>NC_056726.1:1280551922-1280909422 GCF_019279795.1 Protopterus annectens | reverse complement strand
TCATTACGGTGCAAAAGAAAGGAATGCTGTCTGAAGACAAATGTAAATAGTTTACAGGTTCTTAGGGAGGTCTTGGAATGCTTTTTCTTAGGGAGGTTTGTGGAGGTGTGGATCAGCTTTAGTGAGAAAGTGGTGAATTCAAAATTAGTGAGGAAGTCCAAGAGTGCATGTGACAAGCATTAATCAATTTTGGTTTGGGTATGGGGTGAGAGGAAGTAACATATTGCCTGAGAAGGAACCACAGCTATGATGACATAAGCAGATGTGCAGACCTGGTGGGCCAAGAGGTACATATTTGCCAACAGATTCTGTGTTTTCGTATTTCTGAATTGGGTGGAGATAACAACATTAAATACTAAACAGTTTTAAAAATAAAGCACATTGGGAAAAAACAGTATTTGGCATTATAAAAGTATGTGGTACCAGGAATGAAAACAGACTTAGTAACATAAAAACAGATGCTCTGAGATATTCACAGCTGCAGACAATTTACAATTTGGAAAGTTTGTTAAAGGGCTGTCACAGTAATTTTGATAGTTTGAATAAACTGAAGAAAAGCAAAGAACATGCATTTTTTCTCTTTTTTTTGTTTGCTACTGCATGTAGAGATAGCAAATGTTTCATACTTTAACTGTTCTGCAGAGGAATTCACTTCAGGAGAACAGAATACTATCTCTGCCTTCTTAAGAGGGGCCTGTGTGGCTGTCTGCGGTTTGTATCGGGACCTTCCAAGTAAACTGGAATTTCTGCAAAGGAAAGTCCCAATGGGGGAATTAAGCATTCACAAGAGCATTGCCCTGTGAATGTTCATGTGCCAAAAGAAAATGATGGAATTAAATGTACACACTGTTTATTGTGGAGGTTTACTTAAGACAGGGACAAGGGAAGTGTTCCTGAAATGTTCATTAATTTCATTGAGGCAGCATACTTTTCTGCTTATGTTGTTACATTGAAAATGGTGGTTGAAAGGTAATCTAAACCAAAACAGGGCTAAAGAACAAAAGCTACCTATGGAAACTTTACCATATAACAGTACAAACAACTAAAAAAAAAGAAACAAACAAAAATACTGCATCTAATTGCCGATGTATAGTTGCAGTCTAACTAGTATAAAATCTGGATGCAAAACTGGCAAAGCAGATTTTATTCAGTGTCTTATTTTTATTAGATGCCAAAACCTGGTGCCTAATGATATTTTTCACTTTCAGGCCAGGATGCAGAATATACAATTAATTTATACTTCAACATTGTTGAAGCACTTGTTGTACTGGAAAAATGTCTGAAAATATTTAACTGTCATCAGTTTAATGGCTCAGTGGGTAACATGCTTATTTTCGTTGCTGCAAGATAAGAAGACTGTGAGGTCTATTCTAACACCAGGTATTTGGACCCATTTTTCTAAACCCAACACTCCAGTGCAGTGTAAGGGGATGCTACACGTGTGTGTGTGTGTGTGTGTGTGTGTGTGTGTGTGTGTGTGTGTGTGTGTGTGTACTCTACTTTGGATGATATATTAAAACTTAGGCCCCGTCTACTAGGGTTGGTTGTGGGCAGGGGGATGCAAAGAATCCCACAGTACTCATCAAAAATAGTAGGGGAATTTCTTCAGAGCCCTTGACAAGTATAAATAGTTGACAAAGCATAATAAAATAAATAAATTACATGTAGGCAGAACTGTATAAGAACAATACATTATATATATATATATATATATATATATATATATATATATATATATATATATATACACACACACACACACACACACACACACACACACACACACACACACACACACACACACCCTACAACAGAGGATACTTGTCCAGCAGTGGTAGATGATGCAAGGTTTTACTTCCTGTGGTGTTTAGGATCTCAAACCTTTGATAATTTGAAGTCTTGCATAGTCCTTTATGGTCAGAATAAGTTAGTTCTGTCACTTAACACCATTATTCTTAGCATACGCGGCTTACTCGATAGGTAAACAAATTATCAGTAGATTACCAACACCCCAACCTTACCAGCTTACTCATCCTACCATACTTTCAAACCCCAAACGGAGGGCTACAAAGCCAAAGGAGGTGGAGTTTCAATATTTATCAAAGACATACACACCTCCAGCCAGGTCAAACGGTATGACGCACCAGAGACACTCCAAGTGAGGTTAACTGTTGAGAAAACACCTATTCAAATCATTGCTAGCTACAGACCGCCAACCATGACTCAAGACGCCTGCTCTACCTATATGGACTTACTTGAATCCATCAAGATTCAACCCTCTACCCTGATCCTGGGTGACTAACTACCCAACCATAGAGTAGAAGACCCATTCTAGCCCAAACATGAATGCCCAGAAATTCCTCAACTTTGTCAATCCAATGCATTGGATCATCTTGTTGACACACCTACGAGAGGTGAAAATATCCAGGACCTAGTCCTAACCAACATGAGTAGCCACTGTAGCACTCCTACAGTGTCACCCTCCTTGGTAAGATCCGACCATAAAGAGATCACTTTTGAAGTCACCATCTCCTCTGACACCCCCTCCTATCAGGGTCAAATGAAAAATATTTTCCAAAGCTGACTATAATCTCCTCAGAGCAGGTATAAGCAGCTTCACAGTCACCATCCCTTCAGTTGGAACTAGCAGTAATGTTCAGGCCTACAACATAAAACTATATGAGTACCTACATAGCAGTACGGCTTCAGCAATACCTGACAGGACCAAATCATCTTCCTCAAGGAAGAGTAAATGTGTCTGGTGGACAGCAGCAATAAACAAATGCTAGACATCTCCAGCAGCTGGAGAGACCACAGAGGTACCTAACCAAGAGGATTACTGGCCTCAAACAGTTGCCCTATGCAGCACATTTGAAAAAGCTAAGACTGTTCTCTGTTGCATACTGCTTTCTCAGAGGCGATCTCTGTTTAACGTACAGAGCCATGTCCAACCCAGAATTGTTGAACATGCTCCATCTTAGCAAAACCAAATCTACTCAAGCTACAAGCTCTAGGGATATAAACCTCAACACAACAATGAATAGAACATGCTGGAGGGATAGATTCCCCTCGCAGAGACTTCTCTTACTATGGAACAGGGTCCCGATCTACATAAGACAGAGCCCCTCACTATCACTCTTCAAGAGGAACCTTGATGAGTGGATGGGTAACAGAAAGTTCACACCGGGGATCACACCAACAGCACTACTAGATAGGGGCCAAGGGTACTAGCAGCTAGTACAAGGGTCTAGGGAACTACTAAAGGGGCAGTGAATACCGCACAACATGGCTGGGCTAATATACGCAATCTCAAAGGCAACACCCAAACCTGCTCTGAACTTGTGGTCAATAACACCACATACACAAATGCCATAGATATAGCCAACCTGCTGACAGACAGGCTTAGTGAAAACTTCACCCACCCTGTCCTCCGCATCAGTAAACCAGGACATCACCAGCACCTGCCCCCCTCCCCTCATCACCAGGGAGCAGATCCTTAATGCCCTCTCAAAGGCAAAAAATACAGTCTACATGGGACCCGATAACATCCCTGGTTATATCCTACATGAACTCAGGCATGAGCTCTCAACTCCATTAGATACCCTATTCAACCAAAGCCTGAGCACCGGCTTTATTCCAACTGAATGGAGGACAGTCACTGTCATCCCTCTACACAAAGGTGGAGCATGCACTGACCATCTACACAAAGGTGGAGCACGCACTGACCAAGGCAATTATAGGGCCATCAGCCTAACTAGCCTAATCTGCAAGGCCTTGAAATGCATTATCATGGACCTTATAAACAAGGGCATTGGCAACCTCTAAAGACTTGACCCCACACAGTTTGATTTTGATAAAGGGAGATCATGCCTGTTAAACTTGGTTAACTTCTTTGAGTGCTCTTTGTGAGTGCTCTGTCCAAACTTTTCTGTGCATTTTTGTCTGTTAAAAGCATTCTCAAATCTGCTCCTTGATCTGTTTAAAACTTTCATTTAGTGGCTGCAGCTAGGAACTGTAATTTAACTGTACTTGGTGGCTTTGCAGTTGCCCGCCCATACTGTATATTTGATCTGTGACACTCCTCCCAGTCTAGTGTCATTAGTGTGGGGTTAAACTATTCCTGTCATCATAAAGTCTGTTTTTCAAAATTTCCCTTGCAACTAGCCAGCTTTTTAGTTTTAGCACTCATCTGTTTCTTTGATCTCAGCTCTTGTTCAGAACTCATTGTAAGCACTAAATAAGTTACAAATTACTACAGCACTCAACTTTCCTCACTTGTCTAGAGGAAAACAGTTTTTAGTACTTAATAAATAAGCACCTATACAGGCATGTCTAAAGGTCAGCTCCCGGTGTTTTCTCCTGTCTACCTGATGAATCTGGGCATCTTGGGACAATGCAGCAATTGCCTCATGTGCACAGACAACCCTCTCCTCCTACCACCCAACACTACGACCTGTGAGAGATGCACTTATATAGCCAAACTGGAAGCAAAGCTCTCTTTACCAAAGACTGGCCTAGACAGTCAAGAGGAGAAGGTAGACACTTGCACCGCACCACACTCATCACATAGTCCCTCAAAAACTACACCACCAAAACACACACACAGAACCACAAAACACACACCTACATTCGCGGAGGCTTTCAGTACTAATCTGCCCAAATAACAGAGACCTCCAAAGCAGAAATTCAAGCAACCTCCACCCCCCAACACAACCCAAATGACAAATAGCCCACATATTCAGTGTGCCTCTCAACTACAGCCCATAAGACATAACGTACCCAACACTCTAGTCATAGGTGACTCTACAGTCAGGCACACTGATGTTCCATTCACCAGGCTAAGCAAGGAAAAAGTTACTGTCAGCTGCCTGTCAGGTGCCAGGATCCACCACATAACACATGCACTCAGGTCACTCCACAACAAGTACAAATATGACTCTGTCATTGTCCATGTTGGTGTGAATGACCTGAAACGTACCTCCCTGGACTACATGAAAAGAGACATGGAGGAGCTCTCTGATCTTGTAGCCCAAGCCGGTATGACCTTAGCCCTGAGTAGCATCCTGCCATTACCCAGAATTACACCACAGTACAAGGACAAAATGATTGACTTTAACAATTGGCTAAGCTTCTGGTGTCATTCTAAGGGAATCCAGTATCTGTCTGCCTGGGTTGACATGATCGACAGACCACGCTGCTTTGCCAGAGATGGCCTGCACCTGTTGCCCTTGTGATTCCGGATACTGGCAAAGGATCTTGCCACCCCTATAGTGCCCTTGTTAAGCAAGGTTCAAATGACAAATTCACCACCGTAACAGGTACAAGCAAGCAAACTCTGAGGGTAATGCTACTCAATGCTAGAAGTCTAAACCTCAAAATGCACTCACTCGAAGCACTCCTTAAAATGGAGAACATTGAAATCTGTGCAGTGACAGAGACCTGGTTCAAAGCTCCAGAGAGCACCCCTGCATTACCAGACTATAATTCATACCACACCTTTGGCCACCAAACCCGGACCGAAACACTAAAGGTGGAGGCGTGTCCATATTCATTAAGGAAATCCACACCTATTGCTCAGCATAATGCATCCGAGATTATCCAAGTTCAACTAACTCTGGGCAAACTCGCAATCCAGATTGTAGCTTGCTACAGACCCCCCACCATGCTCCAGGATTCCCACTCCTCTTTTCTTGATACACTGGAAAATATTAAGGTACAACCCAACACTCTAATAATGGGTGATTTCAACTACCCTATCATTAACTGGGAAAACTATTCATGTACCAACTCTTTTGCTCAACGTTTTCTGGAAATCATCAATTCCAATGCTTTGGATCAACTTATCCACACCCCCACCAGGGACAGCAATATCCTAGACCTTGTCATCACCAGCATGGGTGACCGGTGTTCCATACTAGAGGTCAGCTACTCGTTGGTCAGATCCGACAACAAGCTAATCACCCTAGACATCCACATCCCACTCCCACCTCCCATTAGGAAAACAACCATAAAAAATTTCTCCAAAGCCAACTTCATGCTTCTTAAGACAGAAGTGGCAAACTTCATGACACCCATGCAGATGGACAATAGCGGTACGACTGCTGAATCCTACACAAATGCACTTTATAAGCACTTACACGAGTGCATGGATGGTGCTATCCCTAAATGAACACAGATGCTATCCTCCAAAAAAGGAAGACAATCTGGTGGTCTTCTGCCACAAATAAACTCTACAACAGAAGGAAGAAAGAAACTGTTGCAAAAAAGAGTAAAATCCCACGATTGGAGGAACTCCCTGGTCAGCCTCAGTAAGAAGCTGAGATCCCTCATAAAATCCTCCAAAGCTAGTTATGAAAATAAAATTGCCACTGATTCTAAAGACAACCACAAAGCATTCTATAGCTATGTCAAAAATCTCAATGGCAACACTCAGATCTGTTCAGAGTTACAGCACAATGACACTAAAAATACAGAACCAGCTGATATTGCCAACATCCTGGCAGATAGGTTCAGTGCTAACTTTACCCCCCTCTCACCTCCTAAAGAGCCCATCTTTATACCGGAAGAATGCAAAGTTCCTGTAATCATGGCTGCACAGGTAAAAACTTCATTCTCCAAAGCCAAGAACACAGCATCCATGGGACCTGACAACATCCCAGACTGCCTTCTACATCAACTACAGAATTAACTGGTCACCCCACCTAAGTACCATGTTCAATCACAGCCTCACCTCAGGCTTTGTGCCCATTGAATGGCACACCGCAACAGTTATCCCACTCCACAAAGGGGAGGCCACAACAGACCCCAGGAACTACTACTCCATTAACCTGACAAGCCTTGTCTGCAAGGCCATGGAACGTATCATCATGGAACTCATAAACAAAGACATTGGAGATCTCCAAACCCTGGACCCCACACAGTTTGGGTTTGTAAAAGGCAGATCATGTCTCCTAAACCTGATAGACTTCTTTGAAGTAGTCAACAAAGCCATAGATGAGGGTAAGGTGGTTCACACAGCCTATCTAGATCTCGCCAAGGCGTTCAACACCATCCCCCACTCTGGAATTATAGATAAACTCACTAAACTAGGTATAAATCCCTATGTCACAAGATGGGTTGCCAACTGGCTTACTGAAAGAACCCACACTGTGAAAGTAGCAGACGCCAACTCAGACTTCAGACCAGTGACAAGTGGAGTACCACAGGGTTCAGTCCTGGGTCCTCTCCTGTTTGGTATCTACTTCTCTAAAGTACAGGCTAACACAGAAGGTCTTTGGCTAACTAAATTCACAGATGACTGCAAACTAGGATCCATAATTGAAACTCCTAATGATGTGGAAATCCTACAAAATGGCCTCAGTGAGGCAGATGCCTGGTGTCAAAGACATGGTCTCAAGCTCAAGGCCAAAAAGTGCATCGTCATCCCCTTTGGTAAAAATTCTGTACTCATGAACTACCACATAGGCGGTAGTCTGCTTAACACCAAAAGTGTGATAAGAGACCTTGGGACACAGGTGGACAGTAGTCTCTCCTTTGATAATCACATCGCCACAGTGGTCAGGAAATCCTTCTACATGGCACACTTCATCACAAAACGTTTCTCATCCAGAAAAAAAGAGGTCATTGATCCCCTCTACTCATCACTCATTAGACCCATTATAGAGTACAACGCCCATTTTGGTATGTACCTCACAAGACATCTACAACAACTGGAAAGGCCACAAAAATATCTCACAAAGAGGATTACTGGCCTCAAACAGATGCCTTACACAGACCATCTCAAAAAACTCCAGCTTTACTCTGTCGCATATCACCTACTCAGAGGCGATCTCTGCCTAACATACAAAGCTATGTCAAACCCAGAGCTGTTGGACATGTTCCACTTAAAGAAATCCCAATCCCTCCGAGCTACACGCTCTAGGGACCTAAACCTTGTCACCACAATACTGAACAAAAGGGCAAACAAACAAACCTAGAATCAAGAGAACCAAAGGCTCGCAGATCACACTTAAAGGGACAATTTATTAGGTTAGCACTTTCGGAAACAAACAGTGTTTTTCCTTCTTCAGACAACATACAACCATTTTAAACTGCTTATAAAGGGAACATATAATACCAATTAATCAATTAATTGAGCTAAATAACAAGTTTTAAAGTAACAGATCCAAATTAGTACAGTTTTACTAGCCAATAGGTTATAACTAGGAATAGATACCCTTTAGTCCCAGAATCCAAAATGACACTTCCTAATACATATAAAAATGATTGTAAATATAAAAATGCAACTAGAAAAAATTATTACTCTAAGCCTACTACATAAAACATAAAAAATTATTGAAACATATAAAAACAGATAACATAAAATTAATAATTAATAATTATTTAAATTTACTAAAGGCTCACGTAGTCCATCTTCAAACTTTTATCTTTTTAAAGACAGCAACTTTAAAAAGCATTTAATAGAGAACATTTTTTTCAAGCCTGGGGGTAAATAAGCTGCAGTAGAGATTTGCCATCTGAGTTCATCAATTTCCAGATTAATCTGCCAGGGCCCTCCTCTAATGTCAGTATTAATTTGTTTTAACACAGAAAACTTAAAAAAGTGATCCGGAAAATCTACAATATGCCTGGCCAGAGCATTGTTTGTGTCCCTCTTACTAACAGCATACATGTGCTCATCAATGCATAGCCTAAGATTTCTTTCGGTCTTACCGATATAGAAAGCTTTACAGGCCTGGCACTTGGCACAATAAACCACTCCCTTTGTATCACACGAAAATCTACCATTAGGTTTATATACCCTATCCCTTATTTCAAAATGGTGATTTGTGTTTAGGTACTTACACTGTTGGCACCTTCCACATTTAAACATGCCCTTGTTTTTGTTAGGGTGTGGGTTGGTGGAATATTGCAACAACTGTTTCAAGTTCTGCCCTCTTCTAAAGGTGATTTTAGGTTTATTACCAAAAAGTTTAAATAGAGAGGGGTCTTCCATAATAAGGGACCAATTCTTATATAAAGTTTGCCTAATAAAAGAGTGGTTGAGATTATAAGTAATAACAAAACTAATGTGGTGGCAGTTGTTATTATTACCTAATAAGAGGTTTTGCTGTTCACCAGGATAAACATCCTCAACCAGAATTCGAGTTGTTCCTAATAATGGTGTAAAGAAGCCAGTCTGCCTTTTAATAATGACCTCTGTAGAAATATTCGAAACTAAACTCAGTGGGTAACCCCTCTTAAGAAACATACATTCTAGCTTGGAACATTCTTCAGTAAAGTCTACCTCATCTGAGATCATTCTGGCTGCCCTTACCATCTGCACCTTAACCACTGCTCACTTTTGGTGGTAGGGGTGACAACTAGAGAAGTGGAGGAAACAGTTGGAATACGTGGGCTTCCTATAGATAGTACTTTTAAATCTATTACCAACCATGTCTTTATGTATACTAATGTCAAGGAAATTGATACAATCGTTTTGTAAATTAAATGTAAACTCCAAAAAGTCAGTTGAAGCTGAAATTAATTCAATAAAATCTTGTACACCTTCACTTGACCCTTTCCACAAAATGAACATATCGTCTTGGTACCTTGTGTACCAAGCTATGTTCTCTTTAAACACGGTTGTTTGAAAAAGGAAGGTAGTCTCCCAATGAGCCATTATACAATTGGCAAAACTGCCACCACAGGGAGATCCCATCGCTACCCGATTTTTGTAAGAAAATATCTCCCTCAAGCCACATGAAGTTATTACTTAACACTAAATCCAACAGGGTAGTTACAACATAAATAATATTGTTGTCACTTTTTCTTGCATGCATGAAATCCCTGATCCACTCAATCCCCAATTCTTGGGGGATCACTGTGTGCAGTTCTTTTACATCAACTGTCAACATTTTATAATCATGTTTAAAAGGAATCGTCCCTAGTTCAGTTAAAAAACTCCACGAATCTTTACATATTTGGTGCTCACCCTCCACAAGGGGCCTTAGAATACTATCAACATACTTGGCACATCCATACGTAATAGACCCACGTCCGTCAACAATTGGTCTAAAAGGGGGGGGTCAATAATCCGCTTATGGATTTTAGGAATGCCAAATAAGGATGCCATTCTAGGAGCTGGCATGCTCAAAAAATTGAACAAATCTAAGTCAACAGCCTTTTCAATAAAAAGCTCATCTAGAGCCGCCTTGATCTTACTGTAGGCCACATTAACCTCGTTAAGACAAACTTGTTGGTAGGGTGAGTTTTTAAGATATTCAGTCATTCAAGACATATATGTACTGTAGTTCATACAAACAAGACCCCCTCCCTTGTCCGGTTTCATTATTCTGGTTTTACAATCAATCAATAATCTGATAAAATCACGCTCATTTTCAGTAATGTTGTGACAAACTTTCCTAGTTTTTAAACCTGAATCAACACAAGCCCTAAAATCCAACTCACATATTTTTTCAAAAGCCAAAATGTTTGGGTGCAAAGGTGGATTAAAGGTGCTAGAAACAGGCAAAAAATTGGCAAGGGAGGGAGACGGGCCCATAACAGCATTTAAATTAATCTTGCGTACAAAAAGTTTCAAATCTACAATAGAATCAACCAAATTCATCCCAGAATCAGGTACAAAGGATAAACCCAAGGCATAAAAGTCAATAATGTCCTGAGAAAAGGTTAAATCTGAATAGTTGTAGATAAAAAAGTCCCCAGCGGAGTTAGGTAAAACTTGGGGTTGACTGCTTATCCCCCACCCCCACCAGTTTTTGTTAATAATTTTTTGAGTATTCCTTATGAAAATCATGTTACACTTGACGAAAATATTCATGAAGATCAAGAGCTTGATAGTCTAAATGAAGAAAATTTGCCCAGACGAAGTGAAAGAATTAGGAACAATGGAAATAATGGCAACATCTTTCCTGCTGCTAACACTCGAGTTGTTGGTAACAGGAACCAAAATAGGAACACAGGTAATGGTGCTTCATCAAACCAGCCCTTGACGACCACACAACAGGGTTTTCACTTACATCAGGGCAATGGGCAGAACAATTCGATTGTGTCCAACCAACAGGGGCACACACGGAAATGAAGGAACCAGTGCAGGAGGTAGCTGGAAAGGGGTTTTTAGAACTACAAGTTTTACCTAACTCCGCTGGGGACTTTTTTATCTACAACTATTCAGATTTAACCTTTCCTCAGGACATTATTGACTTTTTTGCCTTGGGTTTATCCTTTGTACCTGATTCGTGGATGAATTTGGTTGATTCTATTGTAGATTTGAAACTTTTTGTACGCAAGATTAATTTAAATGCTGTTATGGGCCCGTCTCCCTCCCTTGCCAATTTTTTGCGTGTTTCTAGCACCTTTAATCCACCTTTGCACCCAAACATTTTGGCTTTTGAAAAAATGTGTGAGTTGGATTTTAGGGCTTGTGTTGATTCAGGTTTAAAAACTAGGAAAGGTTGTCACAACATGACTGAAAATGAGCGTGATTTTATCAGATTATTGATTGATTGTAAAACCAGAATAATTAAACCGGACAAGGGAGGGGGTCTTGTTTGTATGAACCACAGTACATATATGTCTTGTATGACTGAATATCTTAAAAACTCACCCTACCAACAAGTTTGTCTTAACGAGGTTAATGTGGCCTACAGTAAGATCAAGGCGGCTCTAGATGAGCTTTTTATTGAAAAGGCTATTGACTTAGATTTGTTCAATTTTTTGAGCATGCCAGCTCCTAGAATGGCATCCTTATTTGGCATTCCTAAAATCCATAAGTGGATTATTGACCCCCCTTTTAGACCAATTGTTGGTGGACGTGGGTCTATTACATATGGATGTGCCAAGTATGTTGATAGTATTCTAAGGCCCCTTGTGGAGGGTGAGCACCAAATATGTAAAGATTCGTGGAGTTTTTTAACTGAACTAGGGACGATTCCTTTTAAACATGATTATAAAATGTTGACAGTTGATGTAAAAGAACTGTACACAGTGATCCCCCAAGAATTGGGGATCGAGTGGATCAGGGATTTCATGCATGCAAGAAAAAGTGACAACAATATTATTTATGTTGTAACTACCCTGTTGGATTTAGTGTTAAGTAATAACTTCATGTGGCTTGAGGGAGATATTTTCTTACAAAAATCAGGGGTAGCGATGGGATCTCCCTGTGGTGGCAGTTTTGCCAATTGTATAATGGCTCATTGGGAGACTACCTTCCTTTTTCAAACAACCGTGTTTAAAGAGAACATAGCTTGGTACACAAGGTACCAAGACGATATGTTCATTTTGTGGAAAGGGTCAAGTGAAGGTGTACAGGATTTTATTGAATTAATTTCAGCTTCAACTGACTTTTTGGAGTTTACATTTAATTTACAAAACGATTGTATCAATTTCCTTGACATTAGTATACATAAAGACATGGTTGGTAATAGATTTAAAAGTACTATCTATAGGAAGCCCACGTATTCCAACTGTTTCCTCCACTTCTCTAGTTGTCACCCCTACCACCAAAAGAGAGCAGTGGTTAAGGTGCAGATGGTAAGGGCAGCCAGAATGATCTCAGATGAGGTAGACTTTACTGAAGAATGTTCCAAGCTAGAATGTATGTTTCTTAAGAGGGGTTACCCACTGAGTTTAGTTTCGAATATTTCTACAGAGGTCATTATTAAAAGGCAGACTGGCTTCTTTACACCATTATTAGGAACAACTCGAATTCTGGTTGAGGATGTTTCTCCTGGTGAACAGCAAAACCTCTTATTAGGTAATAATAACAACTGCCACCACATTAGTTTTGTTATTACTTATAATCTCAACCACTCTTTTATTAGGCAAACTTTATATAAGAATTGGTCCCTTATTATGGAAGACCCCTCTCTATTTAAACTTTTTGGTAACAAACCTAAAATCACCTTTAGAAGAGGGCAGAACTTGAAACAGTTGTTGCAATATTCCACCAACCCACACCCTAACAAAAACAAGGGCATGTTTAAATGTGGAAGGTGCCAACAGTGTAAGTACCTAAACACGAATCACCATTTTGAAATAAGGGATAGGGTATATAAACCTATTGATAGATTTTCGTGTGATACAAAGGGAGTGGTTTATTGTGCCAAGTGCCAGGCCTGTAAAGCTTTCTATATCGGTAAGACCGAAAGAAAGCTTAGGCTATGCATTGATGAGCACATGTATGCTGTTAGTAAGAGGGACACAAACAATGCTCTGGCCAGGCATATTGTAGATTTTCCGGATCACTTTTTTAAGTTTTCTGTGTTAAAACAAATTAGTACTGACATTAGAGGAGGGCCCTGGCAGATTAATCTGGAAATTGATGAACTCAGATGGCAAATCTCTACTGCAGCTTATTTACCCCCAGGCTTGAATGAAATGGTCTCTATTAAATGCTTTTTAAAGTTGCTGTCTTTAAAAAGATAAAAGTTTGAAGATGGACTACGTGAGCCTTTAGTTAATTTAAATAATTATTAATTATTAATTTTAGGTTACCTGTTTTTATATGTTTCAATAATTTTTTATGTTTTATGTAGTAGGCTTAGAGTAATAATTTTTTTTAGTTGCATTTTTATATTTACAATCATTTTTATATGTATTAGGAAGTGTCATTTTGGATTCTGGGACTAAAGTGTATCTATTCCTAGTTATAACCTATTGGCTAGTAAAACTGTACTAATTTGGATCTGTTATTTTAAAACTTGTTATTTAGCTCAATTAATTGATTAATTGGTATTATATGTTCCCTTTATAAGCAGTTTAAAATGGTTGTATGTTGTCTGAAGAAGGAAAAACACTGTTTGTTTCCGAAAGCGCTAACCTAATAAATTGTCCTTTTAAGTGTGATCTGCGAGCCTTTGGTTCTCTTGTTTCTTTGTCACCACAATAAACAGAACATGCTGGCAGGATAGATTACTGTCCCGGAGACTTCCCATACTCTGGAACAGACTACCTATCTATGTCAAACAGAGCTCCTCATTAGCACTCTTCAAGAAAAATTTTGATGATTGGATGGGTAATAGGAAATTCACCCCAGGGATCACTTCTGTGGTTCTACTTGACAGGGGCACAGGAAAATAATTTTCTTGGGTGGCAAAAGCCAGGGCATATTTTTGGCTAGGCTTGTATAGGCCCTAGGGCCAATAGCCTACTACCTACCTATGAACCTATGAACCTATGAAACAGTCACCAAAACCATGGACGAGTGGAAGACAGTGCACACCACCTACCTTGACCTAGCCAAAGCTTTTGACACTATTGCCCACTCAGGCATAACAGATAAACTCTCCCAGCTAGGTATCAACCCGTATGTTACCAGATGGATAGCTAACTGGTTCAATCATAGAAGCCACTCATTCAAAGTAAGGGATGTCACCTCTAGTAGTAGACCCGTAATGAGTACTGTACCCCAAGGATTGGTGTTGGGCTTTATACTGTTTGGGATATAATTTTCTGAGGTGCAAGCCAAAACCAGTGGTCTGTGCTGACCAAGTTTGCAGATGACTGCAAGCTGGGTGCTGTCTTAAATTCCCCTAGTGATGTCAACATCCTCCAAGAGGGCCTTACTCAAACTAATGACTGTTTCCTAAAGCATGGCCTCAAACTGAATGCCAAGAAATGCAACATGATCCTCTTTGGGGAAAATGTTATCCCTACAGTGTACTAAGCATGCAATCAGTTGTGAGGGACTTGGGCACCCAGGATGATAGCAGCCTGACTTTTGACCACCAGGTTGCCTCCATTGTACGGAAGGCTTTCGACATGGCCCACCTTATAAATGAAGGCATTTTATCCAGGAAGAAGGAGGTCATAACATTCCTGTACATCTCCCTTATCAGACCTATTATTGGCTACAGTGCCTGATGTACCTTGCCAGGCACATGCTGCAGTTGGAGAGACCACAGAGGTTCCTGACCAGGAACATCTAGGATCTCAAACAGCTATCCTATACAGATAGTCTAAAAGCCCTGTCCCTCTACTCAGTCTCATACAGACTGCTCAGAGGTGACTTGTGTCTGTCATACAAGGCCATTTCAGACCCAGCCTTGATGGACTTGCTGCATATCTGTAAGACAAACTCCACTCATGCAACTCACATGAAAGGCCTTAAATTAGTCTGTGACATTAATAGAACTTGTTGGTGGGATGGATTTGTGTCCCAAAGACTCCCCCATCTGTGGAATAGACTCCCTCTCCATGTCAAGCAGAGTACCTCTCTATCCCTCTTTAAGAGGAACCTGGATGGCTGAATGGGAAACAGAAAATATACCCCTGGGATCCCACATGTCCCCGCTGGACAGGGAAACAGGTGCTGACTTTGAGGGAACATGGGCGAAATTCTTGGCTAGGCTTATAAGGGCCTCCAGGCCAATAGCCTAATATCATCTTATGAACCTATGAACCTATGAGTGTGATGGGTTGACAGACTTTAAGGATTGCCTGCTGGATGCACTGTCAGAGATGCTGAGTGGGTGAATTGGTGTGAAAAGGGAGATGATTTTTCTGAACTATGATATAGAATCGGAATTGCCTGTACATGGTAAGGCCTTGTTCTGTCTCCTTATGGTGTCTGCCAAAAAAAAAATTACTAAAAAATGGAAATCAAAATCTAAACCAACTATATTAGAAGCAGTGACTTTACCAGTGCTGGTCTTTTGTTTGGGACCCATATATTTCTTTCTCTTTGCCTATATTCTGATATCAATCTGAGATAAGGAAGGCAATCTCTAACCTGCAGTCCAAATAAATTCTTGGCCTCTTCCTATTCTATTACCTTTCTCTCTCTAATTATTTGCTCCAATTACAATACATTGGTTCTTTTGCCTGTTTTCTCCAATTAATTCCAGCACCATCTTACCTATTGTCTATATCCCTAATTGCAGTCATTCCTATCGGCAGAATCTCCTTTCTCCATTCTTGTGTTGGCTTAGTTCTTAGAATACTTTCTGCTACTTTATGGATAAAAAATCCTGTATGATTATTCTCCTTAAAAGCCTGCATCCAAAATTCCAGTCTCTCCTTGTTGAGCCCCCCCCCCCCCCCCCCCGTTTCAACATCATCCCTTTGCATTTTGAATTATAGTTTTTTGTCTGCACTGTGAATAGGAGCCTTAACTCCGTAACTTTGAAATACACCTTTAAACTTGGATATCCCAATACACCCTGTTCTACTGGAAGAATCAGCTTATGCCACTTGACTCTAGTCTTCACCTCCCATATAAAGTCCTTCAGCTCCTAAATTGCTATCCACAACTCTCTTCTGGTTGATAAAATATGCCTGACCTATGTCTAAGACTAAAGGGACTATAAACATTTTGACTGCGTGTATCTTACTATCCATATGCATATAACACATATAACAAAGCTTCCATTTTTTTCAGTTTCTGTATTACCATGTTCTGGTTTATAGACAGTAAATGGCTTATAAGTGAGCTATGCTTCCCCTGTGCACACAACACCTAATTCCCATCTCTCCCCTTCACCAGTCGGCCTCCTCATAACTCACTGGATTGTCATCTGGCTGATGTGATACCACCTCCACTGAGAGACCAGCCACCAGTGGGGTACTTCAGGGATCCATGCTGTGACCATTTCTATTTGGTATCTGCTTCTTGGAGGTAAAGGCTAATGTCAAGGACCTTTGGCTGGCCAAGTTCAGATATGACTGCAAACTGGGAGGTATCATAGATACCCCCATACATAAACAGCTTACAAGAGTCCAACAAAGACAAATGACTGGTGCCAAAGATACGGACTAAAGCTGAATGCTGAAAAATGCATTATAGTGCCTTTTGGGAAAACTGCCATCCAGGCTAATTACTCATAGGTTAATACTAGTCTAACTGTCCTAGTGGGCCATTTTAAGCCTAACCAATTATTCCATATGAGAATCAAACCCAATACCTTATGTCTGTAAGTTAATGTTAGAAAAATGTGTATTTGAATATATGAGAAATGCTAGTTATAAACATATAACAGAAAAGATTAATTCATGTGTAAATGTAAGTAGTTTTGAAACTGCAGTGTGGCTTGAGGCAAACTGACCTTCAACCCTGGCAGATGCTAGCTTAGCAAGTTTTAATGTTTATGCTTTTCATAAGTGATAATCTGCTGGGTCAGGAAATTAAATGTGTGAAATAATGAAATCTTCTGCTCTTTCCTGCTAGGATGATTTGGCCTTGTATATGTGTTACTGAGATAGCATGCAGCTGATGGGAAAGTGTAACAGTGAACAAAGACGTATATTAAAAGACTGAATCTGCTATCGTATTCGAACTGATATGAAACCTAGAAGAAGTAACTTTACAGAAAGACATTATGTCTGACCAGGTGGATAGCAAGGCCGTATTGTTACCAGAAGAAAACTTTTTTTAAATATATAGCATCAGCAGTTTTTTATGAATAGAGGACTGTAAGCTAAAGTGATGTAGATGCCCTGTGACATACCACGTCAGTAAGGTGGGCACAGCTTGAATGTTAAACCTATATAAAATTGTGTGCTTCCTGTTTCATGTCAGACAAAATTCTGTACTTGTACGTTTTTTGCCTTCTGGTGTACACTAGTAAACTTTTGAATCTGACCCTCCTGTGTATTGAATTCTTGATTTTATTTAACAGTTTGGTTCTTCTTAGCCGGAATTCCCTCGGACAGCTGCAGATCAGAGTCTACCGGTGGTTGAATACTGCGCAGGAGAAGTTACCGAAATGGTTCTTCTTGGGTGAAAAGACCTCCGACTGAATTGTCATTTAAAGAGGCTGGCCACTTTCTGATCTGTGGCCGAAGAGTAGATATCGGACGATTCAATACCGGAGGCTCAGGTAGGAAGAATTTGCCTTTTTTCTGTTTTAGATCAGGGACTAGGTTACAGTATATTGTTGTCAAGATTTGTTTTGCAGATCAGGGAAAAAGGAAGTACTGTATATTTGGTCATAGATCAGGGTAACAGAATAAGGTAGGCAGTTATTCTAGATAAACTGTGAACAGGAACTGAGAACTTGATATCACGTGATAAAAAGGGTTACGTAACATTTTTTTTTTTGCCATGGGAAATCAGTGCACTAAAACATCGTGAGATCTGCCCCTAACCTAAGACGCAAAATACATGCAATTACAACGTTCTGATAAGGTTAGGTATTATGCATAATGGGTTAACAAATATGAATTTGATGGTAATCTAGATAAAACTTCACTAGTTAAACTCCTTAAGCAACTTAAATCTGATGCAGGAGGTCAGGCAAAAAAGCAACGCCAATTAGGCATTCCTCAGGCACACAGGTGGATTGAGGAAGCAAATCGTAGAGAACAGAAGCTTAAAAATTCAAAAACATTATTTTTAGACAAAGAAGATAATAACTTGGTAATAGCAACAGCTCCTCCTCCTCCCTTGCCCCCTCACTTACCCTTTTCAGGATATGAAGCGAGTGGACAGGCTGGTCCGCCTCCGCGTTATCCTGAAGTTTCAGCAAGACCACAACCGTTTGTTAGAGATCCTATTGAAACTAGGACCCGAACACGTAAAACACATAGGGACACAGAATCATATCAAATAGAGAGAAACCTACAGGATGAGAGTGAGGAAGAAATATGCCCACTTATAGAAGTTCCAAATCCTCAGGCAGGACAGGAAGGGCAAAACCCAGCACTCTTAGTATATAGACCATGGACACCAGAGGATATCCAGAAATCTACTGAGGGAATCCCCCATCTGAAAGTTAATTTTACGAAATTTTTGGAAGATTTACAAGGCATGAGGTTGAGTTACCACTTGAATGGGGAAGAAGTAGAAAAAGTAGTAAGACAAATTATAAGTCCAGATTGGCACATGATTTGTGGCACCTGGAATCCTCATAATGCAGAGCTTAAACCACTCCCACATAGTGATGCAGAGTTAGACAACAGAGTGAAAGGTCTAACAGACCGAATCTCTGAGAAATGGAAACCTAGAGCAGACTGGACTTGCATTAATCAATGCATACAACAGGAAAATGAGACAATAGATGGGTACTATGCTAGATTATTAGAATGTTTTAATAATCATAGCGGTATGTCGGTTCCTGAGAATCAAACGAATGATTCCCCGTATGAACAACAATTGAAAAATGCATTTTTGAACGGTTGCATTGCACCTATTAGTAGCTTCATTATGAAGCATATGATAGACCATCGAACAGGGAGGCTACAAGCCTTACTTGAATATGCTAGACATGATGAAAGACATTTTAATAGTAAAAAGAAAAATAAGGCGCAAGTCTTCACTGCTGAAGATGGAGCTGAAGTGTTTGTGTTACAATCAGGTAAAAAGGGCAAGAAGAATGCCCAGGGAAACAAACAGTCTGACAAACGATCAGAAGATTTTGAAGAGAGGAAAAAGAGAGGTGAATGCTTCAAGTGCTGGAAAAAGGGACATCTAGCAAGGGATTGTAAGCAAAACAAAAAGGTAAGTACAGAAGATAAGGGTGATGAGGACTGACCATATGATAGTGAAGATACATCATGCGAAAGTCAGAAATCATCAGGAAAAGTTAATGAACAAAACACAGATGTAAATGTGATAGAAGGAATAGAGGAAGTGCAAGTAGATATGGAGGATGAAGAAAGTGAAATTTTGGACTTAACATTATTGAGCTTAGAGCTCTACTTATAAGATACGAAACCGGAAGTTACACTTCTGGTGGAGGGAAGGGAAGTCAAATTCCGGTGTGACTCAGGAGCGTCACGGACTGATACACCCCTCCAAGTTACCAGAACATTCCGAATCACCTGATTATATACTAGTAAAAGCCGCAAATGGACAGCTATACAGGGAACCACTTTCCCATGATATAGCAATAACTGACCCTGTTTCAGGTATGACCCAGAGAAGTAAAATTGTTGTTTCTGCAAAGTGTCCAGTAAACCTTTTGGGCAGGGACCTTATGCAGATATTTGGCATAGCAGTAGTTCCAACTGTACAAGGTATGGAGGCGCAGAGACAAATGGATACCTTTGTAGTGTGCTCGGAGGGTGAAACTTTTTACTGGTACAGCCAGGACCTAGTCACGACTGGTCCAGGTGCAGTAACCGAGGAACTGATGAACGTAGCCATCAGTAAAGCCCCCTCCCTTGACACTGATCGACAGCATTTGTTACACTGTACTCAATACTACTGTACTACACCAGGACCTGATAGAGAGTATGAGCAAGAATTGTTCAGAAATCGTGCAACTAGACTAGTATTGCGTACTTTGTACTGGGATACTGAGGGGAACAGTGTAGTTAGCTGTTCATTACCTCAAGAATTCCTTGCATTATATAGATCAAATCGATTACCACATGTCAGCTTGACAAAGAACAAAAGTGTAAAATGGGCAGACTTAGGAGAAAAGGTGACAAGATGGGAGAAACAGACTGATTTAGAACTATCAGAACAAGGGATACAAAAACAAAAACTGAATTGGTTGACACAGACACATACAGCTGTACACTTACAATCTAGCGAGGACAGCTGATTAGCATTTTTATTAGAAGAAGAAGAAGAAAAGGCCTTATGTGAAATTCCGACAACTCTTTGGTCAACAGGCAAGTCAGATGTAGGACTTATTCAAACAGCAGGACCAGTTACAATTACCCCAAAGTCAGGTTTAGACCACAGAAAAGACATTACCCTTTGAGAAAAGATGCAGAAATAGGAATTAAACCTATAATAGCATATTTACTTAAAGAAGGAGTACTGGCAGAATCTCCTGATTCACCATGTAATACACCCCTATTTCCTGTTAAGAAAGCAAATGGGGAATGGCGGATGGTACAAGATTTACAAGCTGTAAATAATGCAGTAATACCTAGAGCACCTACGGTGCCAGACCCACATACTTTGTTAAATGATTTAACACCGCAACAGAAGTATTTCTCTGTGGTAGATATCAGCAATGCTTTCTTTTCAATACCTATACATCCTGATAGTCAATATTGGTTTGCATTTACATTTCAGGGTAAAAGGTATACATATACTCGACTACCACAGGAATATTGTGAGAGCCCAACAATATTTGCACAAGAAATGGCTAGCAACCTGGCAGGGTTTACCCCACCAGGAGGTAGTCAAATTCTACTTTATGTAGATTACATCTTGCTAGCAGCCCCTACCCAGCAACAATGCAGGGAGGATACTGTAGCATTATTGAAATTTTTAGCAACACAAGGACACAAAGTAAACAAAATAAGTTACAACTTTGGAAAAAACAAGTTAGATACTTGGGATATGTAATATCCAATGAAGGTAGAATACTAGACGAGGAAAGAAAAACAGCAATCTTGCAAGCACCCAAACCTGCAACTAAGAAGGCAATGATGTCTTTCTTGGGTACAACTAATTTCTGTCGGAGCTGGATACCAAATTATGCTTTGGAATCTGCTCCACTGACTGACTTGATATATAAGACACCAATGGCAGCACAAGATATTTTACAATGGACACCTGAAACAGAAACGGCTTTCTGTAGGTTGAAGCAGTTGATAGCTTCTTCATTAGTTTTAGGACTTCCAAATTATCACAAATGGTTCTTTCAGACCATAGATTGTAAGCAAGGATCTATGATGTCAGTGCTGACGCAACAACATGGGGACAAGCAACACCCCATAGCCTACTATTCATCGCAGTAAGACCCAGTGGCTCACTCTTTGCCTCACTGTGTACAAGCAGTAGTTGAAGCTGCAATGGCAGTACAGGCTTCAGCCTCAGTGGTGTTATTCCACCCTCTCACATTGAGAGTGCCTCATGCAGTTGCAATAATTTTACTGCAAGAAAAAGTGGCATACCTTTCTCCTGCTAGACATCTTTCATGTATGACTATACTGCTGAGCCAACCTCATATGACAATTGAATGATGTACGACATTAAATCCATCAACATTACTTCCAACTCCTGTGGATGGCACACCACACAGCTGCCTGCAGGAAATTGAACAGTTAGCTTTACCTAGACAAGATCTCACAGATATGCCCTTGGATAATGCCAAGGTGACATATTACGTGGATGGCTCATGCAGAAGGGGTCCTACAGGAAAGAATCTGGTAGGGTATGCAGTAGTTACAGACACTGAAATTTTGGAAGCCCAATCCTTACCACATAATTTATCTGCACAAGCAGCAGAATTGATAGCTTTGACACGGGCATGTACTTTAGCAAAAAAAAAGTGTGTAAACATATATACTGATAGTCAGTATGCTTTTTCTACAGCACATGTATTTGTGCAACAATGGAAAAATAGAGGAATGATAACATCTAGTGGAAAACCTATTAATCATGCGCAATTTATTTTGGAGTTATTAGAATCTATTCAGTTACCTACCAAAGTAGCTATTTGTAAATGTGTAACTCATACAAAACAACAGGATAAGATTTCAAAAGGCAATGCACGAGCTGATGCAGCTGCAAAGCAAGCAGCCTCAGACTCAAAAACTTTACTTTTGAATGAGGAATTACAACCCTCTGAGATTTTAGATTTAGACATGTTAAAAACAATGCAGACGCTTACTACAAAAGCAGAAAAACAAAAATGGGTAAAACGAGGTGCAATTCTTGAGAATGGACTGTACATTTCCAAAGAGAGAAAACCAATATTGCCGTCTAATTTATTTAGATATGCAGCTTTGTTGAGCCATGGGCAGTGCCATGTCTCAAAAGGGGGGATGGTACAGGTAGTAAACCAAATATTCCAAACATATGGATACACAAACTACACAAAAACATTTTGTGCAGCTTGTCATACTTGTAACAAGCACCATGCACAAGGGGCATTTAAAACCAAGCAAGGAAGTTTTCCTATACCACCATATCCGTTCCATACTATTTGTATGGATTTCATAGAATTGAGTAAGTGTGAAGGGAAGAAATACTGTTTAGTTATTGTAGACAGTTTACTATTACAAGGTCGAACGGCACTCCTTCGACTGTCGTATAGTCGACAATGGAAGGTCGAAACTGATAATCGAGAACTCAAAAAAAACAATCTAGGAATGGGTTTCAACATGGGTCGAGGTAGGGGAGATGTTTGTAGTTCAGAATAATACGAACACCTACCTCAACCCATGTTAACACCATTCCTAGATTGATTTTTTGACTTCGACATTCGACATTTATGACCTTCCATTGTCGACTATAGTACAGTCGAAGGAGTGCCGTTCGACCTTGTAATAGTGAACCATTGTAGACATGTTTTCCAAATGGGTAGAAGCTTTTCCAACCAAAAACCTGGATGCAGCAACAGTGGCAAAAGCCCTGATAAAAGAAGTAATTCCTAGATTTGGCATTCTGGAAAGGATTTATAGTGACAACGGCACACATTTCATGAACCAGACAATTCAGCAACTTGGGAGATTTTTTGGTATCTCCTTAAAGAACCATTGTGCCTACCACCCACAGTCAGCAGGACTGGTGGAAAGGTACAATGGGACCCTTAAAAATAAACTAAGGAAGTTAGTTGAGGAGACCCAAAAGAATTGGATACACTGTCTGCCTTTAGCACTGCTGAGTATGAGAACGGTTCCAAATGCAAAGGGTTTGACTCCCTTTTAAATGGTTTTTGGGAGAGCATATTATGTGCCTCAGTGGAAAGCTCTCATGCCTGCAGAGCAAGAGGCTGACAGTTCATTAGCTAGTTATATGAGGAAACTGTTAACAGATACATCTGTTTTGCAGTTTAACTCTTTTTCAGATAAGGAACAGACCAGACCGGTCGAAGCAGTCTTGGCCCCAGGGTCGTGGGTGTGGCTGAAAGTGACGAAAAGGAAGAATTGGGCGAGTCCAAAGTGGGAAGGACCGTACCAGGTTCTGTTGGCAACGCCTACTGCAGTCAGAGTGGCCGAGAGGACGTCCTGGGTTCATTTGACACACTGCAAACCGGTAAAGAACTTTCAACTTGATAAAAACTTTGTGACTGATAAACAACCAGACCAAGATGGCCAAAAACAAAGTGAATAGAAATCTAGATCAACCCCAGAGATTTTGCATAATCATTTTGTTGAGTATACACTTATTGACTGTAATTGTGACAATTTTCCTCTTGTTGTGGTTTATCCTACACACAACCACACAAGTGAAAGTGGGAAGGTGTGATGAAACGTCTATAGACTGGCATCCAAATTTTAACACATACCTATCCATGAAGCATGTATATGCAGAGACTATGAACATTTCAAATTGCTGGGTTTGTACAGCTATACCAACAGCATATGGAGGACTGATAATGTCCGCTGTCCCTTTAGGGATAAATGAGACTTGGCAGAATTTACTCTTTGATACAGGAACTGTGAGATCACAGGACAAAAGAGCTTTATTTTTACCTGTCACACAAAAAGAAATTGTATGTTTTTACAAAAACGATACTCTCCAGGTGGGCTGGAGCAATTGTAATGTAACCATATCTTATCGGTGTTATATTAAGAATAGTAATGGCAATACTTTTTGCAATACTAATTATGACTCATATTTGAACTCATTGAAAACAACCATGAATGATATTCGCAAGAATCCTGTTTTGTTTAAATAATTGTCAGTTATAGATCAGAAAATGTTTCATGCAGGGCTAATGTGTATTAGTACTAAAGTAGAAAACTGTTATTTTATTTGTGGGAAAAAGGTATATAAATGGTTACCTGAGAATTGGTCCGGCAGTTGTTTTCTGGGTTATTTGGTTCCGGCAATAAGACATACTGCAGAATTACCTTTGGGTAAGATACGAAACGTGAGAAAAGCAGCCCGAAAACCCGAAGGTCCAGTTGAAAAACCTGTGAATCCAGTTGGAAAGATTGAAGCTGGCTGGAAAGACCATAATACCATGAAAGACAAAAGCAAATTGACTCATATGGACTTGAGTGACAGTGTTATATCTTGGGCTGGAATATTCCCAGCCTATGGAGCAGTCAAATTGATCTGGGAGCTGAGGAAGTTGTTGAAACTTCTCGAAGTAATGAGTAATGCAACTTTTTCTGCCCTAGAACTGATGACTGATGAACTGAATGCAATGAGAACTGTTGTGTTACAAAATTGAATGGCTCTTGACTTCACCCTAGCGGCGAGAGGTGGTATGTGCGCGCTTATCAAAGAAGAATGCTGTGCATACATACCAGACAACAGGCATGAAATTAATAATCACCTAGAGGTAATTCAGCAAGTATCAGCCATGACTGAACCAGGCCCAAACCCACTGATTGACTTTTTCCAGAATGTATTTGGGGGGGTGGGGTTCCATCCTAATGAATATTCTGATTGCCATTTGTGTGGGTATACTCCTAATAGGAGCATGTATTTGCTGTGGAATTCCCTGCATGAAAAGATTAATCAAAGATTTTATTGATGTATCTGTTACTGAAACTTTGTATCAAGATATTGAGATTGAAAAATTGATCTCAGATGACATTTTTTCTGAAGTATAGACTGAATTACTCACCTAGCTGAAAATCCTAAGTGGAAAAGATTAGGAGATGAAATGACACTATGCATACTTCAAAATAGAATAAAAAGTATTAATAGGGGGGAAAATGTTAGAAAAATGTGTATTTGAATATATGAGAAATGCTAGTTTAAAAGCAAAGTAGTATATAATGCATTTTATTCTATTAAACATATAACAGAAAATATTAATTCATGTGTAAATGTAAGTAGTTTTGAAACTGCAGTGTGGCTTGAGGCAAGCTGACCTTCGACCCTGGCAGATGCTAGCTTAGCAAGTTTTAATGTTTACACTTTTCATAAGTGATTATCTGCTGGGTCAGGAAATTAAATGTGTGAAATAATGAAATCTTCTGCTCTTTTCTGCTGGGATGATTTGGCCTTGTATATGTGTTACTGAGATAGCATGCAGCTGGTGGGAAAGTGTAACAGTGAACAAAGACGTATATTAAAAGACTGAATCTGCTATTGTATTCGAACTGATATGAAACCTTGAAGAAGTAACTTTACAGAAAGACATTATGTCTGACCAGGTGGATAGCAAGGCCGTATTGTTACCAGAGGAAAACTTTTTTTAAATATACAGCATCAGCAGTTTTTATGAATAGAGGACTGTAAGCTAAGGTGATGTAGATGCCCTGTGACATACCACGTCAGTAAGGTGGGCACAGCTTGAATGTTAAACCTATATAAAATTGTGTGCTTCCTGTTTCATGTCAGACAAAATTCTGTACTTGTACGTTTTTTGCCTCCTGGTGTACACTAGTAAACTTTTGAATCTGAACCTCCTGTGTATTGAATTCTTGATTTTATTTAACAGGTAAACACCTTAACCATTATGCCAAACTCCCTCCCTGATAAGACACCCTCTGTATTGATAAGGCCCCCCCCAAGAGTTTACCCAATAGTCAGGGATCTGGGAACATGTGAAGACAGTAATGTGGCCCTTGACCAACAGGTGGCCAATCATTCTATTTTGCCCAATGTATATGTAAGGACATGGCATCCATGTACTAGGAAATCATAGTGCAACTTTATTTGGCTCTTATCAGACCCATTATTAAGTATAATGCCCCCTTTGGCATGTATCTTACTAAACATATACAATGATTGGAATGCTCACAATGGTTCCTTACTAGGAGAGTCCAGGTCATAAACACATTGTCCTATAAATATCATCTTAAAGCCCTATCTCTATGCTTCTCTTCTATGGGTTGATGAAGCTTGACATACAAAGCATCCACGGATCCCTCTTTGATGGGCCTTTTGCACATCCACAAAATGAACATCATCAGACCCACTCATAGAATTACATTTTTCTTGTGACATAAATAAAACATGTTGGTGAGATAGAGATGTGTCTTAGAGGATCCCATGCTCTGGAACAGACTCCCCATCCAGCTTAATCAGAATCCATGTCTACCTCTAAGAGTAACCTTGACCGATGGATGGGAAATCCAAAATTCACCCTGGGTCTGGCCTCCATGTCTCTGATAGACACTGGCAGACAGTATTGCCAAAACTAACATACCTCCCACAACATAACCTCAAAAAACTTGCTAACATATCCCCTCTAATAAATGCCCATTACATAGAGACCCAATTGGGATGGATTGCACAGCTAGGCTTATAAAGGCCCTGTTGGTCATTAGCCTAGTATATAACTATAAACTATGATCATAGCATCATGGGAGAATACTAGGCTATCTTCCTGGGAGTCATTTCAAGCCTAGCTGTGTCATCCCAATGTAATACCATAAAAATGTTAGATAATACCTAAGACTGCACTTAGTAATGACTGCCCATGTCCAGGAGAGTTGTAGGTGCTATTCCCAGTAAGAATTTAGGGTGCCCCATTCACTCATCCAGGCTCCTTTTGAACATTCATAGAATTGCTCTGCTTCACATGAATAGGTGGCCTATTCTAAAGATGTGGCAATCACTGAGAGATAAATCTGTCCCTCCAGCATGCCCTATTTAAGAAAAAGGCCATATTTAGGTCCCTTGAATGGATAGCCCTAGTCCCATTTGATTTAGATATATACAATAAGTTCATTAGGTTTGGGTCAGAGATTGCTCTGTAAGCCAGGCATAAGTTTCCCCTAAGACGTCTATATGATACAGAGTAAAGTGACAGGGACTTTAGTTGGTCTGTATACAGCACATGCTGGAGTCCCTTGATTTTCTTATAGAGACCTTGTAGGCTTCTAACAAATTGCTGCAGGTGCTTTGTATGATACATGCTGTACAGGGTGCTATACTCAATTATAGGCCAGACTATGCCATGTATAGAAGGGTTATAACCTTGTTTGCTCTCAAGGTAATGCCTTTACTAATCAAGCATGCTACATAGAAAGCCTTCCTTACTGGAGTAGACACATGGTGATTGAAGTTAAGGTCACGGTCAACTTGTGAACCCAAGTCCCTTACCATTTCTTGTGTACTTAGGGTATTCTTGTTGACTTGATAATGTGAAGGGGCATTGTTTGTGCAGAAGGGAATGATGATATATTTTCTCTGCATTCAGTTTGAGACCATGACTAATACATCAGTCGCGGGTCTGCATAAGACACTCCTGGAGTATACTGACATCATTTGGGGATTCAATAATGGCACCCAATTTGCAGTGATCTGCAAACTTGGTCAGCCACAACCCCTTAATTTTGATCTGAACTTCTGAGAAGTAAATGAGGGTAGTGCAGTGGTGCAGCGGTTAATGTTGTTGCCTCACAGCAAGAGGTTTTATCATTCAATTCTCGGCTGGGGTGCCTTCTGTGAGGAGTTTGCATGTTCTATGTGCATTCATGTGGGTTTCCTCCAGGTACTCCTATTTCTGCCAACAATCCAAAGACGTGTGTCTGGATTTCTCCCTGGGCCTCCGCTGGAAATAGCCTCTGTCCTAGTCAGTCTTTCCCAGTCAGCAAAATGATAAATAAATAAACATACCAAACAGTAAGGGGGCCAGCACTGACCTCTGTGGCACCTGCTGGTAACAGTTATGCTGGTTGATGTGGAGTCTCCCACTATGATAGTGTGTGTCTGGTTTGTGAGTCAGATAGCAGCCGATCTTATACCGAAGGGGTTTACATTCAGTTTGCTAAGTTTATCAGTAATACTCGAGTGCGGGATTGCGTTGAAAGCCTTTGCCAAGTTAAGGTATGCTGTGTGCACAGATTTGCCATCAATGGCACTGGTCATAATTTCAAAAAAATCCACAAGATTTAACAGGCAGGATCTGCTCTTGACAAAGCAGAATTGGGTAGGATCCAGGGTTTGAAGGTCACCAGTAGCCTAATGGATAAGGCATTGGCCTCCTTAGCCAGGGATTGTGGGTTTGAGTCCCATCTGGGGTGGTAAAATATTGATACAAGTGAAGCTTTTGCCTAGTATGAACCTATGAACCTATAACCTCGAAAAAGGGCATAGCAAAATTAATTTAAAATGGGTGGCGAAAGCCAAACACACTCTGGCTAGGCTTATAAATGCCCTAGGGCAGGTAGCCTAGTATGAACCTATGAACCTATAACCTAACAGATGTCTCTTATTACTTCTTCTGTATTAAGGGGGTTGCCACCTATGTTGTAATTTGTGGGTGTTTTGTTTTTCCCAAATGAGATCAGTATGCATTTTCTGGCATTTAGCTTGAGGCCATGACTTTGACACGAGGTGTCTGTCTCTGTAAGGTCCTTTGGGAGGATGTCCGTGTCAGCCAGAGAGTAAATTATGGCTCCCAGTTTTCAGATGAGGTTGGTCAGGCTTATGGGTCTGTAATTCCCTAGGTCTGTTGCTAGGCCACCATTCTGGAAGGGAATAACTGTTGCTGTTCCCCATTCCTCAGGAACAAAACCTGTGGTTAAAGTATGATTGAAAAGGGTACATAATGGCGATGCTAGTTCTTGTTTTAGCCTGTTTAGCAGACAGCCTGGGATGCAGTCTGGTCCCATAGGGACTGTGTTTTTTTGCCTTGGACAAGGCTTTGATACCCTATTCTTCAGTTATGTAGAGTGGGAGAGAAGTTTGGGGTAAGGTTTGTGATACGATTTGGAGGAGATAAGATGGGTGAAATTTTCACCAAACCTATCGTCTAGCAGGTTTGCTTCTCTGTGGGGTCAGTGTGTGTCATACTGTTGGTCACTAGTTCTGCACATGCTTGCATCCTACCTTTTAAGCAATGTACATAGCTGTAAAAGGCCTTATGGTCATCTTTGGCTGTGATTTTCTCAAAGAGGCTCCTAGAGGATTTGACAAGTTGCCTTATTTGCCTGTTGAGACAGAGGAGGGTGCTTTTGCATTGTTGGTGTCTCGCCTTTGTTCATAGGTTCATAGGTAAGTACTAGGCTATCTGCCTGAGGGCATTTACAAGCCTAGCCAGAGTGTTTTGGCTTTCGCTGCCCCATTGATTAATTAACTGATCCTCTGTCAAGCAGAGCCAATGAAATTATCCCAGGGGTGTATTTTCTGTTACCCATCCACACATCAAGGTTTCTCTTGAAGAGTGTTAGTGAGTGAGTGAAGAGTGTAATTTGGAATTTTGTTCCAAAGCATGGGGAGTCTCTGTGATAGGAATCTATCCCTCCAGCATGTTCTATTTATTGTTGTGGTGAGGTTTAGCTCACTAGAGCACGTGGCTCACAGTGACTTGGATTTGTTTAGGTGAAGCATGTCCATCAATTCTGAGTTGGACGTGGCTTTGTAAGACAGGCAGAGATCACCTCTGAGTAAGCGATATGCCACTGAGTACAGCCAGAGTTTTTTCAGTCGGGCTGCATAGGACATATGTTTGAGACCAGTAATCCTCTTGGTGAGGTACTTTTGTGGTCTTTCCAGCTGTTGGAAGTGTCTTGTGAGGTACATCCCAAATGGGGCATTGTACTCTATGATGGGTCTAATGAGTGATGAGTAGAGGGGCACTATAACCTCTTTATTTCTAGATGTGAACCCTTTAGTAATTAGATGGGCCACATAGAAGGATTTCCGAACTACTTTGGCAATATGATTGTCAAAGGAGAAATTACTATCTACCTGGGTCCCCAGATCTCTTATTACCTCTTCTGTATTAAGGGGGCTGCCACCTATGTTGTAATTCGTGGGTATTTTGTTTTTCCCAAATGGGATGACTATGTATTTTTTGGCATTTAGCTTGAGGCCATGACTTTGACACCAGGTGTCCATCTCAGTAAGGTCCTTTTGGAAGATGTCCATGTCAGCCGGAGAGTCAATTATGGCTCCCAGTTTGCAGTCATCGGCGAACTTGGTTAGCCATAGTCCTCCTGTGTTTGCCTGTACTTCTGAGAAGTATATGCCAAACAGTAGGGGTCCCAGGACCGAGCCTTTTGGGACACCACTTGTGACTGGTTTAGAGTCGGACCTGGAGCCCGCTATTCTTACCATGTGAGTTCTGTCTGTAAGCCAGTTGGCAACCCATCTCATGACATAGGAGTTTATGTTCAGGCCTGTGTGTTTTTCTGTAATACTCAAGTGGGGAATGGTGTTGAAAGCCTTGGTGAGGTCAAAGTAGGCTGTGTGAACCACGTTTCCCTCGTCTATGGCCTTGGTGACTGTCTTGAAGAAGTCAACCAGGTTTAGTAGGCATGATCTTCCCTTAACAAAGCCAAACTGGGTCGGTCAAGTGTTTGGAGGTTCCCAATGTCTTTCTTAATGAGTTCCATGATGATGCGCTCCATAGCCTTGCAGACCAGGCTAGTCAGGCTTATGGGGCAATAGTTACCAGGGTCAGTTGTGGCCCCTCCTTTGTGGAGAGGAATAACCGTTGCTGTGCGCCATTCTATGGGCATGTAGCCTTTGGAGAGGCTGAGGTTGAACAGAGTGTTTAGGTGGGGGATTAGTTTGTTCTGTAGTTCGTACAAGACACAGCCTGGGACACCATCTGGTCCCATTGCCACTGTGTTTTTGGCTTTTGAAAGGGCTATTTTCACCTGTGTCTCTGTGATTTTTGGGACACTACACTTTTCTGGTATTGGTGTAGGCCCTTTTGGAGGTGAGAGGGGGGTGAAGTTTGCACTGAATCTATCTGCCAGGATGTTGGCAATATCAGTAGGTTCAGTATATTTTGTGCTATTTTGCACTAGCTCAGTGCATATCTATGAGTTGCCACTTAGATTCTTAACATAGCTAAAGAAGGCTTTGTGGTTATCTTTTGAATCCTTGGCTATTTTTCTTTCAAAGTTAGCCATGGATGATTTCATGAGGGACCTCCGTTTCTTACTGATACTGATCAGGGATGTCTTTCCTTCTTGGGATTTGCTTTTTTTCTAAACTAGTTTCCTCCTTCTATTGTATAGCCTGTTTATTGCAGGGGTCCACCAAACTGGTTTCCTTCTCTTAGAGGAGTGAGTCTTGGTTTTGCTAGGGATGGCATGATCCATGCATCTTGTAGGTGCTCATAGAGTGCATTTGTAAAGGTTTCTGCATCTTGGGCAGCATTATCCTTTAGCATGGAGAGTGTGAAACTTACCACCTCTGTCTTAAGTAAGGTGAAGTTTGCTTTAGAAATGTTTTTTACTGTGGTTTCCTTAGTTGGGGGTAGTGGTGGTGGGGTGTGGACATCCAGAGTGATTAGCTTGTTGGTCTGATCTAACCAGTGACAGGTTGACCTCCGGAGTGGAACACCTGTCACCCATGTTTGTGATGACCAGGTCCAATATGTTTTCACCTCTGGTAGGGGAGTTTAAAAGCTGATCCAGGGCATTTGAGTTGATGAATTCCAGGAAGCGTTGGGCCTGGGAATTTGTACCTGAGTAGTTTTCCCAGTGAATGGTAGGGTAATTGAAATTGCCCAATATCAGGGTGTTTGGTAGGACCTTCATGTTTTCCAGTGTCTCCAGAAAGGTGGAATGGGGGTCCTGGGTCATGGAGGGTGATCTGTAGCAGGCCACAATTTGCATTGCAGATTTGCCCGATGTTAGTTGCACATGGGTGATTTCAGAGGTATCATGCTGCACCACTAACCTGGAGGTGTAGGTATCCTTGATGAATATGGATACACCCCCTCCTTTTGTGTTTCAGTTCGTGTTCTATGACCGAAACATGTGGTATGAGTTGTAGCCCAGTCATGCTGAGGTGTTCTCTGGAGCCTTGAACCAGGTTTCAGTTACTGCACAGATGTCGACATTCTCCATACTGAGGAGTGCTTCGAGCACATGCATTTTGAGATTTAAACTCCTGGCACTGAGTAGCATAACCCTCAATTTTTTGTTAATTGTGCTGTTCATGGAGGTGAGTTTGACTTTTGAGCCTTGCCTAAAAAAGGCACTATGGGGGCAGCAAGAGCCTTGGCCAGTATTCAAAAGCCTAGGGGTGACAGGTGCAAGCCGTCTCTTGCGAAGCAACACAGCTTGTCGAGCATGTCGTCCCAGGCTGACAGACACCGGATTCCCTTTGAATGACACCAGAAGCTTAGCCAATTGTTGAAATTGATCATTTTTTCTTTATACTGTGGTATCATTCTTGGTGAGGGCAGGATGCTACTCAGGGTCAGGGTCATACCAGCCTGGGCTACATGATCAGAGAGCTCTTCCATGTCTCTTTTTATGTAGTCCAGGGAGGTACGTCTCAGGTCATTCCCACCAACATGAACAATGACAGAGTCATATTTGTACTTGTTCTTGAGTGACCTGAGTGCTTGTGTTATGTGGTGGATTCTGGCTCCCGACAGGCAGCTAACAGTAACCTTCTGCTTGTACAGCCTAGTAAGTGGAATGTCAGTGTGCCTGACTATAGTCACCTATTACTAGTGTTTTAAGTATGTTATTTCACCTTAAGGGCTGTGATTGTGTAACACACTGATTTTGTGTTTTATGTGTTGTCTGGTTTGTGACTGGAAGTGCAGGTTGTTTAGGTGTCTGCTTTGGAGGTCTCTGATGCTTTTGCACATATTTATTTAGAGCCTCCAAGTATGATTTTGTGTATTTATGTGTATTTTTTTCCAGTGCTGTTTTAGTAGGTCTGTGTGCGACTGGAGTTGTGGTGCAAGTGTTAACCTTCTCCTCTTGACTGTCTTTTCCAGTCTTGGGTGGAGACAGCTTAGCTTCCAGTTTGGCTGTATAATTACATCTCTCACATATATTAGTGTTTTGTGGTAGGAGGAGTGGGTTGTCTGTGTACATGAGGCAGTGGAAACATTGCCTCAGGATACCCAGATTCGCCAGCTGGACTGGACAGTGCACCTGAAGTTACCCTTTGATCATGCCTGCATAGTAAGGTGAGCTACTTAGTCGCTTGGTTGGTGAGGGGTGAATAAAGAGCCTTGCCCTGCTGGGCAGTCAGTGTCAGGGTATATTAGTGCTTGCTATTAGGTCTGAGCAAGTGCTGGGCTGTAAGATACTTTTTGAGTGTTTAGGTTGAGAGTTAGACTAGTTTCAAGGGACAAACTGAACAGGAGACTTAGTGGAGCCGGGAATAATTTAACCGTAGCTAACCAGCACTGCCCAGTGTGCAAAACCATGCAAATGCAGTATTTATAATAGGGGAAATGAAAGAGATAGAAATTAGCCCAAAATGGCCAATAAACTACTAACTTCTGGGCTGGAACCACTCTTCCAGCGACAGATAGGTTGCTCAAAGCTCCCCTTTCTCACAGGTGAACAGAGAAACTTCCTTCTATCCAAGTAAGGTATGGGCAACTCAGAAACTAGTATCACAGCCCTGAATTCAGCACTAGCCTGAAAACTCAACTCTACTAGCTTAGAAAGGTGGGAAACAAGGAATTTTTTTGATTTTTTTTGTTTTTTTGAAAAGATAAGGCAAAAACAGTAAAACATACACTTAAAACAGCTTTAAACAACTACAAATGATCAGAAAAGGCTATCACACTTTAGTGTGTAGCCTACAACAGTTAAACAAATTATTTTAAACAAAAAACAACTTTTTAAAAGTGCAGGCAGTCAAATAAGTACAATATGTGAAAAAAAAAACAAGCTTTTAAATAACAATAAACACTGGAAAATCTGTGTTTAGATGGAAAACAGTTAAGTGCAGCAAGAAAGTACAGAAAACTGATACTTAATTACTCCAAAGTCTCTCTCCTAAGCTATAAGGCTTGTATCAGTTTAAGGCTTTCTAGTGCTACCCAGTAGGTTAGTTACAGGAAAGATGGGAAACAAGCGCAGATGTGGTCTTTTAAACCAGAACATTGAAAGAGATGATCAAACTGTCCAAATGGTCGATAAACTACAATTTCGGGGCTAAGAACCTTTCCTCTCATGGTAGACAGGCTACCTAGTGCTTACCACTCCCACTGATAAGCTAGAAGGCTTTCCTCCAACACAGAAAGGCTTGCAGGGCTCAGAAGCTTACCAACAGTCCTGGATACAGCAACTCTGTATCTGGACTAGGCTAGATCTGTTTGTTTTCATTGACAGCAACTTTTTACGTTTATTGCAAAAGTTTATTGATGCTGGATATCCACCATGGTAGCTTTTTTTTTTTTTTTTTTTTTTTACTTGGGGCTCTGGCTTTGATTATTACTGGTAGAGCAGAGTCTATACACTTATGCAAGTGATTGTACAGAGCTTTAGTGTCCTCTTCGGAGTAGTTACCATTTCCAGCTTGGAGTGGGGCTTGGAATGCATTTATACCTTCACCTATGAGGGTATAGTTTGCCTTGGTGAAGTTTTTTAGTATGATTTTGCCCTTTGTATGTTCTGGTGTTAGTGTCAGCTCGAAGGTGGTTGATTTGTGGTCAGATTTAACTAATGAGGGTCTGACAGTTGTGGTAGTACATTCATTTAACATGTTAGTGTGGACCAGATTGTTTGTTCATCTTGCTGTGTATGAACAATTTGTTCCAGGGCATTTGAGTTAACAAAGTCAAGGAACTTTTGTGCTATAGGGTTAGGGCTAGCACAGGTTTCCCAGTTAATGGTGGTATAATTGAAATCCTCCATAGCCAGAGTGGTCAGTCTTATTTGGGTTGTCTCCAGTTTGGTCAAGCTGGTTTTGTGAGCATCATGATCCATGGTGTGGGATCTATAATTGGCTATGACTTGAACAGGGGTCTTATTTGCTATAACCTGAACTTAGAGTAACTCCATGGAGTTGTCCAGTCTAACTAGAGGAGAGGTGAATGTATCTTTAATATAGATAGAAATACCACCTCCTTTGGCTCTCACATGTTATTTGAGGTCTAAAGGTATAGAAAGGATTGTAGCCTTGCAAGTCCTGGATACCCTCTAATTGGCAAATTTCATGTTGGTAAGTTTGTTTTATAGGCCTTGCTTAAAAAAGGCACTATGGGGGAGGTAAGAGCCTTGCCAGCAGCTGAAAGCCTAGAAGTGCCAGGTGCAAACCATCTCTAGCAAAGTATCATGGTTTGTCGACCATGGCTTGATAGGCTGACAGGAACTGGATCCCTTTGAATGACACCAAAAACTAAGACAATTATTAAAATCAATATTTTTTTGTTTATACTGTGGCATCATTCTAGCTGAGGGTAGTATGCTGCTCAAGGCTAGGGACATACTGAGTGGGACATGTACTCAGAGCTCAATCATGTCTCTCTTCATATAGTTCAATAAGATACATCTCAGGTCATTCCCTCCAACATGAACTATAACAGAATCATAATGGTACTTGTCACAAGACTTGATCTGATTAATCCTGGTACTGGACAGGCAGCTGACTGTGACTTTCTCCTTGTCCAACCTGGTGAGTGTGACATCCGTGTGTCTCACTGTTGAGTCTCCAATGACCAGAGAATTTGTTTTTTGAGTGTTATGCCTTACAGGTTTGGTAGGTGACACACTGGTGTTGCTATGGGTCATGGGTGCTGTGAGAACTTTGCTAGTTGTAATATTCTAGTGTTTTGCAGGTCTCTGGTGTCCCTTGGTAGGTTTTTGAGAGAACCTCCACATATGTTGATTTTTGTGTTGGATGTGTACTATGTGTATGAGTAGTGGTACTATTTTTATGTGTAGTGGTGTGGGGTTGCCAACCTCTTTTGGGTTACTGCTTTGAGTACAAGAGAGCATGGATTAAGTTATGAACCTGTGAAACAGCATTAAACTTATTATAGACTAACTCTGTCTATGCAATTCAATTTGTATATCCTTGCTCAAAAAATAATTTCATCAATTAAAATAATTTGCTCTTCCAACATATCAACTCATTACATTTCCCCCCAAAAAACATGTTCTCAGGTATCGGTCTGATTCCCATCATGTCTCCAGCAACTGCTGTCTACTTGTAGAAAATACCTTTGCAAACACCTCCATGCAAAAATCCTAAACCTTCTAGATTTTGTTGTATTCTTGGGAGCCATGAAAAAATCCACCCTTTGCTTCTTTGTATAGTGACTCATTGCAAAGTCTTTTCTAACATTTTCTTATTGATTCTTATAGTTATGCATTATTTTACACACTCTACTAATTATCCATTTCTTACCACAGCTTCTGCTCAAGATTCAACTATAAAATCAGCCAGAGCTGGTGGTTCAGTTACCACTACCTTGCCCTTTTTTTTTTATTCCTACACTCTTGTCATCAATCCCTGGGAGGGAAGGCAGTCTCCCACCCACAGTCTGAACTCCTGCTTAGCCTCATCCTAGTCTATGACTTTCCCTCCCTGGTTACTTACTCTCTATACATTGATTCCTTTGCTAATCTCCACCAATAAATTCCAGCTCATTGTTGCTTATTTCTGTGCCCCTATGTGTAGTTATTCCCATTGGTAAAATCTTGTCTCCATTCCTGTGTAGGCTTAGTTCTCAAAATATTTTCTGCCACTTTGTGCGTATAATATTCAGTATGGCTACTATTGCTCTCCCTAAGTACCTGTATCCAGAATCCTACTCTTTCTTTATTTCATAGCCCCACCACCATTTCAATATAATTTCTCTCCATTTTGATTTGTAGTCTTCTGCCAGTGGTATGTATATGAGTCTTAGCTGTGTAGCTCTGAAGTATTCCTTCAGCAACTTATCCCATTTAATTCATACTCTCTTTCCATCCAAAATAAAACCTTTCAGTTCTTTACTAATTATGGCCCACAGCTTCACCTCTGGCTGATAAAAATATGTCTGACCTGTATAAAGGGACTAAAAGAATTTTCACAGCTTGTACCTTACTATCACTTTTTGTATTACCTTTTGTTTAGTCTCTTCCCATGCATTATATATTAGCTGCCAAAACAGAATCCTTTTTAATTCAGCCATCTAAATCATGCCCACATAACTATGGATATTGCTGAACCAATTCACGTGTGGGAACATAGTTTACTGCTATAGCCTTTGTTTTAATCTCATTTATTTTATATCTAAAAAAAACAGAAAACTTGAAACTGTCCCAGAATGTTCCACAACACTGAAATACAATGTTCTGTATTTATCAAATATAAAATAATACAATCTGCAAATAAAGCTATTTTTTCTAGAGTACTGTACCAGTTATACCCTTGAATTTGTGAGTCCCTTATTTTCTTTGCCAATGGTTGTACGTATAAAACAAATAAAGGAGAAAGAAGACACTCCTGTCTGGTTCTTCTCTTCAAACCCAACTTGTCAAAAATAAACCATCTTATCTGGATTCATGCCTCTGATCCTTCATATATCTTCCTAATTAAGCTCATTATTCTATCAGGGAACACAAACGCTGTCATTCCTCTACTCATCCCAGCCAGCACAATTGAATGCCTTCTTTGCATCAAGAACCACCATCAATATCTTCTTGCACTCTTCTTTCACTCTGGATCATCATCATCATTCTTTCAATGTTGTTAAACATTTGACACCCCTCCACAAAACCACATCGATCCATATCTGATATTTTTGGTGACACCCAAGCGATTATTTTAGTTAGTACAGACATAAATGCATTATAATCATACTTCAAAACTGGAAATTGAAACTCGTCTATATGAAGTTGGACTTTAAAGAGTCTTTGTCATTTTTGAGTACTACAGCCACAACAGCTTTCTTCTAAGATGCTGACACTATCCTTCTTTTTAAAATATTGGTAATCCAGAAAACTCAAATAAGGTCAGGTATCCCACCCATAACCCAGAAAGTGAAAGGACTAACAAGAAGCAGAGTGCAAAGGTTTAGTCCAGGTAAAATCACCTTAGGTAGCAGATCTAGGTGACTCTGTCTCTCTCTCTCACTCTGATTCCCTCCCTGTGGGAGGAATAAAGATGCCTTGTTGAAGTTTCACCAAGTTTATTCAGTTAAGTAGGTGGGTGGACAAGTGTTGAAAAGTCTCAAAGTTCTGCTAGCGAAAGTGATATTATCTGGACTAACCCTTTGTACTCTCATTCTTTTAAAATATTGTTAAATAAAACCATCCAGATCTTAATCACTTTTCCCTCTAAAATTCAAAATTTTACACAGGAATGCCTTCTGTTCCTGGAGAATTCCCAGTTGATTGATTATACATCACCATTTTTATCTCATCTTTTCTCATTCTTAGCTATTAATTCCTGAGCCTCATCTTCCCCTAATGTTGGCATTTCTAAGTCTTCTAGAAATGTTTCCATTTGTGTCTTTTCTAGGTTCTCCACTTCGTATGTTCTATACAGATTTTCTTAGAATTTCCAAAATATCTCTAATATTCATATAGGATCTGTGGTTATTTTTCTGGTCAAAGGCTACCTTAGGTAACATCCCTTTCTATTTTCTGTTTCCTAAGTTATTGCTCTAATAGTTTGTCATGTGAGATTGTTATAAAAATAAAAAAATACTTGCATAACATTGACCTATCTGGACTCATGTGTATTAACCATAGTTTACACAAATGTCCATAACTCTGTCAAATCTTAACATTTTTAGTTCAGATTTTCAACATATCATCTATGGCTCACCATCACTTGAATAAATAACATAGTGCAATTCAGATACAAAATGAGATTTGTGACAATAGCTGTGAAGTGACATCTAAAAACAAAACTGAAAAATGATAATACTACAATTAAAGAGAACTCTCACCGAAATGACCAAATTGAAAATTTCATACAACAATTCCACATAGTTAAAAAGGTATAATATTATACAACAGCAATATGTTACAATAGGCAGAGGAAACATTTTACTTTAAATTGCATTATTGTGGAAAAATACTGAAGTCAACATATTTTGTATTCTGTATTTAAAGGGTTAAGCAGAAAAATGTTCACTGCGTGCAAACTGAAATGTTCTGGAAAATGTTGATCACTGAGGAATGCAGGAGTTAATCTTAAACTACTGATAAGGAAGTTAATGGTGCAAGAATAACTGTGGTACTGGCTGGTAAAAACAAGTAATCAAACTATCAATTTTAATGAAAGTCCTCTGTGCTACGTGTATGTACGTGCAGGAGGGTCTATATAAGGAGAACTTAAAGTACAAGTAGCCAGACTGCTGGCATATTACTATCATGTAGCAGATCTCCATGCATGTAAAAATAAAGCTGTTTTACTTGCTTACAAGAACTTGGTGTGATTCTTCCAGAATATGTTAGAAGAATAAAATCTTTCGACATAACTGGCTAACGTTAGGGCGGCCTGCACGGCTGAATCGAACAAAGAGAGGCTGAAAACCTGCGCAGGTGGAGAGAGATCAGGCTCTCCTCGAATGAAAGACCTCCAACTGAAACAGGTTGAAATTAGAGGCCAGTCACTCTTTCCAGATTCAATCCGTGAGGTGGCAGCGAAACAGGGCGGAGGAATCACAAAGGTAAGCAAAAAGAAAAGCTATTTTTTGTTGTTTCTAATTGGAATTTTTTGTCTAAATTTTAAGGGACTAGTCAAGGGAGAAATTGAATTTTCTCAAAGTATAAGGGGTATATGTGAATAGATTCCATATACAAGAGATCTCAGGAACAGGAATAGTTTCTCGTAAGAGAAATGGGAACAGGAACCAGTTGCGCCAAAGGCGACGACAAAACTGAAGATGAAAAGTTTATGTTTGATTTACACCCAAAGAATGTAAAGTATTTAGATAAATGGAAAAAGGAACATGGGTTTAGTGGATGTTTAAATAAGTCAGAATGTCAAAATCTAGTAAGATTACTGCGCAAACAGGCAGGAAATAAGACAAGGAAGCAAAAGAAGGTAGGGATTCCCCAGGCACAGAAATGGCTGGAGGAAGCAAATAAAAAACATAAGGAACAAAATTTGAAAAAAGGGTGTGGTAATTCAAGTGAAAAAGATGTGTACTTTGTTCAAAAGGAAGATAATGAAACTTCCATAGTCAGTCGTAGTCACCAGAATCCCTCGGCCCCTCCCATCCAGTATCCAGACCCTGCACAGGTTATTGAGGTGCCCCCGACCAGGACCCACCGCAATACCAGGCTTCGGTGAGTGTCCCCCCCACGCCACGTATTATATTACAGAGAGAGCCTGCCAACACTCTTGACTTACGCAGCGGAAGTATTAGGAGAGAAGGGGACTGGAAAATTAAGGAGAAGGTAGATCAGGAAGGAGAGGAATACCCACTGATAGAAGTGGCAAATCCTCAAGCAGGCGCAGAAGGCGAGGGTCCTACCATATTGGTCTACCGACCGTGGACCCGTGATGATATCCGAAAAGCGGTAGAGGGGATTCCCCATCCAAAAGTAGATATGCGTAAATTCCATTACAGACGAGGGGCATGAGAATGAGTTATAGATTAAACGCTGTAGAATTTGAACAAGTAATAAGGCAAATCCTAGGACCTGATTGGCACCTTATTTGCGGAACTTGGGACCCCTGCTACCAGAGGAAGGGGAGCCTTGCCGTTAACTCCAAGTGTGTAGAACCAGAATAAAGACTCTCCTAGATAAAATAGAAGAACATTGGAAGCCCAAAGCAGATTGGACTTGCATTAATCAATGCGTTCAATCAGATGACGAAACCGTAGACAATTATCTACATCGTCTCACACAATGTTTTGATGCTCATAGTGGGTTGATTAAGGCAGAAAATCAGGCAAATGACTCGCCCTATGAACAGCAACTGAAAATGCATTCCTAAAGGGCTGCAAGACAGTCATTGGTAACTTTATACAAAAGCATATGATCACACACAGGACAGCGCGTCTACAGCCCCTTATGGATTATGCTAGACATGCTGAGAAATACCTGAAGGAAAAAAAAATAAAAAAGCCCAGACTTTTACAGTTAGTGAAGATGGAACTTTAATGTTAGTTCAAGGTTCCGCAAATCGCGGAAGAGGGCGTGGCAGGGGAAGAGGACGAGGACGGGGAGGCATAAGTCATTCTGAGGATTTCGAGGGTAGGCAAAGAGGGGAGTGTTTTAAGTGCGGTAAGAAAGGACATTTCGCCAGAGATTGCAGAGGACCGGAGAAACCGATGGTTGCTTCGGTGGTACCGCATGACTATATGATGGTCAAAAGATGTAGATGGAGGGTATGAGGAAGAAGAAGAAAGTGAGAATGGGGAAGTAGGTACAAGTGAAGACGATGGGTGGGGACAGGAAATGGCAGAAAATGAGAAATATCAAATGGTAAATCTAACAGCACTAGCATCAACTATGCAATTGGAATCCCAACCAGTGATCACATTGCAAGTTGAGGGCGAGACATAGAATTTCTTTGTGACTCAGGGGCTTCTCGAGCGTTAGTCAGAAGTACTGCCATATCATCCGATGTTACCTCGGATGAATATGTGCTTGTAAAAGCAGCAAATGGTCGTATTTACAAAGAGCCATTGTCCAAACCTCTGTGGTTTACCGACCCAGAGACGAACCAAACCATACGGTTCCGAGTAATAATTTCAGAAATCTGCCCAGTACATTTACTAGGAAGAGATTTAATGCAAGTGTTCGGTATAGCAGCCGTCCCAACCTCCACGGGATGGTGGCGAGGAGAATAGAACTGAATAGTGCAATGCTATTAGAGGGCAGGGAGATCTACATTACTGGTATAGTAATGATTTGATAGAGACAGGCCCCCAGAGTGTAGTGACGGCTCTTACAAATTTGGCATTAAGCAAATACGGCATAACAAATCCGAAGGTGTCAAATCCATTACATTGCACAATGTATTACAGAAGATGTGCCGGACCTGATTTAGAATACGAAAAGAAATTTCTTAGTTTTAAAGTCACCAAACTAGTATTGCATAGCCTTTTTGGGACACACTAGGTAATTCTGCAGTCACATGTAGCCTTACAAGGGATATGCAGCTGCTGTATAAGAATGAATTAACCACACATATTTCAGTCACGGAGGGTGAAGGAATGTCATGGTACCTCGTGGGCAAGAAAATAACTGAATGGGTAGGATGGACACCAGAACAGTTGGCAGGTAAGGGCATTCAGGTTCAAAAACTTAACTGGGTTACACAAGCCAGACCGACCGTGCACCTCAGGGAAGACAAACCGATACAATCCCCTGGGACATTATGACTATGTCTCCTTACCCCCATGGAAGAATCTCAATTGCAGATGATTCCAAACTCATTATGGTCGCAGGGTCAGCACGATATCGGACTGATTAGAGCGGCAGGACAGGTAAAGATTACACCCAAGTCAGAATTTAGACCTCATAAACGGCAGTATCCCTTGAGCAGAAAGGCAGAGGAGGGCATTTTACCGGTAATCACAGCACTTTTGAAAGCTGGAGTATTAATTCTGTGCACAGACTCACCGTGTAATACGCCCTTATTTCCAGTAAAAAAACCGGATGGGACATGGAGGATGGTACAAGACTTACAGGCAATAAATGCTGCGGTGGTACCTCGGGCCCCCATAGTCCCGGATCCGTCTATTCTGCTGAACGATATCCTTCCAACAGATAACTACTTTTCTGTAATTGATATCAGTAATGCCTTTTTCTCTATTCCCTTGCAGGAAGATAGTAGATTTTGGTTTGCATTTACGTTTATGGGCAAGCGTTATACCTATACCAGGTTACCGCAGGGATACTGCGAAAGTCCGACCATCTTCTCACAAGAGATGTCCACCAATTTGGCTCAGTTCCAACCAGCCCAAGGGTGCCACCTACTGCTGTACGTGGATGATATCCTCCTGGCGCGACTACGGAAGAACTCTGTAAGTCGAGACTATTCGACTACTACACTTTCTGGCACACGAAGGACATAAGGTAAATAAGTCTAAGTTACAATTTTGTAAATTAGAAGTACGTTACCTGGGTTATACTATCTCTGGGAAGGGCAGGCGATTAGATGACAGCAGAAAGAATGCTATTTTACAAGCCCCCATGCCAACCACAAAAAAAGAAATGATGTCCTTTTTAGGCATTACGAACTTCTGTCGTAGTTGGATTCCCAACTACGCCGAAGAAGTGCACCCGCTATCAGACTTAATTTTTGCAATACCGATGGCGGCAAAAGATTTGCTGCACTGGACAGACAAGGCAGTACAGGCATTTACTAGGATCAAGCAACTGATAGCTGGGTCAGCAACATTGGGGTTTCCAGATTACAGTAAGACCTTTATACAGACTGTAGATTGCAAGCAGGGATTTATGACATCTGTTTTAATGCAAATGTATGGAGATAAGTTAAGACCATTGGCATTTTACTCTAGCAAATTAGACTCAGTAGCACGAGCATTACCACACTGTGTGCAAGCAGTAATTGCAGCCGCTTTGGCGGTACAAGCGTCTGCCACGTTGGTATTGTTCCATGATCTTACGTTAAAAGTCCCGCACTCTGTAGCAGTCATCCTTCTGCAGGACAAGTTAACATTTCTGTCACCTAGCAGACATTTATCTTGTATGACTACGCTGTTATCGCAGCCACACATGACAATTGAGAGATGCACTACCTTAAATCCAGCGACATTGCTACCTGTTGCTGAAGGCGGTATTCCGCATGTATGCTTAGATCTCATACATTCTAAAGTTCTACCAAGACCGGATCTTAAAGATCAACCCTTACTACATGCGGACTGGACACTGTTTGTAGATGGGTCAGCACGCAAAACAGAAACAGGCACCACGCAGGTAGGGTATGCAGTTACTACTGCAACTCAGATAATAGAGGCAAGACCACTCCCGGGAACTTATCCGCTCAAGCAGCGGAACTGATTGCTGTGACAAGGGCATGTCTCCTTTCAGAGGACAGGAATGTCACTATCTATACGGATAGTCAATATGCCTTCTCTACGGTGCATGTGTTTGCTCAGCAATGGAAAAATAGGGGGATGGTTACAACCTCGGGGAAAGACATTATGCACAAAGACCTAATCCTTGAATTACTACAAGCCGTCCAACGGCCACGGGGTTTGGCCATCTGTAAATCGCTGCTCATACCCGTGCTAAGGACCCGGTATCACTTGGTAATGCCCTAGCAGACAAAGCAGCCAAAGAGGCAGCTATGTCCAGTACCTTTTCACTTGAAACCACACCTACAGAATTACAACCAACAGATAAATTTGATTTGCAAACCTTACAAGTCATGCAGGAACTTAGCACAGTACAGGAAAAACAACGCTGGACTAGGTATGGTGTTAGGCAGAACAAAGGAATCTATGTGGGACCGGATAATAAATATGTTTTGCCTACTAATCTTTTTAGATATGCAGCACTAGTTGTGCATGGCCCTTCCCATCTGGGCCCTGCAGCTATGGTTAGAATTATCCACCTTACCTTTTGGACCAAGGGTTTCATTGCATATGCAAAACATTTTGTCTATCCTGCATAGTATGTGCTAAATACCACGGGAGGGGTCAGAGTTGCTCCGGCATCATTTCCAACACCCCTATCCTTTTCATACAATATGTATGGACTTCATCGCATTGACACCGGCACAACTAAAGAAGTTTGTGTTAGTAATAGTAGATGCATTTACTAAGTGGGTTGAGGCTTTTCCGGTGACACATCCGGATGCTCAATCAGTGGCTAAAATTTTGGTCAATCACATCGTCCGCACTTTGGACTTCCTACACGCATCTACTCTGACAACGGCATGCATTTTGTCAATCAGATCATACAGAAACTGTCTACAGTTTTCCAAATTGAATTGAAACACCATTGTGCCTACCACCCACAGTCAGCAGGGTTGGTGGAACGCCATAACGGCATTCTAAAAGGCAAGTTGAGAAAACTCATGGCGAGACACATCAGTCTTGGATTACCTGTCTACCTCTAGCCCTCCTTTCCATGCGACAACTCCCACCTCAAAAGGAGTCACCCCATTTGAGTTGTTGTATGGGAGACCTTATTACGTCCGCAGTGGCAAAACTTGTTGCCTGCGGAACGTGAGGGGTGAGGAGATAGCTGAGTACATGAGGAAAATGCTGACCAATACTAACAGCTGTTTAACGAATGATTGTTTTCAGGTTCAAGAGGCGACAAGATCACGGAAATCAGACCCGAGTGGGTCTGGATCAAAATAATAAAGCAAGAATTGGGCATCCCCAAATGGGAGGGCCCCTACCAGGTGCTAATCGCAACTCCAACAGCAGTTCGGATTAAAGAAAGGTCCTCATGGATCCACCTAACGCATTGCAAAATCATAAAACATTTTAAGTTAAATAAAGACTTGAGTTCCCCTGAGGAACAAACAGACAGCAGCAATCATGAAGGACAATAATGAGAATAAGAGAAAATGGTTCTATTGCAATGTTTTATTGTTTATAACTATTGTGATTGTAATATTTCTGTTTTGGACATTTCTGTCTTTTAATGAAGCTAGCCATTCAAAAAGAGACAAACACACCAGCTGCCATCCAAACTTTAATACATATCAAGCGATTAAATATGCATATGCATCCTCAATGAATGTCTCAAATTGTTGGGTATGTACTGCAATACCTACTGTACACAGTGGCTTAATGTTAGGGACAGCCCCTCTGGGAATAAATGATACTTGGAATAGTTTGTTGTTTGAAACCACAGAAGTACCACTGAGAGACAAGGTGGCGCTGCCTCTTCTGGGGCGCCAAAATGGAACAGTGTGTTTTCAAAAGATTGGGAAAGTTAAGGTGGGGCTGAGCCAATGTAATTTGACAATAGTTCATAATTGTACCCTAGAAGGGCAGTGTGAGACCAAGTTTGGAGCTATAAAAAAAGACATCAATGTAAATGATATTAGTTTTGTTGAAAAAATGCTGTATGTATATGGCCTGTTATTTAAGGGGCTAAAGCCAAATGGGAGTTATGAATTTGCAACCAATATTACCATCAAAACAAATGATTGTTATTTTATTTGTGGTAGGAAAGCATATAAATGGTTACCATATGGCTGGTCAGGAAGTTGTTTTTTGGGATATCTGATACCAGCTATCAGGCACGCAAATGCGTTGCCTCAAGGTAAAATATGAAATGCACGTTCTCTTAATAAACCTATTAATCCCGTTGGTAACATTGATGCGTCATGGATTTATCACCATGACTTGGCACACGTCAGCAGCAAAGGACTCTCACATATGGACCTAGGCGATGATGTAATTGCTTGGGCTGGTATTTTGCCAGCATATGGGACAGTAAAATCCATCTGGGAACTGAGAAAACTGTCAAAACTGTTAGAGACTCTGAGTAATGCGACATTTTCAGCGCTAGAATTGGTGACGGACGAATTAACGGCGATGAGAACAGTAGTGTTGCAGAACCGTATGGCTCGATTTCACCCTAGCGGCGAAAGGAGGTACTTGCGCTCTGATACACGAGGAGTGCTGCTCGTTCATCCCTGATAATGAGCACGCGATTCAGAGCCACCTTGAAATAATTCAACAAGTTTCTGAACTGACTAAACCTGGTCCAAACCCCTTGACTGACTTTTTCCAAAATCTGTTTGGAAACTGGGGTTCTGTGTTGATGAACATTTTAATTGCTGTATGTGTTGGTGCAATCATATTTTTGCTGCTTGGCTGCTGTTGCATACCATGTATCAAAATGATAATATCGAAGGTTATCTCTGCCAATGCTACAAAAGCATATTTCTCTGATTATGAGAAGGTATACAACGTATCTGGGATTGTGTAAAATAAACAGTATACAAAATGTTGTAAGGGGAAATGTGGAAAAATACTGAAGTCAACATATTTTGTATTCTGTATTTAAAGGGTTAAGCAGAAAAATGTTCACTGCGTGCAAACTGAAATGTTCTGGAAAATGTTGATCACTGAGGAATGCAGGAGTTAATCTTAAACTACTGATAAGGAAGTTAATGGTGCAAGAATAACTGTGGTACTGGCTGGTAAAAACAAGTAATCAAACTATCAATTTTAATGAAAGTCCTCTGTGCTACGTGTATGTACGTGCAGGAGGGTCTATATAAGGAGAACTTAAAGTACAAGTAGCCAGACTGCTGGCATATTACTATCATGTAGCAGATCTCCATGCATGTAAAAATAAAGCTGTTTTACTTGCTTACAAGAACTTGGTGTGATTCTTCCAGAATATGTTAGAAGAATAAAATCTTTCGACAATTATAAAACATATAATTAGCATACAGAAATTACTAACGATAAAATGAAAATATTTTACAAATGTTGAGGGTACCTGGGACTGTGGATAGTATAGACATTACTGCACACAGAAAGACTGCAAGGCACTTGCCCTTTGGGTTCATGCCTCACAATATCCTTGGCAGGACTGTTATATGCAAACATTTTTATACCTTATTGCAAACACACACACACACACACACACACACATCTATCTATCTGTCTATCTATCTATCTATCTATCTATCTATCTATCTATATAAGATGATATATACAGTGGATATAAAAAGTATACACACTCCTGATAAAATGCCAGGTTTTTGTGATATAAAAAAATGAGATCACAATAAATAATTTCAAAACTTTTCCCATCTTTAATGTGACCTATAACCTGTACAATTCAATTGAAAAAAAAAAACAAATCCGTTAGGGGAAAAATATAAAAAATAAAAAATATACAACATGCTGGTTGCATAAGTGTGCAAACCCTTAAAGTAATACTTTGTTGTGTGTGCATACACTTAAACTAATACTTTGTTGAAGCACCTTTTCATTTAATTACAGCATTCAGTCTTCTTGGGTACACACCTGCCATCAATTAAAGAGACTCTTATTAACCCCAAATAAAGTTCAGCTGTCCTAGTAGGATTTTCCTGACATTTACTCAGTTGCCTGCTACAGCAAAAGCCATGGCTTGCAGAGAGCTTACAAAGCATCAAGTCTTTGATGTTGAAAGGTATCAGTCAGTAGAAGGGTACAAAAAAATTTCCACAGCACTGGATATACCATGGGACACAGTGAATACAGTCATCAAAAAATGGAAAAATTATGGGACAATAGTGATGTTGCAATGAACTGGATGTCCCTCCAAAATTGATGAAAAGATAAGATGAAAACTGGTCAGTGAGGGTGCCAATAGACCTAGAGCAACACTGAAGGAGCTACAGGAATTTTTGGAAAGTACTGGTTTTGTGCTACATGTGACAGCAGTCTCCCATATTCTCCCTATATCTGGACTATGGTGTAAGGTTACAAAATGGAAGCCTTTTCTTACACAGAAAAACATCCAGGCCCATCTAAAATTTTCAAAACAATAAGTCTCCCAAAAGCATGTGGGAATATGTGTTATGGTCTGATGAGACCAAGGTTGAACTTTTTGATCACAATTCCAAAAGGTATGTTTTGCACAAAAACAACACTTCGCATCACCAAAAGAAGACCATTCCAATGGTGAAACATGGTGGTGGCAGTATCATGCTTTGGGGTTGCCTTTCTTCAGCTGGAACTGGGGCTTTAGTCAAGGTGGAGGGAATTTTGAACAGCTCCAAATACCAGTCACTTTTGGTCCAAAACCTTCAGGCATCTGCTAGAAAGCTGAAGATGAAGAGGAATGTCACCTTTCAACACGACAATGATCCCAAGCATACATCCAGACCAATAAAAGAATGGCTTCACCAGAAGAAAATTAAAGTTTTGGAATAACCCAGCCAGAGCCCAGACCAAAATCCAATAGAAAATCTGTGGGGTGACCTGAAGAGGGCTGTGCACAAGAGATGCCCTCGCAATCTGACAGATTTGGAGTGCTTTTGCAAGGAAGAGTGGGCAAATATTGCCAAGTCAAGATGTACCATGCTGATAGACTCCTAACCAAGAAGACTGAATGCTATAATTAAAATCAAAAGGTGCTTCAAGAAAGTATTAGTTTAAGGGTGTGCACACTTATGCAACCAGCATATTGTATGTTTTTTATTTTTTATATTTTTTCCCCTAACAGTTTTGTTTGTTTTTCAATTGATACAGGTTATAGGTCACATTAAACATGGGAAAAGTTTTGAAATGATTTATTGTGGTCTCATTTTTTTATATCACAAAAACCTGGCATTTTAACAGGGGTGTGTAAACTTGGTATAGCCACTGTGTATATATATATATATATATATATATATATATATATATATATATATATATTTATATATATATATATATATATATATATATATATAAATAACACACACACACACACACACACACACGTTTACTATCAGAATTTTAAACATGTTTGTTGTAACTACTTACGTACTCATAAAACATCCTACATGAAATTTTGCTCCAAATATATAACTGGTGCCAAAATCATGGACTGAAACTAAATGCCAAAAAATGCAGTGCTGTATCCTTTGGGAATTTACCTACCTAACGGAACTACCACATTGACAAGACACTCCTAATAGTTGATCTACTTGTTTGGGATTTCTGAATTTATGTGGATAGTGACCTAATGTTTGACCAACATGTTTCCATTGCTGTAAGAATGTCCTTCTGCATTGCACAGCTTATAAACAAAATGAGTGTGAGTAGATCAAACAATGTCAATACCCCTCTTTACTAGTTCCTCATTAGGTCAGTCACTGAATATAATGCACCCTTTGGCATATATCTGCCTAGATACCTGCAACAACTGGAATGCCCACATATATACTGTAATAAAAGGATACAAGTTCTAAATAAAATGTCCTAAATCAATTGATTGAAAGCCCTGTCCCTATACTTGATATTTTACAGACTGCTAAGAGGTGACCACTGCCTGGCATATGAGGCATCCTTTGATTCAGTACTGAAGGATTTATCACACATCATAAAGTCAAATTGCATCAGAAATACTCTGCCTAGGGATCTAAACATCTTCTGCACCATCAACAGAAGGGTTCGGAGGGACAGGTATATATAGCAGAGGATACCACTGCTATGCAACAAACTCTCCATCCACATAAAACAAAGTTTATCCCTGTCCATATTCAAGTGCAACATCTATATAAGGATGGGAAATGGAACCTTTGCCTAATTACTGCCTGCTGTACTACTAATGGACAGAGGCAGCTCCTAAATGCTTTATCCCATGGGTTTACTATTACTACTAACATTGAACATCACAACATCTTCTTCTTCTTCTTTCAGCTGCTCCCGTTAGGGGTCGACACAGCAGATCAACTGTTTCCATTTCTTCCTGTCGTCTGCATCTTGCTTTGTCATATCAACCACCTGCATGTCCTCTCTCACCACATCCATAAACCTTATCTTAGGCCTCCCTCTTTTCTTGTTACCTGGCAGCTTCATCCTTAGCATCTTTTTCCCAATATACTCTGCATCCCTCCTCAGCACATGTCCAAACCAATGTAATCTTGCCTCTCTGGCTTTGTCTCCAACCTTCCAACCTGGGCTGACTCCCTAATACACTTATTCCTAATCCTGTCCATCCTCATCACACCCAGTGCAAATCTTAATATCCTCAACTCTGCCACATCAAGCTCTGACTCCTGCCTTTTTGTCAGTGCCACAGTCTCCAACCCATATAACATAGCTGGTCTCACTACCCTCTTGTAGACCTTCTCTTTCACTCTTACTGGTACTCGTCTGTCACAAATCACTCCTGACACTCTTCTCCCCCCACACCATCCTGCCCGTACTCTCTTCTTCACCTCTCTTCCACACTCACCATTACTCTGAACTGTTGATCCCAAGTACTTAAACTCATCCACCTTCACCACCCCTACTCCCTGCATCCTCACCATTCCTCTATCCTCCCTCTCATTCACACACACATATATTCTTAGTCCTGCTGACCTTCATTCCTCTTCTCTCTAGAGCATATATCCACCTCTCCAGGGTCTCCTCCACCTGTTCCCTACTCTCACCACAGATCACAATGTCATTTGCAAAAATCATAGTCCACGGAGACTCCTGTCTGATCTCGTTTGTCAACCTGTCCATCACCATTGCAAATAAGAAAGGGCTCAGAGCTGAGCCTTGATGTAATCCCACCTCCACCTTAAAAGCAGCCGTCACTCCCACCACAGACCTCACCGCTGTCACACTACCCTCGTACATATCCTGTACCACTCTTGCATACTTCTCTGACACTCCCGACTTCCTCATACAATACCACAACTCCTCTCTAGGCACCTTGTCATATGATTTCTCTAAATCCACAAAGACACAATGCAACTCCTTCTGACCCTCTATGTACTTCTCCATCAACACTCTCAGAGCAAACATGACATCTGTTGTGCTCTTTCCTGGCATGAAACCATACTGCTGATCACTAATCATCACCTCCCTTCTTAACCTAGCTTCCACTACTCTTCCCCATAACTTCATGCTGTGACTGATCAGTTTAATCCCTCTGTAGTTACTACAGCTCTGCACATCACCCTTATTCTTAAAAATCGGTACCAAAAAACTCCATTCCTCAGGCATCCTCTCACTTTCCAAGATTTCATTAAACAGTCTAGTTAAAAACTCCACTGCCATTTCACCTAAACACCTCCATGCTTTCCACAGATATGTCATCTGGACCAACAGCCTTTTCGTTCTTTATCCTCTTCATAGCTAAACCTATCAAAAATGCAGTTTACATGTTCACAATAGTAAATAGCATTAAAGATGAAACACCAAAACTTTCTATGTCGAATTTGACTCCTGCACTCTGCTGTCTGAACTTAAATACTTCAATGCAATGACAGTCACTTTTTGCAGGGGGGGCAAGCCCACCTGCACCACCTATGTGGGGGGCACTACCACTTATATATTCCAACTCCGAGATCACACTACAGTGCGTAAAAGGGTAAATGTCCCGATCCCCATTGTCCTGGTCTTTGGTCTTCTGGAGTCGACATTGTAACCATCTCCCAAACGTTTTTCTGCATTCCGACTCCCACATAACTGAATTGCACACAAGCCGTGTTCAACGTATTGATTGTAAAGCTATCCTATGCATATCCTCAGATTATCATGATATGATCCCAGTCATTCTCTTTATGGGCACTATACATTATACAATGACTGGTTATTAATATTCAAAAACGAGCACACTGATTGGCCAGCCCAAACAATGTGCCCATTGTAAATCCGAGAATATGCCCAGACTTTTTCCCATTAGTATATCTTGCAATTTTTTCACTTTTCTTTTTTTTAAAACAAACAAAAAATGAAAATGGAAGACCTGAAACAAACGAGAGAGATGGTACAGACAAAAATAAAAGGATAATTAGGTACGTTCTGCAAAACTATAGAAACTTTCCTGATTATCCTTTTATTTTGTCTGTCCTAGTTCTCCATCATCCTTTAAAAGTCTCTCATTTCTTTTTCCTTTTCTTTTTTTCTTTTTTTTCAATTAAAAAAAATGGCAAAAGAGATCTTCCTTTCTCTGTTGCTTCCTTTGCACAGCACTGATGCATTGTGTAAGCATGGGAACACATGTCCCATACTTATGCACAGTACATCAGAAAAATCCCAAGGATACCTCAAAACTGCAGAAGGGCAGTACAGAGGTATTATACAAGACATTATTTAAGAAAAGTAAGTATTTTTTTCTTAAATAATGTCATTATATAATACCAATAACCGACTCCGTGGTTGTGGTATATTGAAATTTACCCATGATTGGCTTTATTTAATCACTCGGGCTTCACCCTCATCATTAAACCACACCAACCATGGGTAAATCTTCAATATACCACACCACATCATTGGTTATTGCTTAATTATTAACCATGGGATGAATAAGGCTAAATTCTAAACAATAGCTCCATTATCAGGTAAAATATTAGTTGAAAAGTTGGAAAATATTAATTGTATTTTATGGTATCCAATAAGACCAAATGTCACATATAAAAATCATATCAGGCCATGAGAAAATGATGGAGTAACTTTTCTAGATTTAGAATCTTAGCTTTAGCAGCAAGTTTTAATATGGTTAGATTGTGGTTTAATCCACATTATTCAAGTCAGTGGAAAAACCTACATGAACAAATAGTATTAGTAAACATAATAGTCTAAATAATTATATTTTGCAGTTATTAAAACAAAATAGAAAGAAATTTAATGATGAAATTGTGCTCAACTTGTATGATGCTGACATTGAACTCTTTTAGAAATTATATTTTTAGATACCTTTAAAGATCATGTGCAAAGATTTTGATACCATTTATTTTTGCTTTAATTATGCTCTCATTATGTAAAGTGGATTTTCTGATTATAAAATAGATTTCATTTTTGATACTTAAGTGGAGCTATGCTTATTAACTATAGTAAACTTGTCTTTGTGTTTACTGTTGGCTGCGCAGCTGTTCAGTTACTTCCTGTTTCCATGTCATGTGACCTAGAATATTAAATATGCAATTGTTAGGATATACAATTTGACAGTCTGTAGTGGGTAGGTGTTTTCTGCAGTCTATAGCAGATTTCATCTTACAAATACTGCACACTCAATCAATAAGACAGTAAATCAACAGATATATGCAGTAATATTCAAGGAAAAGCAAATTAGAACAGAATAAGATTCCTTGCAAAGTGTATAATGATTTTTATTATCCCGCAGTAAAAAAACTATTAGTGTTACCTCTATGTTGCTATGCTGTATGTCAGTCATTATACACTTTAATCATTTACTTTGATCTCCAAGAAGTAAACTCTAAAACACAGTGACCTAAGGAATGATCAGCGATTACTCCACTAGTGATAGGAGTTTTGGAGGAGGAAGACTTGCTCATCCATACTTTCTGGGCTCTATTTTGAGCCAATTTGTTATTTGTTATGAGCTACATAGGAATATATATTTAGCTCACAGAGTTTATCTACAATATCTGAGTGTTGGACAGTGTTGAACTCCTTTGCAATGTCTGGATATGCATTTTTTACTGATTTGTCTTATCCCTTCCTACAATAACTTTTTCAACTTGGCTAAAAAAGTCAGGATTTGCCCCTGAAGAATCTGAACTGGCTTGGATTGAAAATCTGTAGGTTAACCTTATCCTTATTTATCAATTAGGTTCACATGTTCATAGGTAAGTAGTAGGGTAGTTGCCCTTGTGGTCCATGTAAGCCTAACCAACTTCCCTTTTTGCATTTGAAATAACCTATCCCATTTGGTTATAGATTAGCTTTACTCATCTCATGGTTGATAATTATATATAACCTCTAATAAGAATAACTGGGATCATACCATGGATAATTTGATAATTAATTCCATAATTAATTCCATAATTAATTCCATAATGATCTTTGTCATGACTTTATAGATGATGCTAGTCAGGCTTACAATTCTATAATTACCCAAGTCAATTTGAACCCTCACCTTTGTGCAAGGAAATGTCTGTTCCCATCCTTCATTCATCTGGTATGAAGCCTGCTTTGGGGATAATATTAAATAACCTCTGTAGGCAGTTTGATAAGTAATGCTTCAAGCTGACCAGTGGGCAGTCTGGTATGTTATCTGGCCCCATGGAAGTACTGTATTAGACTTAGAAATCATCTTGAGGACTTGTTCTTGGGAGATTTGATGTGGATGTAGATGTTGTCATGTGATCTGAGAATACTGGAAGGGAGAGGATGGTGAACTTTGAGCTAAATGTGTCTGCTAGTAGATTGCAATGTCCTCTGGGTCTGAATATTTGATATAATTTAATATAGCTCTGCACAGTGCTGGCCATTGACACTTAGGTTTCTAACACAGTTAAGGAAGGCTTTGTGGCCATCTTTTGGCTGAGTTGCTATTTTTATCTCATATCTGGCTTTGGTTGATATGTTCAGGATGCAGAATTCATTGTATTGTTTAGCAAGACCATTTTTGGCATTTTGGCAATTAAATGCATTTCTACATGAAATGAGTTGTTTTCTTTTATTACAGAGCCTGTTTATGCTGGGGTTCAATCATAAGGATTTATTTTTGTGCTTATTTCTGAGGGGGAAGTGATGCATCCATGCAGCTATTTACATATGTATAGAATTTAACAGTAAAGGATTCTACATAAGCAGTGAGGTACACCATGAAGATGGAAGTGGCTTTTTAAATTAGCCAGGCTTTCACTCAACTTTAGTAGATTAACCTTTTTTATAATCTCTGAATAGCAAGGTATTGAAAGTTGCTTTTGGCTTCAGTCTTGTGGTAAATGTGACTGATTTGTGGTATGATTAGACCAGGGAGGAATTTACAATTAGTGAGCAGCAAAACTTGTACTGTTGACTATAAACCTTATGGCTAGTTCTGTATCTGATTTGTTACTCATCTATTGATACCCCATAATGGCAAGTACCTAATGAAGACTTTGTTCACCCCTGATTGTAATGCAGACTATAAGGTCTGAAGAGTCTATATTGATGAAGTCCAGAAATATCTGGGCATACATGTTTGAGGATGTATAATTTTCCCAGCTGGGGAGGAAGAAGAATAGAAGGCTGAGAAGTAGATGTATTTCTAGGAGGTTTTTCAACATTTTCAGATCAAATAAATCATAGGACAACAAAATAAAATCCAGGACTTGAAAATGCAGTAGCCATTAGAAGGTTGGAGATAACTAAATAATCAAAGACTCGAATGTCAAAGGAAAAAACTTCAAAGACCAATTCACGTAAGGTTCAAGTATGGCACCCTTTATTACTTGCAGCAAGGAGACAAAGCATGCAGATACAGGATTTGTCTAAATTACTAGTGAGCAGTATGCTACTTTATACAGTTCTTTCCATGTTACACAGAAATGTTGCTTCTATTGCTGACGTAGTTAGACACAGCTTTCTGTATTGTTTTACAGAAAATGTTACTTAGATTTCCTGCTGACATGTTCAGATTTAAAACTCGCTATGTGTTACATAGAAAATGTTACTTAGATTTCCTGCTGACATGACTGGATTATTGTTGATTTACAAAAGCATTTGAGAAAAACAACCTGGCCTTGTGGCTTATTTTTAGCCCACTACAATCTTTCTATTCTTCAGTTGTGCAGTTCTAATATATGTGTTACATTTTACCTAGAATCAATGTACATTTCTAGCTTAGGTACAAGTAATGCTGACTACGGTTTATACTTTCAAGCAGCCTTTGTTTTCATTATCAATAGCTTCTAGCAGCTGTGTACTTTGTCATGGCATAAGCAGAAAATCAATAACTCTTTGTTAAGTCTCATGACACTAGTAGAAACACTTATTATTATTTTCATGACATTAGCAGAAATTAAATGCTTCTTGTTAATTTCCATGGCATAAACAGATCATAGCTGCGCATATTTTCATGACGTAAGCAGGATTGGAATGTCTCCAGTAGCTGTGCAGATTCATGCAGTGTGAACAGAATAAATGTATTACCCCTTTTAAACCTCAAATGCACTAAGCATGCATATTACTAATACATCTTTTTCTAACATTTCCCCCCTTTTAATACTTTTATTCTACTTTCAAAATAAGCATAAACAGTTTTTTCTTCCCCTAACCTCTTCCTACTCAGGATTTTCAGTTAAGAAAGTCATTTAGTTTAAACTTATGAAAGCATTTTTAATTTTTTAACAATTTTTCAAGTTCAGCACCTTGGTATAAGGTTTCTGAAACTGACATGTCTATAAAGTCTTTAATCAGTCTTTTCATGCAGGGGATGCAGCAGCAAACACATACCACCAGTAGGATCATTCCTACACAGATGGCAATCAGGATGTTCATCAGGATACTGCACCACCCCCCAAGCAGTCTCTGGAAAAAGTCTGTCAATGGATTTGGTCCTGGCTTGGTCATAGCCAACACTTGCTGAATTACCTCAAGGTGATTGTCTATCTCATGTTTGTGGTCAGGAATACATGAACAGCACTCCTGGATTAAAGCGCAAGCACCTCCTCTCACCGCTAGGGTGAAGTCAAGAGCCAACAGTCACTAGAGCCATTGATGAGGGCAAAGCAGTCCATACAGCATACCTGGACTTGGCTAAGGTCTTCGACACAATATCCCACTCAGGCATCATAGATAAGCTAAACAGCTTAAAAGTAAACTCTTATGTCACTAGATGGGTTGCAAACTGGCTAAAGGACAGAACCCATAAAGTTAAAATCACTGGAACAATGTCAGACTCAAAGCCAGTCACAAGTGGTGTCCCACAGGGATCTGTCCTGGGACCCCTCTTGTTCGGCATTTATTTCTCAGATGTTAAAGCAAACATGGGAGGGCTGTGGCTGACAAAGTTTGCAGATGACTGCAAACTAGGCCCATAGTCGATACACCAGCAGACACTCACATCCTACAAAAAGGCCTCACTGAAACGGACAACTGGTGCCATAGTCACGGCCTTAAACTAAATGCCAAAAAATGTATAGTCATCTCTTTTGGAAAAAACAAAGTACCCACAAATTATCACAAAGACAGCAACCCACTGAGTACGGAAAAAGTAATCAGAGACCTAGGGACCCAAGTAGACAGCGACCTCTCATTTGACACCCACGTTGCCAAAGTGGTTATAAAAACATTCTGCCTTGCACACCTCATCATGAAGGGATTCACATCCAGATCCAAGGATGTCATCATACCCCTATATTCCTCCCTCATCAGACCCATGATTGAGTACAATGCCCCATTTGGTATGTACCTCACCCGGCATTTGCAACAGCTGGAGAGACCACAAAAGTACCTCACCAAAAGGATCAAGGGTCTCCAACATATGTCTTATTCTGCCAGACTAAAGAAGCTTCAGCTCTATTCAGTAGCATACCGCCTGCTCAGAGGTGATCTCTGCCTGACGTACAAGGCCATGTCCAATCAGGATCTGATGGACATGCTCCACCTCAAAAATCCAAATCCATCAGGACCACGAGCTAAAGACTTAAACCTCGGCACAAGTATGAATAGGACATGCTGGAGGGATATATTCATAACCCAGAGGCTTCCCATGCTTTGGAACAGGATCCCAGTTCGTATTAGGCAGAGCCCCTCACTGACTCTCTTCAAGAGAAATCTTGATGAGTGGATGGGAGATTGTAAGTTTACCCCAGGGGTCACATCTGTGTCACTGCTAGACAGGGGCACAGTAAACTAATTCTATTATATAAGGGGACCTTCATTGTGTCACTACTAGACAGAGGCACAGTATTCTAGATTTATTCTGTACATTTTTGTACCATTTCATGGGGTGGCAAAAGCCACATCACTATGGCTAGGCTTACAAATGCCCCAGGGCAGATAGCCTAGTACTATACTATGAAACTATGAAACTATGTGGTTTTGAAGTACTACAGTTCTCATGGCAGTCATTTCATCAGTCACCAATTCTAGAGCAGAAAAGGTTGCATTGCTTATTATTTTGAGAAGTTTAGGCAGTTTTCTCAGTTCCCAGATTGATTTTGTTGCACCATATGCTGGCAATACACCTGCCCACGAGATGATGGTATCACCCAAGTCCATATGCGACAGTCCATTTTTTCCTAGGCTCACAGCATGATGGTTTTTCCAGCCCGCATTGATTTGCCCCACTGGGTTGACAGGATTTTTGATTTCTCATCGAACATTCCGAATTTTCCCCTGAGGTAAAACTGCTGTGTGTCGTATGGCCGGAACCAGGTACCCCAAATAACAACTGCCGGACCAATTTTCAGGTAACCACTTGTATGCTTTCCTACCACATACAAAATAACAGTCTTCTACTTTGGTAGTAACTTTACTATGTCCTGGTTCTGGATGAAACATTTTTTTGTCAACTATAATCAGTTGTTTATAAAGGTCAGCATTATGTTTTACTTCATCAGTTGTCCTATGCATCAGTTCAAAAAATGAATCATAGCTTGTGTTGCAATAGGAACCTGTGTTATCAGTTTTATTGTAGCATCTATAGGGAACAGTCACATTGCAATTGCTACAACCCACCTGAACTGTATCATTTTTGTAAAAACACACAGTCCCCTTCTGTGGAACAGACAAGTGCAATGCTACTTTATCTTGTGATGTAACATCTGATGTATCATAGACTAAATTTTCCCAGGTCTTGTTGGCTCCTAGGGGGGCTGATGTTAACAATAACCCCCCGTATGCTGTTGGAAAAGCTGTGCAAATCCAGCAATTCGAAACATTGAAGGTTTCAGCATACACATATTTGATTGCCTGGTAAGTGTTGAAGTTCGGGTGCCACTCTACGTGCAACTCTCCACATTTATTCAGTTCAGTTTGTGTGGCTGGGAAAAGGAATGGCCACAACAAAAATACTATTGTCACTAGTACAGTTAACAGGATGATTATGCAATACTTCTGACGAAACTGTTGTTCTGCATTTCTGTTTTCTCCGACTCTTCCGAGTGGTTTTATTTGGATTTTTGCTTTTGACATCTGATCTTACTCTCTGCCCTAATAGGACCTTCAGCACCGATGGTTTCTTCACTGGGGTTGAGATGGATCAGTCCTATTGATCTGACCCCCCCTTTATAGCCAGACTTTGTGCTGAGGGCCCCGATGGAGAGGTAAGATTTTTGTCCAGTTCAAAGTTCTTAACTAGTTTGCAGTGCGTCAGGTGGATCCACGAAGCTCGCTCTGTGATTTTGACTGCAGTGGGTGTTGAAAGAAGCACCTGGTATGGACCTTCCCACCTTGGTGATGACCAGTTTTTCTTTCTTATATTCTTCACCCACACCCAGTCCCCTGGGATCACTGCCGCTTCCGATGTTTCGGTTTGTTCTTTATCTGAAACAGAATTTGACTGCAACAGATGTTTAGAATTCAACAAATTTCTCATATATTCAGCTAGTGTAAAATCAGCCTCCTGGTCTGAGGACATGAGAAGTTTCCACTGGGGTGTATAATAAGCCCTTCCAAATAGTTTTTCAATAGCATTCAATCCTCTTGCAGTCGGAACAGTTCTCATGCTCAATAGTGTCAGGGGCAAACAATATATCCAGTTCTTCCCTGTCTCAGCTATTAACTTTCTTAATTTATTCTTTAATATACCATTATGCCTCTCAACTAGCCCTGCAGATTGCGGATGGTATGCAAAATGATTTTTTAAAGAAATACCAAAATGTTTACTTAACTGTTGTATGGTTTGGTTTACAAAGTGTGTACCATTGTCACTGTAGATCCTTTCTGGAATGCCAAATCTAGGAATGATTTCTTTGACAAGTACTTTTGCCACCGTGGCTGCATCTGGATTTTTGGTTGGAAAGGCTTCCACCCATCTGGAAAACATATCTACAATGACAAGACAATACTTCTTATTTTCACATTTGTACATTTCTATGAAATCCATACAGATAGTGTGAAATGGATATGGTGGTGTAGGGAAACTCCCTTGCTTGGGCTTTAACGCCCCTTGTGCATGATGTTTGTTACAAATTTGGCACATCAAACAAATTTTTTAGAGCAGTTTGTAAATTCGTACGTTGTGAACACCTGGTTCACCAGCTGTACCATCCCCCCTGTTGAGACATGGCACTGCCCATGGCTCAACAAAGCTGCATATCTAAACAAATTAGATGGTAGTATCAGTTTCCCTTCTTTAGAGATGTACAGCCCCTTTTCGAGAATTGCTCCTCGTTTTACCCATCTTTGTTTTTCAGCTTGCGTAGTGAGTGTCTGCATTGTTTTTAACATTTCTAAGTCTAAAATCTCAGAGGGTTGTAGTTCCTCATTTAAAAGAAATACTTCTGAAGCTGCTTGTTTTACAGCTGTATCAGCTTTTGTATTACCTTTTGAAATCCTATCTTGTTGCTTGGTGTGAGCTGTGCATTTACAAATGGCTACTTTCTGAGGTAACTGAATAGATTTTAAAAGATCTAAAATAAACTGTGCATGATTGATAGGTTTGCCAGTAGATGTTATTATTCCTTGGTTTTTCCACTGTTGCGCAAAAACATGTACAGTACAAAAAGCGTACTGGCTGTCAGTAAAAATGTTTACACATTTACCCTTTGCTAAGATACATGCCCGTGTCAAGGCAATCGATTCTGCTGCCTGTGCAGATAAGTTGTGTGGTAAAGGTTTTGCTTTTATAATCTCAGTGTCAGAAACTATTGCATATCCTACTAGGTTCTGTCCTGCAGGACCCCTTTTGCACGAACCATCCACGTAGTATGTCACCTCGGCATCATCCACCCCTTTTGCATGAACCATCCACGTAGTATGTCACCTCGGCATCATCCAAGGGGACATCTGTGAGATCTTTTCTAGGTAGTGTCTTTTGCTCAATTACCTGCAGGCAGCGGTGTGGTGTGCCATCTGCAGGGGTAGGGAGCAAGGTAGAAGGGTTCAAAGTCGTGCATCGTTCAATTGTCATGTGAGGTTGGCTCAACAATATGGTCATACAGGAAAGATGCCTAGCAGGGAAAAGATATGCTACCTTCTCTTGCAGTAAAATAATCGTGACTGCATGAGGCACTCTCAAAGTGAGAGGGTGGAATAAAATTACTGAGGCCGAAGCCTGCACTGCCATTGCAGCTACAACTACTGCTTGTACACAGTGAGGCAAGGACCATGCCACTGGGTCTAGTTGTGATGAACAGTAAGCAATGGGGCATTGCTTGTCCCCATGCTGTTGTGTTAACACTGATGTCATATAGCCTTGCTTACAATCTACAGTTTGGAAAAAACGTTTATGGTAGTTTGGTAATCCTAGAACTAATGAGGACGCTATTAACTGTTTCAGTTTGCAGAAGCAGATTCTGCCTCTGGTGTCCATTGTAACAAATCCTGTGCTGCCATAGGCTTTTTATATATCAGGTCAGTCAGAGGTGCAGATTCCAAGGCATAGTTTGGAATCCAGCTCCGGAAAAAATTAGTTGTACCCAGGAAGGACATCATTTCCTTCTTGGTAGTGGGTTTTGGTGCTTGCAAAATTGCTACTTTTTTATCCTCATCTAGTGTTCTACCTTCCTTGGATATTACATATCCTAGGTATTTGACTTGTTTTTTCCAAAGCTGCAGTTTATTTTTGTTTACCTTATGTCCTTCAGTGGCTAGAAATCATAATAGCACTATGGTATCTTTTCTACAATCTTGCTGGGTGGGGGCCGCCAGCAAGATGTCATCAACATAAAGTAAAATCTGACTGCCCCTTGGTGGGGTAAATCCCGCCAAGTTCCTTGCCATTTCTTGTGAGAATATTGTTGGACTTTCACAATACCCCTGTGGTAGTCGCGTATATGTATACCTTTTCCCCTGAAATGTGAATGCAAACCAATACTGGCTGTCGGGATGTATCGGTATCAAAAAGAATGCATTGCTAATGTCTACCACAGAAAAATACTTCTGTTGAGGTTTTAAATCATTCAACAGGGTGTGTGGATCTGGCACCGTAGGTGCCCTTGGTATTACTGCATCATTTACAGCTTGTAAATCTTGGACCATACACCATTTTCCATTTGCTTTTTTAACTGGAAATAAGGGTGTATTACATGGTGAATCGGAGATTCTACCAGTATTCCCCCTTTAAGTAAGGCTGCTATAATAGGCTTTATCCCTGCCTCTGCATCTTTTCTTAAGGGATACTGTCTTTTTTGTGGTCTGAATACTGACTTTGGCGTAATAGTTTCTGGTCCCGCTGTATGAATAAGTCCTATGTCAGATGACTTTCCTGTTGACCAGAAAGTTTCTGGTATATTCTGTAAGGCATTCTCTTCCTCCTTTAATAGGAGTGCTAATCAGCTGTCCTTGCTAGACTGCAAGTGCACGGCTGGGTGGGTCTGAGTTATCCAATTCAACTTTTGTATTTGTATTCCCTGTTCTGACAGTTTTAATTCTCTCTGTTTCTCCCATCTCGTGACTTTTTCTTCTAGGTCTGCCCATTCTATGTTTTTGTTCTTGGTTAAGCTAACATGTGGTAATCGATTAGATTTATAAAGTGTAAAGAACTCCTGGGGCAATGAACAGCTGGCTACACTGTTCCCGTCTGTGTCCCAGTACAGGTTACGTAATATCAATCTGTTTGCATGATTTTTATACAATTCTTGCTCATATTCCTTATCAGGTCATGGTGTGTTACAATAATACAGGGTACGGTGCAACAGGTGTTGCTTATCAGTGTCAAGGGAGGGGAACTTGCTGATGGCTACATTTATTAATTCTTCGGTCACAGTCCCTGGACCAGTCGTAACCAAGTCCTGGCTGTACCAATAAAATATTTCACCCTCTGATTGCACTGTAAAGGTATCAATTTGTCCCTGTGCTTCCATACCCTGCATGGTTGGGACTACTGCTATACCATATAGCTGAATGAGGTCTCTGCCCAAGAGGTTTACTGGGCATTTTGCAGAAACAACAATTTTGCTTTTCTGAGTCAATCCTGAAACTGGATCAGTTACTGCAATATTACGGGAGAGGGGCTCCCGATACAGCTGTCCGTTAGCTGCTTTTACCAGTATGTAATCAGGTGTCTCTGTGTTTTCTGGCAGTTTGGAGGGATGCATCAGGGTTCGTGATGCCCCTGATTCACACAAGAATTTGACTTCCCTCCCTTCTACCAAGAGTGTAACTTCTGGTTTCATGTCTGCTAAATAGAGCTCCAAGATCAATAAAGCTAGGTCTAATATTGCATTCTCTTTACTGTCACTAACTTTTTGCACTTCCTCTATTTTTTCTGTCACATCCTCTACTCCCTCTATCACATCCTCATTTGTCCATTTTCTGCTATCCCCTTCTAGTGATTCCTGACCATATAGTCAGTCCTCACTCTCCTTGTCTTCCGTGGTTGCCTTCTTATTTTTCCTGCAATCCTTTGCCAAGTGTCCCTTTTTACCGCATTTGAAACATTCACCCCTTTTCTTTTGCCCTTCAAAGTCCTCTGATCACTGACCAGATTGTTTGTTTCCCTGTGCATTTTTCTTGCCCTTTTTCCCGGACTGTACTACATAAACTTCTGCTCCATCTTTTACAGAAAATACTTGAGCTTTCTTTTTTTTTTTTTTTGCTATTAAAATGCCTTTCGGCATGCCTAGCATATTCAAGTAATGACTGTAACCTGCTTGCACGATGGTCTACCATGTGTTTTGTAATAAAACTGCTTATAGGTGCAATACTGCCTTTTAAAAATGCATTCTTTAACTGCTGCTTATATGGGGAATCTTGTGTTTGATCTTCAGGAACCTGCATTCCACAGTGGTTATTAAAACATTCTAATAATCTGGCATAATACCGGTCAATAGTTTTACCTTCTTGTTGGAAGCATTGATTAATGCAAGTCCAGTCTGCCCTAGGCTTCCATTTTTCAGAGATGCTGTCTGTAAGACCTTTTACTCTGTTGTCTAGTTCTGCGCTGCTATGTGGGCGGGGTCTGTGTGCAGTGTCACGGGGATTCCAGTTGCCACTAATCATGTGCCAATCTGGCCCCACAATTTGTCTAACTACTTTTTTTTACCTCTTCTCCGTTTAAGTTATAACTCAGCCTCATTCCTTGTAAATCTTCTGAGAATTTTCTAAAATTAACTTTTGGATGGGGAATTCCCTCAGTGGCTTTCCGGATATTTTCCGGAGTTCAGGGTCTATACACTGAAATAGTTGGGTCCCGATTATCTTGTCCTGCCTGAGGATTAGGTACTTCTATAAGTGGGCATATTTCTTCTTCACTCATAGATTGTGAATTTTTAACCATTTGATATAACTCAATGCCTTCATTTGAGTTACCTGCCCTTGTTCGAGACCTGGTCCCAATGAGATCTCTAATAAATGGTTTTATTTTTACAATGTCTCTATTTTCAGTGACAACAGGATATCGTGGGGGTGGACTAACCTGTTCACTTGCTTCGTATTCTGGTAAGGGAGGCGGAGGTGCTTATGCTATTACTAAGTTATTGTCCTCCTTATCTAAAAACATTGTTTTTGAATTGTTGTTCTTTTGTTCCCTACGGTTTACTTCCTTAATCCACCTGTGTGCCTGAGGAATTCTTAATTTGCATTGCTTTTTTACCCGACCTTTGGAATCGGTTTTGAGCTGTTTGACAAGTTTGATAAGCGAGGATTTTTCTAACTTTCCGTCAAATTCATATTTGTTAAACCATTTTGAATAATATTTAATGAATGTGAATATATGTTTGTAGGTATGTAAAATGTATTTTTGGAGCTTTTCTCCCCAGGACTCCATTGAAAACGGGTTCCTTGTGGCCCAATGGACTATCCTGGTAAACCAACTGCAATAAATAAATAAATAAATAAATTTAATATTGTCGGCACGCTGCGACTGCATGTATTTTGCGTCTTCTGTTAACGGCGGATTTTGGGGTCTTTTTGTGCAATTATTACCCATTTTGTTCTACCCTTTTGATCGATACGTAACTTCTCTTATTTTTAATGTGGTACCACGGATTTTGTTATAGTCTCTTCAGAATGACTGCTTACTTATTCTGTTTCTCCTGATCTATGACAAGACAGTAATCTTTTCTGTCCCTGACTTGTAAAATACAGTCTTGACAAAAACAATACAAATCTAGTCCCTGATCTAAAGCAGAAAACAGAAAAAAGTAGATTCACCTTACCTGACCCACATGATTGATCACCAATTCGGAGACCCATCCTTCAGTCGCAGATCAGAAAGTGGCTGGCCTCTTTTGTACAACAATTCAGTCGGAGGGCTTTTCAAATAAGAAGAACCAATTTGGTTTCTTCCCCGTATGGTTTCAACCACCTGGCCCGTCTGATCCGAGGCGAAGAGAGAGTTCTGGTCCGAAGGACCAATCTGTCAAAGGAAAAAACTTCAAAGACCAATTCACGTAAGGTTCAAGTATGGCACCCTTTATTACTTGCAGCAAGGAGACAAAGCATGCAGATACAGGATTTGTCTAAATTACTAGTGAGCGATATGCTACTTTTATACAGTTCTTTCCATGTTACACAGAAATGTTGCTTTTATTGCTGATGTAGTTTGACACAGCTTTCTGTATTGTTTTACAGAAAATGTTACTTAGATTTCCTGCTGACATGTTCAGATTTAAAACTCACTATATGTTACATAGAAAATGTTACTTAGATTTCCTGCTGACATGACTGGATTATTGTTGATTTACAAAAACATTTTAGAAAAACAACCTGGCTTTTGGGCTTATTTTTAGCCCACTACAATCTTTCTATTCTTCAATTGTGCAGTTCTAATATATGTGTTACATTTTGCCTAGATTCAAGGTACATTTCTAGCTTAGGTACAAGTAATGCTGACTATGGTTTATACTTTCAAGCTGTCTTTGTTTTCATTATCAGTAGCTTCTAGCAGCTGTGTACTTTCTCATGGCATAAGCAGAAAATCAATAACTCTTTGTTAAGTCTCATGACACTAATAGAAACACTTATTATTATTTTCATAACATTAGCAGAAATTAAATGCTTCTTGTTAATTTCCATGGCATAAGCAGATCATAGCTGCGCATATTTTCATGACATAAGCAGGATTGGAATGTCTCTAGTAGCTGTGCAGATTCATGCAGTGTGAACAGAATAAATGTATTAACCCTTTTAAACCTCGAATGCACTAAGCATGCATATTACTAATATATATTTTTCTAACATCGAACAATGCTGAAAATTAAAAAAACAATATAAGCATCACCCAAATGGCTTAAGAATTATGAACACACCTGAGGAAATGTGCTTTCTGTAATACAGTACACATTAGCAGTGAAAAAGGAGGCAGAGTAAGAGCAACTGTGGTTATTGTGGCAGACATGACTGTAAGAAGATATAACTATAGCTGAAGTGAACTATGAGAGGAAGGGATGGACAAATGTAGAGGAACAGGTGAAGGAAAAAGGAAAAAAAAACAGGTTCTAGTAAAAAATAAAACAAATAAACCATATAAATTACTCGATGATACATCTGGATAGTGTAATAATGTCCAAATCAAAGGTTGTAAAAGTCACATTAGGCAAACCCTTTAATACAAACTGAAAGTCTTTAGTGTATAATTACTTAATCATTCTACAGCATCGGTCCATGGAATACATGCAAATGACCCCTTAAAGATTTCTCATGACTTCAGCTACATGGCTTCTGAATGACTATAACTGTTTACTTTAACTTTTTAAAGTCATTACTGGTGCATTGAGGTTTAAACACAACTAGCTGTAGGTATACGATGTTTTGGCCTTTTTCTGTGCTCATCATTACAACATAAATGAATTGTTTGGTCATATTTTAGAAAAACTAGAATGTAAATTCAAGCCTGATGCCCATAGTACTAAGGTGATTGCAAAAATATCCCAAACAAAATCCAAACCAAAGGATAAAATGGTCATACAGACATTTGGGGAAAAAAAACTACTGAAAAATACCTTACAAAGCTAGAATATAAGGTTTGATTCTTTCTATGTTCCTTTGCCTATTGTGTGCGAAATTCACCTACCCTAATAGTGCTCCTGGGTTATTCTTGAAAAGGGAGGACTGTGGCAGTGGGTTTACCTTGCCAAAACACAGGTAAAATAAACTGAATGAATTCAAATACAGCAACTAGTAGACCAGTCATGTAATATTTTTTTTTGTTTTGCTTTCAGGACTGAACAAAGTTTCTTGCACCCTCCATATAAAGAGGTGCAAACATTCAAAAAACACACTATTATTCTAATTCCAGATCATGCCAAACTACAAAATGTGAATTCTCTCTGTAATCTTATGGTCCCAATATCCTTGTTGGCATAATTTTCATCCTCAAAACCATATGCCTGCCAATAAAAAAAATAATGTAGACTGGTATCAGCTTCAGCAACAGAAATAATAGTAGATTGTGTCATGTATGATAGAGTCATATCTATCAAGTCATTTAATACATGTATAAAAGTGACAAGAAATGTGACAGAATAAGATGCTAAAAGACTCATCTTAGGTAGTACAAGCATAACTTTTTTTTCATATGAATTGAAATTGGCACAGTACTACACTGCCAGTTTAACAGCTAGAGAAGAAAATTAACATAAAATTTAGAAATAAGTAAGTAAAGAAGGCTACGTATGCTGGATAAGATAGAATCCATTGAAAATGGTTACCTTTAGTGAACTGGGTAAATAGTAAAAGGTTTAACTGAATCTTTATAAATCAGGGGATACTAACTGTGAAGGGACAGGAGGCAGTGAAGAAGAGCAAGTGGGGTCATTTATGCTTACATTATGAAAAAGGCTGATGGAAGTAATCCAGCAAGATATGACACCTAGATGTATCACAAACTGGTTAAGTGATGAACAGCTTACTAAGAAATCAGATGCAGAACTATCACAAGGCTGGTAGCAGTACAACGTGAAAGAGGGAGAAGAAAATGAGCCAGTGGGAAGTGGCTTTTAGACAAGAAAATGCATATGAAAGGGAATTGTAGGTATGAGGAGCCACAAATAGCAGATTCAGATCAAGCATGCATGTAGCAGAAATGTTAATCATTCAGTTTTGCATATACTGTACCTGCACCTCTCAACTTCTTAGCTCAAGAAATCTGGGCAAAGCCTAAAATCATAGGGGGCAAAGGCCCAAAAATAGTGACAAATTTTAAATATTGCTCTCATAAACTTAGAAAGTTGCTAGAATAACATGATTTAAGTTAACATGCATTTTCTGAAGGATATGAATTCTGAAACTCAGATGTATGATATTATTTGGTGACTTCAATCCTCAATGATTTGTGAGAAAACCACAAATTTTATGACAAACAAGTTAAAAATATGAGCAAAAATCTGGACATTCTGCGAAAATCTGGACAGTTGAGAGGTATGATTACCACTGATAAATAATGCTTTATTTAAATATAATCCACAATTATTTTAATAGACTTTTACACAAAGGGGATCTCAGTGTGAGAAAAAAAAAACAGTTTTCTTGTTTGTGAGCAGTACTTTGTGATTTATATTCCATGTTTTACTTTATGATTAATTTGCTAAGAAGACTAATTAGTATGCCAGATTAACTTTACTATGAGTGGTCCCAGTATAATGGGCATTGCACTACTCTTAAAAGTCATTGATTAGGTCTGATCATTTGGTGCTAGCAAGCACTCTGAGATGAAATCAAAACATCCTTTTAAAACAGAAGTGCATTTTATTTGCAAGAGCATGTTTTGTTTAAACAACTTCAAACGTACTAATACCAATTGGTTAATCAGGGCCAAATCGGTCAATGAACAATTCACAGACCAGAGGCACTCTGCTTTACAAATTCAGGTAAAGTCAAATTCAAGACTGAGGGTGCAAGGTTTAGTAGGTGAGCTGGACTGCTGCAGATAGGAAAGGAAACCAGCACAGAGATCTCATAACTTGCTCAGCAGGTCTCACAAAGGCTTACTGAACAGGGCTGGAAAAAGTGGCAAGAAACTACATGGAAGTTTGAAACAGTTTGTGCCAAGCTGTGGAAAGTTCCTTTCATGCATATTCGAAAGCTTGCTTCACATAAATAGGAATTTTAGCTGGTGGCTTCTGCAAGATAATTAAGTTTGAAAGTAAAAGCCAGTATATAATAACTTCTGATTGATTGTGGCTGAGAGCAGCAGAATTTTTTTTTGGTTCCCTGCCACAGTTGATCATCAGATACCTGACTGCTTACATATAACTCCCTCACTCTCCCATAAATTGTTCTGATGGGGAAAAGAAGAATGAGAAATGTGTGTTCACACTAGTAGTACCCCAAATAAGGCAGTCAGAAAAAGGAAACATGTAACAGAGCTAGAAGCTGGTGGGTCTATATCACAACGTCGAAGATGCATTACTTTGAATGTGTCTTCATCGAACCCATAAAAATGAAAACTGAAAACAGCAAAACTACATATGAGCAATTTCTTTCCCTGGGAAAGAAATCGCTTGTCCAAAAAAAAAAAAAACTGTGCCCCCCACAACCCCCTAACTAAATATGCCAACTCCGAGATCACACTACAGTTTACAAAACAGCAAACTATCGGAGGCAGGCAAGTGATTTCTTTTCCACGGAAATAAATTGCTCATATGCTCTTTCGCTGTTTTCAGTTTTCGTTATTTTATCTTCGGCGAAGATGCATTCGAAATTATGCATCTTCGACGATCTAATCAGAACCCGAAGCTGGTAGCATCACATCTGCTGGTTACAAGACTTTTCTAAGTTCTACTACTTCTCCTGCATACTAATGTTCTGTGGTGTGGGTGGTAAGCCATGAGGTGTGGCCAGTGACAACACTCTACGGCACTGGCAACCAAGCCTTTTTGGCTTGCTCACATATCTAAGCATGGTGATCCTCCAAAGACCTGGTCTTCATCAGGGTTCTAAAGACTTGCCCTGTGCAACGCACACCATACCCTTTAGGATGGGTATGTCCATCCTCCCTCTCACCCTAAGTGCCTGGGTTACTGATCAAAGTAAACCTATTAGTGCAAAAAAATCTGTACAAAACAAAATATAATGAGGGAACAAGTACCCTAAAACAGGCACCGATTAAAATATTGCTGTTATAATCTTATAAAGTTGTTACAATAACAAATTTTGCATTTATGTGCATTATATATAGGATACAAAGTCTGAAATTTAAATATATGTCATTATTCAGTGATGTCATTCCTCAAAGATTTGCTAGAAAAACACAGATTTTACTATGAACAGATAAATGACAATAAAGTTACTTTTGACTTTGACAAAAACATGAGGAAAAAATGTGGACTTTCTTCAAAATGCTGGACAGTTGAGATGGTATGTCTGGGCTGTAGTCCAGGCTTCATCACTGTATTGGCCTAAGCTGGCTGTGATAACAGCAGGTATTTTAGGTACCAAAAGAACAGATGTCGGTATGTCACAGGTCTTTAGCTTGATTCTTACTCTCAGTCTGTTTGAAATCTATACATAGTGCACACAAACAAAAATCATTCAGTTAAATAAAAAAAAAACTTGTAATGTGAGCACCATCTTGCTGTTATCATCTAACGTAAAACCTTACAGTAACAGTTGTTTCACTCAAAGAAGATATCCAAAATAACCTGAAAAAAATAAATCTAAGACTGATGGGTCTTTCGTTTTGTGCCTGTTCAGCTTATTTGAGTGCCACTGTTCTTTGTCTTAATTAAAGCTTTACATAAATCAGTCTCTCTCACACAGAAAATAAAGTACTGTACCTCTGGCCCAAGGTTGCAAGGATAAAAGCAGCTTAAGATAATCTAAAGCTGTATAAGACTTTTAATGTTTTAGTGTGCCTATTCATGTCTCCAAAATCCTTTCTGTATACATTTTGAATTTAGAAAAAAGAACTTCTTACATTTACAAAAACTGTGGTTATGTTCTAGGTGGCTGCTGAAAGACAACATTTTAAAGCTCAGGATAGGCAAAAAAGGGTTGAAGTTTCAGGAATTAGCTCTTAGCTATGAAGATTCACTCCCTTGACTGTTAGTTACATGAGACTTGTGCAAGCACTTTTTGTTTTACAGTACCCCACCATGTCAAATAAATTCTATAGTTCTGAGTGATGCACAGAGCAACACAGATTGAGAGGACTTGAAGATTAGATGGACCAGCCACATTGGCAGAGGATAGTCTGTCCCAATGGGCAACCATGTAGGGAAAGGATTACAAACTCAAGAACTACTTTACAAATTGTGGTTTCCTATCCAAGTGCTAACTCAACTACAGAAGAAGAAAAGCTCTGTGAGAGGCACCTGTATATATATTGCTTTGTGAATTCCAATGTCTGGAGTTACCTGGGAGGTCCTAGACACTCGCTTTGTCTGCATAGGACAAGAGTTAGTCGCTATACTGGGACATGGGTTTCAGCTGCCTATAATGATTACACAGCCGCCATTTGGCTTCTGATGCAGAACAATGGGGATACTCCATTTACTACAGAAGTTTGCAGTAAATCCTATTCATTTTGTAACCTCCAGAGCAGTATCCTTGCATTTTACTGTCTAGAGTCATTAATACTGGAGCTTTGCTTTCTGGCCTGGCTCTGTCACATAAATATGCTTTACTCTGTGTTGTCCAGTTATAGATGAGAACAAGTCCTTAGTTTTACCAATAAATCAGTTCATCTCCATTTCCACATGTACAGGTAATGTTCTGCTTTTACCTCAGCTTATTAGCTGGGACCTGCAGTGACTCTGTTTTTACAAAAAAAAAAAAAAAATCATCACATTTCCCCTATCATACCATAGTTGTAGGACATTCTTATCTAAACTTGCTACCTGCATTGATATGGTTGGAAAGCTTTGATGTTTAATAGTTCCACTCTAGCATTTTACAGTCACTACTAGACTGCGAAAAATGTATGTTCTATGAATGTTGTCAGAACCATCAGGAGAGTAAGAAGGTGGGGCAAAGAGGGGAAGTCACCTTGTGTACTAAATGTTAGGGGATGTCATCTGTCAGTCCTGATCCTTTTTTAGTGCAGTGCCAGTGTTGTTTTATGGTCACAACAGAGTTCTGTAGCACTCCATGTGTGGTCTAAACTGTAGTTTGTTATAGTTTAAAAGAAAAAAAAATGTTTTTTCTTTTTTTTTTTTTTTAGTTTTTTTGGGGGGAGTTATTTTAAGTCAAAGTTTTAACGGAAAACAATTTTTTTTGTAAGTTTTAAGTGCTGTAAGGTGGAATAAACTGTAGCAAACAGTTTTCTATAGTTTAACATGAAAGTTTATATTGTATATAAAACTTAACTGCTTTATAGCTGCTATCTGTATGCATAAATTGCAGCAACTGTTTGCTATAAATGTAGCAAACATTTTTTTTTTTTTGCTCCTCAGCTGAGGAAGGAGGGAGGGTTGAGAGAAGGGCAGGCACAGAAAAGGGACCTGCTTGGCCAGATGGCTCTTATATTTTAAGAGCACCTGCCACCATATTGCTGACTTTATTTTTTTGCATCTTAATAATGTTGAATTGTGACAGGTCACAGAATGGATCCAGTCTCTAGATGAGCCAGCTACAGCTCTGAGAACCAACAACCAGTCTTCAGAATTAAATTCCATAACTGTTGCTCCCTCTTATAAGGGGTGGATTTAAGCTTCCTGTGCTTTTTCTATTTTTCCTTTACTAAGGAGACTAGATTAACACTTATTTATTGGGTCACATTTCTTGATTACGGATTTCTTTTGCTCTGTCTAGTAGCCCTCAGCGATATTACCCATTTAACAACAGTTGACTCTAGGTCTTCACTTCTTGGGCTGAAACATAACAGAAATTAACATTACTTCCAGTGTTTTTTACCCTTCCATGAAGGCAACCATCAGCTAATCACAATTCTCCTGCCCTATGTTAGGTCACCCTAAACCTCCTATTCTCCCCCAGACTTGCTCTGCCTTTGTGGAGGCAGATGAGGATCATTGGAGTAAACTAGAATCACACACCATACTTTCTGGGGGAGGTTAATGACTTACCTTTGTTATCCCTCCCCTGAATTCTTCCATTATTTCCAAGGGCTACTCCCCTTTGTGGACCACATCTCAATACAGGGAACACTTAAATGAATGCTCCCTCCAAGATGGGTGTGCCTCAGACACTTGAACTTTCAATCAAACCAGGTCACCTGGGCTGAAGTTAGAGCCGTATCTCTCCATGCCACCACACTGGGTCACTTCTAGTATATTGTTAAACCATTCATCCAGGTCATCTGGCTGGATATCTTTATCTGCTTGACCTGCAAAGATCATCATTGCCTGCTCTGTCAGGCTTTTTTAGTTATCCCATTCCAGTTATACAGCAGGACTAAATCTCTGATTGATAACTATTATCTTACAAACTTGTTTTCTAAGGTTTAGGAGTACAATTGGAGCCCTGGTGGCCTGTTATAATAAAACCTGCTGACACTGCAAGTAGGAGACACATTTTCTTTCCACCATGATAGATCCCTGATCAGTAGCAGTGATCTAGTACCTTACCCTTCATTGCCACTTTTTTCAGATGACTAGCCATCTCAGAGTTTGGCTCTGCTTTGAAAATTCGGTTCATACAAGTAGGGAAACTAAAACCTGTTTTTCAATCTCCTATTTTCTTTTACTCACCATGGAATATACATTTGTGACTGCTTTGAAAATCTTTCCTCGACACTCTGTTCTGCACACATTTTGGGACTTCAGTAAATGTAAGTTCCTCACCAAGTGATCTGTCCTAAACATAACTCACTTGATTCAGGTCAGTCAGTAGAGGCTTGCACTCCTCCATTTCTACATCATGATTTGGTACAATCCCCACCATTAGGAAACTTCCATCCAGTGCAGTTTCCTGTATTCCCTTGCCAGTTCCAGTTGTCAGGATGAACATGGAGCATGTATTCACCATGCCAGTCTTTGTCTACTGCTTAGTCATCTTTTTCTTGAAGCCACTGGTGTGATGTGCCCTTAAAGTGAAGAAAATCTTTCTCTAGTATTACTTTATGAATCATCTGTTGAAGAGACTCTAGAGATTTCTCAGTGTCGATATATATTATTAAATATGGGTCCTCTATACATCCTCAGTTTATTGTAGGAGCCATCACATAAACTCAGTCAAAGCACCTAATAAATAAGAGCTCAGATTCACACATTCTCATAATGCATTGTATTCACATTCTGCACTTTATAAGCAACTGTGACATAAAAAAAGTATTTCTCTACTGCAGGACAATCCTCCCTGTACCTCCCTTGTAGGGAACATTATCACCACATCACTTTTACTTTATTATTCTCACTCCGAGATCTCTGCATTTCAAAGAAAAAGTGATCACTGACAGTCAAAGCAAAACCTGTCTCCCTCTTTTTCTGTGGCACACAGATCTCACACAATTGGCAGTTTGTTAACGTCACTGTCGAAAATGAAGCAGGAAATGCTAACATTAACCATCCTGAGCAACTATGACTTGAGCTTGACTCATTAGTGCAAGTGACTGCAAACCTTTAAATATCTATTTGGTTGCAGTATAAAAAACATTTGTGTGTCATCAAATGATAATGTTCCTAATAAGTGGCATTATATGTACCATCTCTGCAATGACTACGCTTTTGCTGCATTGTGCTTCCATGATGGCCCTACATATTTATGGGATCCAGACATCGACACAGCTTGTTTCAGAGGGGAGGACAGTACCCAATGACATCCCCAGTCACCAACACAAACAAACACACACAGTCAACCCAAAGCCATATGAAGCTTGTGGCAGACATTGATGACTGAGCCACAGAAGGAGGAACACTTTCCACACTATGTGTATCAGCATTGACCTGCCCTTTATTTGGGGTCAGTGTACCTTGGATGGTGTCCAGATGCAAACAGACCCTGTCCAAAGCTTGACTAAGGGATCTGGTTTCCACACTCCCTGTGTCCAACAGGCCCAAAGGTTTCTTGACTTTGCAAACTTATATGCCCTGGAGCAGCTAGTCTGTACTCTCACTAGGGATACAAATATCCTAGATATGGTACTCACAAATGTGGGGGAGCATTACATCCCCCCAGGTGTGATGTCCATACTGGTTAGATCACAATGTGGTCTCCCTTCAAATAAAGGAAAAACTAGAACCCCCAACTGACCCCAAAAATTTTAAGAACTTTTCTAAGGCAAAATACCTCCTATTAAGTGATGGCATAGCTAGTTTATAAGCTCCTCCAAATCCAGAAAACACAGAAGCCTATACAGAGGTGTACACAAAAACCCTGTATGACCATATAAACAACTGCATAGAAACGGCAGTACCAGAGTGCAGTAAGTCCAAGTCAAACCGCAAAAACAAGCCAACTCCTGGTATAAACAGGTTGAACAACAGAAAACTGAAATTAAATCCTTATGCTACCTCTCCTAAGCATCTTCATAACCTATCTATGGAAGTTAAGATACAATCAAAAATTAATAACATTGATAGTATCTTTCATGAAGGGAAAAAAAGTCTTGGACATAGGAGACATTCTGGATGCTTTTAATTATCATTATGCAGAGCACCATAAAGATAAAATAAGTACAAATGAATGTGAGAAGTTAGAGAATACAGTTCCCAATATAACAAGAATTCCTGAGGAACGTAAGTTAGATCTACAAAAACCTATTTCTCGAAAGGAAATTATAGATGGGATTAAAGGAAGTAAGTCTAATAAAGCACCTGGAATAGATGGCTTAATTATCAAAATTTATACATTGTTCCCTTCTTCTATAATCTCTCTTCTACATGAAACCTTTCTTGAAGTTCAAACATTGGCAAATATTCCTCCTTCTTGGAGAGATTCTCTAATTTCTCCTATATTAAAAGAGAATAAGGACCCTAATCATTGCAACTGATATAGACCAATATCTTTGCTGAATAATGATTATAAACTATTTATGTTAATTATGGTCAATAGATTGAAAATACCCATATTTAAAATAATTAACGAAGACCAAACTGGTTTCATAAATAACATGCATACACAGGATACTATTAAAAGAGTATTAACTCTGCTAGATTACCTCAATAGAGGAAACCATGAAACATTGATAATAGGTCTAGATATTCAAAAGGCCTTTGACTCCTTAAATTGGAGTTATTTATTTAAAGTCTTACAATCATTTGATTTCCCCCCTTTTCTATAACAATGATAAAGAAAATCTATGAAAATAATCTAGCATATTTTGCTCATACCTACTATTGTGTTTAGTATAATTTTTTAGTATAATTTTTAGTATAATTTTTATAGTTTATAATTTTATTATTATAATTCTTCTTTTGACCAATGCTGCCTCTGTATTGTGACTTTACATGTCTTTTTATATATTGTTAACTTTGTCACTGTTCATGCTTGGAGCTATTCTCCCCGGGCCTCTACTGAAAATGGACATATATCCAGTTAGACTAGCCTGGTCAATAAATGTAAAATAAATAAATAAATGAAAATATGTCAAATTAGGTCCCTTTACTTCCAAAGCAATCCAAATCACTAGAGGTACTAGACAAGGATGCCCCATGTCTCCTATCCTATTTGCTCTGGCCATAGAAATACTTGCCATTTTAATACATAATAACCCAAAGATAAGAGGTATAAATATATATGACCAATGTATTTCTAAAATAATGATGTTTGCTGATGATGTCTTACTTACCTTTCCCATCTCTAAGGAAGTGTTAGGTGAAGTGGATATAGTAACAACAAATTTCCAAAAAAATCTCAGGACTCTCCTTCAACAAATATAAATCAAAATATTTATTATTAAATAAAAAAGAACATACAGGTTCCAGTTAATCATATTATTGGAAACCAAGTTTCAACTCTAGACTATTTAGGAATAGTCCTAGGCAAGAATATAAAGGAAACCTTACAGCTTAACTATGCTAAAGCCATAGACTTCATCAAGACATTAATAAGCAAATGGAATAATTTGTTTATAACATTTGATGATAAGTTACAACTGATAAAATGGTTTTGTTACCTAAAATATTATATATAGCACAAGCCCTTATACTTCCACCAGGAAAGAAAATCCTTAAAGAAATCACTTAAACTCTGATGAAATTCCTATGGTACCCCAAAAGAAACAGAGTGGCATATTCTCATCATATCAGAAAATGGGAACAAGGGGGGTTAAAATTCCCAGAGATTGAAACGTATATAAAGGCATCTATAATTAAAATAGTGATGAATTGGATAAATCTTAGATACTCTTCCAAGTGGAAACAGTTACACTCCATTATACTAATGAATGAAAATTATTTATCAAAGAATGCTTTGGTAACTGACAAAAATAACAAGATATGGCACTATTTAAGTTTGAATTTACAGTATAGTACAACAAAATTAACTAAAATAACACTAATAAACAATATTTTTGATGTGTTTAGAAAATTCATTAACACAAATTTAGATATAAAACTGTGGCATAGATTTTTACTACCATTTGCTATTGCAAGGGATTTCCCTGATAAAACACATAGAGAGAGTTTTGGTTGATGGGAAAATAATAACCTATTTTGTTGGTTGCAATGTATTGAAAACCAGCAAGGTTTGAACACACAAAGTATATTGTCAACCTATGGCCTATCCCCTAATGACTGGTTGGTTCTTCAGAGTGTCACATAATTCACTAAGGATCTGTGTAGAATAATACATAACTCATCCTTCAAAACCATACCAAAAATTATAAACTGGATTTTTGGAATTCTATATAATAATATCAATGTTAAGAATGAGTTATCATATCTATATAATACTTTAATTGTCTATAAGACAGCTCCTAAAGACTCTTACGGGCTAAACCTAACTAAAGGGATTCAAGTATCATTATCAATGGAAGATAAAACAAATATTTTATTTTCAGTTAAACTCACTTGTTACTCACAATCCTAGAGGATGTTTCATTGGAAATGTCTACACAGACCCTTTTTGACACCTGAGAAACTCTCAAAAATGAAACCATCAAACAGCAAGTTATGCTGGAGATGTCATCTGTCCACTAATGCTGGCTGGTCTCATATTTTATGGCTGTACTAATATTAAACCATATTGGAATGAGATTAACAAATTTCTTCCAGCTATCTATATTGATATATTTGTTTTGACAAACCCCCAGATTCTCAAAAGCTTGGACGGCATGCAGGAGCTCAAACAGGCAATATGTCTGCTGTGCTATCCAAGAACAGCCTTCAGGGGTGTGCACGAGCACTCCTGCACTAATCCTGCATGGACTAAGCCCTGGTATGCAAATCATCCCATTTGCAGGAGAAATCTATGCACATGAGGTGATATTGCAATTCAGGAAGCTTGCAACAGTCCATGCAGGACTAGTGCTATCTGCAGAAATGTACTCATTTAGTAACGGAGTACATTTCTGCAAAATCCAAAATGGAGCTGTGACAGCTCCAAATAAAGGCTGCATATCATGTAGTAAGCATGCCAATGGCCAAGTATAAGGCCATTGGCATTGCAAACATAAAAAATACAGAAATCAACGTTTATATTTTTTTAGCCAATCCCATCTGTTTAAGCGTAGGGCAGCGGCGCTCAAATGGGATCGAGGAGAAAATAAAATGAAGCTAAATTAAGCACTCTAACTAAAATCAGTATTCTGCCATGCAAGTCAATGGCAGGCAGAAGCCAACATGGCCAGTGAGTAGTGGTTGCTAAGGGGGGAGGCTCAGTGTGAGACATGTAAATATGCATTACCAAGCAATTCTATGCAAATGAGGGGAAGGATAGTGAATCCCAATTTTCCCCAGCATGTGAGCCAGGTCCCAACAGTGTAAGAGTAGGAATAGCTTGGTGCAAGCCTAGTAGTTATGTGACATCATCGTGGTTTGTTTCAGGCATACTGTAAGCGGATTGGAGCCCTGTGGCTCAGGTGTGCACCTAGCTTAGCACAGCTAAGCTAGGGGGTGTGTCTAAACCTGCCTAGCACTCTTTACAAAGCTTGAGTGGGTGTGCATGCCGCACACTGGGTTTTACAGGAAGAAAAAAGAAGTTAAACCAGGAAATAGCAGCAGTGTGTACATTTGAGCACTCTGTTTGCGCAGCATGCATACAGGCTTAAATAGGAAGGCAATGGGAAGGGAAAACAGGAGTAGAAAGGTAATGAAGGAGAACTAGCTTAGCTGGCAGGTGAAATGCATCAGAATCAGCCAATTACACATACAGCAGACCAGCCCAGCCGAGAAAACTACTATAAACTATGCAAACACCTTCTCCTCTGGTTTTTCCCACATTCTACACCACCGGTGTAAACAAGCGGGGAACTTTTAACATTCACAACAGCAAAATGATAGGGGCTGCAATAGCTATCATACAACAACTTGTGGAGGAGTTGAGGGTGGTGAGGATGGGAATACTGTTGACCAACCCACAGTGAGGAGACGGATAAGAGTGTACAGACCCAGGGTAACCTACCAGGGGCTACATGAGCTGGAGATATTGGAGCACTATAGGGTGGACTGGGACCTCCTACAACAAATTGTTGAGCTGTGCCGGCCACGCCTGACACACAGAGCTAACAGAGGGGGGCCCATCCCAGTAGATACCAAGGTATGTTTAGGCCCATGAATACTAGCCACAGGTACCTTCCAAAGGCCAATTGGGGATATGATGTGGATTTCATAGGCATCAGCATCCAGGGTACTCCAACAGTTTATGGATGCCATGTCAGCACATGTCAGTGAGCACATATATTTCCCCAACACCCATGAGGCATTGGCAGGCAATATGCAACTGTTCCACCAAATAGCAGAATACCCTGAGGTAATGGGTGCTATAGACTGCATGCACATATGCATCAAAGCACCACCCGGTGAGCAGGGTAGGGTCTAGATCAACCGCAAGGGCTTCCCCTCCATCAACTGCCAGGTCATGTGCGATGCCCAGGGCATAATAATGAATGCGTGTGCTGGCTGCCCTGGAAGCTATCATGATTCCCATATCTAGCATCTGATGCAGCTGTACCAGAGATTTGCCAGTGGGGACATCCCTGACAGTCACCTAGTGGGGGATGCTGGATACGCACTGGAGCCATGGCTGATGACACCCATCAGAAATGCACACACACCCAAACAAGAACTCCATAATGAAGCACATGCACAGACCAGAATTATAGTAGAGCGTGTGTTTGGGATGCTCAAGTCATGGTTCCAGTGCCAGGACACATCCGGTGGAGCCTTGTAGTACTCACCAGCTACATGTACCCAAATTGTCCTTGTATGTGCCATGCTGCACAATATGATTCTGTGGAAACAGCTGCAGCAGGAACAGCACAGGGAAGGGTCCCACAGCCCCCCACCATTGCCAAGGCATGCACAGGCATAGAGTGACTTGGAGGAGGAATAACCTGAGCCTGCCCCAGTAGGCAGAAGGAGGTGTGCCCAGTATGCCCTGGCCTTGGCAAAGATGCAATGCATAGCACATACACTGACACAGGAGGGACCCAGGGAATAACACCTCTCTCTGACTCTCACATACAGTAAAAGGGATGCCAAACATTACACTACCTGTGCTTAACCATGTGTAGGGAGTGTACTATGTGCATCGGACATAGGCAGCCCTGCAGCACCACCCTCAATACTGGGACACCCACAAGGTAAGTGACTCACACATGCCAGTCAGGGGGGGTTCACATACCCAACAACAGTAACAGCCAGCAGGACAGGTGTAGCCAAACACAAAGAAAGGCTGGGCTATGGCCTCTGAATGAGGCCTATGGGTAACCTCCCCCCAGACCTACACAGACAGACTACAGCAAGTCAGGCAGTGGGATGCCAGTTCAGAAGGTTAGGAAGTCAGAAACTAATATGTAGGTAATTAAAAGCAAAGATCTGTAGTGCACTGATATGCCTCTAGTCAGCATGATAGGTAAGACTACAGACTAAAATGGAGTACCTGACATACCAGTACAGTCATATGAAATGTGCACAAGTGTCAGGTGTGCCCCCCCATCCTATGTAGAAATGTAGTCATAGTTAGGTGTGCCCCCCCCCAATCCTGTGCAGAAACTTAGAAATAGTCAGGTGTGCTCCCCATCCTACGTAGAAATATAGTAACAATCAGGTGTGCCCCCCCCCACAATCCTGTGTAGAAATGTAGAAATAGTCAGGTGTGCCTCCCCCATCCTATGCAGAAATGTAGTAACAGTCAATGCCAAATGATCAGCAGATACCCTGCAGAGACAGCATGCTACCTGTAGGTGTATAACACAAAGGTCAGCACTGCAGTACAAACGACCTGGACTCAATCCACACATTCAGTACAGACGGCCATAATGGACATGCCCACACACTTAGAGAAATGAAGGCAGTGTCAGTCGACAACATACTGAAAGGTCATACTGGGCATGCACACACTTAAACACATGAAGGCCATGTCTGCAAACACAGGTGGACCAGACATATCTGGAAGCCACAGATGTTAGTGCAGACACTCCTCAGTATGCACCACTCATGCTTTGCACAAACAGTGGATAGGAATACAGGCATATATATAAGGACAATCCACTATAATAAGCCAAAGGTAGGCATACATAGATGTGTGGAAGAAGGTGACTGTGACAAGGAGCCATCCAGGCCTGTCCCATCCAGCACACAGCCAAAGAGCCACAACCACACGAGGGTCAGCTGTCACTTACTGCAGATACTAGCCACTGGTATCTGACAGCATTACAGAGTATGTGGTGCACATGCCAGCTGTGCAACATGACTGTTCAAGGAAGTAGTCATCTAGCAGCTGTATACACATACCAGTGAAATATGACCCAGGTTGTGCCCACATGTGGTGTATCAACTCCTAGATGAATGGGTTATGGCCCATGCACACACACACACACACACACACACACACACACACACACACACACACACACACTGCCCTCCTCATAGTTCCACTATGACAAGCATGCTGAGGTCATCCACTGTGAAATACACCTTTGGGAGAGGTTTAGCCCACTAATCTCCATGGCGCGTCCCATAACTGCGTACTGCTATAGTGTGATAAACTAGATAGGTAGGAGTTCTAACTCCAGCCTTGGCAACTGTGTTTGTGTATGTGTGTGTGTGTGTGTGTGTGTGTGTGTGTGTGTGTGTGTGTGTGTGTGTGTGTGTGTGTGTCTGTGTAGAGTGCAATGCTTTTTAGGGTGGTCACACTCCCTACAATTGAAATGCTCTACTTTGGTAAGGCTGCTGATGTCATCCACCTAGAAATACATCTCTGGGAAGGCTGCATCCCAGTAATCTCCGTAGTGCATGCCGTAACTACATACTGCTGTAGTGTGATAAAATAGTTAGGTAGGAGATCTAACCCCAGCCTTGGCAACTGTGTGTGTGTGTGTGTGTGTGTGTGTGTGTGTGTGTGTGTGTGTGTGTGTGTGTGTGTGTGTGTGTCAGTCCGTCACTTTCTGTGTAGAAAGCAATGCTTTTTAGGGTAGTCACACCCCCTACAATTTAAATGCTCTTCTTTGGTAAGGCTGCTGATGTCATCCACCTAGAAATACACCTCTAGGGAGGTTTTAACCCAGTAATCTCAGTAGCACATCCTATAACTGTGCACTGCTGTAGTTAGTTAAGTAGGTGTTCTAATCCCAGACTTGGCAAGTGTGTGTGTGTGTCTGTCTGACCCTGTCTGTGTAGAGAGCAATTCTTTTTAGGTTAGTCACACTCCATACAATCCATATGCTCTACTTTGGCAAGGCTGCTGATGTCCTCCACCTAGAAATACACCTTTGGGAAGGATGTAGCCCAGTTATCTCCATAGCACGTGCCATAACTATGTACTGCTGTAGTGTGATATAGACCTCTGTTAGGGGTTCTATACCCACATGTCAGTTGTGGATGTTTTGTGTGTGTTTCAATCTCTGTGTAGGGAACAATGCATTTTAGGCTACTCACACTCAGTACATGTCAAATGCCCTACTGTAGCAATCCTGCTGATGTCATTCATTGTGAAATACACCTTTGGGGAAGGAGCGTGCCAGTAATCCCCGTGGTATGTCCTATAACAGCTCCATGCTGTAGTGTGGTATAAACCTCTGTTAGGGATTCTATACCCACACATGTCAGTTGTGGATGTTTTGTGTGTGTTTCAATCACTGTGTAAGGAGCAATGCATTTTAGGCTAGTCACACTCAGTATATGTCAAATGCCCTACTATGGTAATCCTGCTGATGTCAGCCAATGTGATATACACCTTTGGGGAAAGAGTATTCCAGTAGTCTGCATGATGTGTACTATAACTGCGTAATGCTGTAGTGTAACAAACTAGTTAGGTAGAGGTTCTACTCCCAGACATGACGTGTGTGTGTGTGTGTGTGTGTGTGTGTGTGTGTGTGTGTGTGTGTGTGTGTGTGTGTGTGTGTGTGTATGTGTGTGTGTGTGTGTATGTGTGTGTGTGTGAGTGTGTGTGTGTGTGTGTGTGTGTGTGAGAGACACCTGGGCCCAATGTGCAGTGGGTTTTGCAAATTTCTTATATGGTGGCCCTAGTATATATCACAATGTCCACTGTACAGTGATAACAGATGTGAAATTGCCGAGAGGCTGGGGTGAAAATCCATACCCATACATGTGACATCAAGGCCAGGCAATCACAGTTAGCAACCCCAGTATTACCCAGAGCACAATCTCAACCCATGTCTCATACACACATACACACACACACACACACACACACACACACACACATACATACACACACACATGCTGAGGCAACAGTCAATATGTGTGTAGTACACTGCATATTGGTGACAGATAGTAACTATGGAGTGATTGCAGTGGGCTACAGAGGGCATGGTACTCTGTCTAGTAGGCACATACATGCAGACAGAGCACCTTCCCCATGTTCCCCACTGGACACCTGCAACACCTGTGGTGCCATCACATGTGACCCACAAAGGACATACTATGCCTGAAAACATGCCATGTATGGACAGATGCCACTGACACCAGAGAATGCGTTAGCATGCTATCAATATAGGTGTAGGGTTAACCTGCTGTCCATTACCAGTTCCTGCCACAGGTGGCCAAGACTGGCAAATCTGATGATAATCTGTGAACACAACATGGTTCTGACACCCCAGGTACAGTTCCACATGTCACTGTACATGCATGTGGGAGGAGTGCACATCCCAGACACCATCCATGTTATGGACGAAGGAACACATACATGGCAAGTGATACACAGCTTTTGCCACATGTAATAGTCACCCAGGTGACTGGATGGTGGACAGAGTACCCACCTGTGTGGGCAAATGCAGAAACCACAGCCCTGAGCCACAATGCAGACCATTGTCATGTGGCCTGATGCCAAGTTATTCCCATCGCCTAGCCTTGTATAGCCATCTGGCACAGTCAACCACCACATACTCATGCAGAAATGCATCCATGCTTGTCATTACTGGCATCCTGTGTGTTTGTGTGTGTGGTGTATGATGCGTATGATCGCATCCACACTCACTACAACCCCCAGTGGCATACTGAAGCATGCTGTCTGATGTCAGACACCTCCCCATACCCTTTGCCCATATAACCTATGTATGACCCGTGTGGTGCATGTGATACCTGCACAGTAATGTGTTGTAGCAATCTCACTAGTGATGAGCTGTATCCCTGGCCCTGCCAAGTGTGTCAGTGTGGTTGCGTCCCTGTGAGAGTGTGGCTGTGTTGATGCTGGCACCTGTTCATGTGGACAGGCACGTGTACTTCACCTACCATATAGCTACCATATCCCTGTTGCAGATGTAACTCACCATCACATATATGTTCTGTGGAATCCGCAAGAGGTAACTTATGTGGTGCATCACATACCTGCATAGGACTGTGATAGTACTACATAGTCATCAGGGGTTTGATACCTTGTGCTGGTAGGTGTGTGACACAAACATGCTTAAGTTGTACTCTCCCACCCCTCCCTGCCTTGTCATTGCCTCCGTCTGCCTCTCTCACTGCCTCACTGGTAGATGTGGAGACCTATATCTGCTTTGCTTAGGCAGCAGCATGTGCATTTTAAGTGATGCTCATGATCAGCTGATGGCCTCTGCATGAATTGCAGCCCTCCCCTAGCTGATTGTAAAGGGAACAGCTGTGATAACATTCCCATAGCCAATTGCATGGAAACACACTTCAATATCTGGGAACATCATGTTGGTGTTGGGCCTTTCCATTCACTGTGAGCAGGAACTCGATCTGTTGTTTGACAAGCAGCATCTCAGATAGACTGAGTATTTGCCTCTGACAACATACACTGTGGAAACAGGCCAACACACAGGAGGGGGATGTGCCTGACCTGACTACATAGTGTAAGTGTTGCTATACTGCATTCGGAGTAATGTTGGTTTAACAGGGTTTGTGTGGGTATGGCTGTCCTACAGATATTACTACCTGTCATGCTGGTTCTATTTTATGAGGACTTCCCATCTGTAGGGTCATCTGCAGACTGGGCAGTGTTTGGTGCCTTTGGTTTCATGTGTTACCCACAGAGCATGTACCTGTGACTGCAGGAGGTAGTGTGAGGATTGCAGTCTGTAGATGTTGAAAGCCTGGACAGTTGCTGACTTTATATCCCTCATAGAACATATGTTGCAACAAAACCTGTTACAACAGTAAATGTAAGATGTTATCACAGCAACATGTCAATATTGGCCCTGTGTATGTGCTTCCAGCCACAGCTCTGTCAACCTTTGTACATATGTCATGCATTAAGAGGTGCAAATGTGCTGTACACCATAATTAGTGTCATCATATCTGGTAACAAGCCAGTGAGATATCAGACTGCTACACATGTTATGTACAGTAGGGGTTATAGTTGATGACGTACCCTGGACATTCTATGGTTGTTTGTACAGTACTGAGGTTTGTGTACTTATTGTGAATGTTGACAGTGTGTGTATTGTCAATATCTACCTTGGCCTGTGTACAGACTGTGGTAGATGTCACTGTTCTAGGTTCCGTCTTATCTGATGTTACATGCTGCTCCACTGTATGTTACCATATTGGCTTAAATATTTGTAGGGCTATACACACACATGTCTCATACCACAGACAGGCATCAGGCCACACTGTGTAGTGGCCCAGTATATGTAGGGTTAGTGTGTGAGTGGCACATATGAGGATGGTGTTGAACAGATAGTCCATATACTGTAATATTATGCTAGCTTACCATATGTGGCTATGGCTGTGTTCACATTTGTTGTGGTTTTGCACTTCCACACAGCTGTATTTTACCCTATGCTGTGACATGCCTGTAGAGCCTGCTATATATGCACGTACATGTGCATTCCCCCATAGGAGATTTAGGCCAGTGTTGAACCAGTCTGCCTGTAGCCTGCACAGTGCTTTGTTACATGCCTAGCAGCTTAGTGTACTTACCAATTGAGATGTCATATGCAGATACTTGCCAGATGTACTGCTGCCGGGCCTCTGTTAACAGTCATGTATGTCAGGTGGAGCAGTGGGATGCGGTACAGATGTATGTCAATATCTAGTGCGTAGTATGTGGCCATGGCACCTCTGTACCAGCAGTTATTATGTGTCAGGACAGACAGGGGTGTGTGAATGCATAACCTATGGGGGTGAATGTATACCAGTCATTACGTGTTATACCTATCTACATGGCTGTTAACATCCATATTGTCAGGCTTGGTCCATATGTTCTTGCAATAAGGGGTTCTGTGTATACCTTTGGACTGTACGGTGTATCAGAATGCCCACATATATTGGCCAATATCTCTGCTGTAGTCCACAGGAGCATTTCCTGCTTGCAGTGGTACTGTATTATGATGTCCTTAGGGTGTCTGTCAGTAGCCAATGGCACACATGTGAAAAGCAGATGTGTCCTCCCACACACACCATGTCTGTGAAGACAATCCCTATACATACCAACATCCCCTTGCACTACGGAGTTAGGACTATAGGGGCTGAGGTAGGGCTATACCCCATGTTCAGGACATATGATGAATATATATGTACATATGATTATCCAGATATCTATATAGATAATTATACATGTACATATCGGCATATATTGATGGGTGTGTATATGTACATAGATATGCATATACACACCAAGATATATACATATACAGAGCATTATATTTCTACACATATACAGTTAGTGATACATATGCACATATATGTATACCACACTGCCATTCCTGCCAGCAGTCCACTGCTGTTGTATCCACCACACATATGGTGGGGCTGAGGCCATATATGTGTGGGCTTCACCTACACAATACATTTGTGACCTTATGCACTCCAGAGGCCAGTGTATGTAACAGTGGTATATTGCCCTGTAGTATTGAGTATAAGGGGGATGCACCATACATAACCTAGGCTGTTACAAAATGTGGGGTATCAGGGGTGGGCTGCCATAAGGTATCTGGAGGTACAGTACCATACATTTCACCTGTCTTGACATTACTTACATAAAGTGGGTTATTGCAGGCCTACTGACTCTTGACATACAGATTGTTCTGTTTGCCAGTGTGCCTGTGATGGTGTCAGTTATACCATGTTATGTATCAGTTACATCCCATTTGGCCAACTGAAGTCTGTACCACCTAGTGATTGTGTACAGAATGTAGATAGGGGCTGCTGGACTATACACCTGCATCATTTACTGATGTGTGATATCCGGTGGCCCAGTCTGTCATTACTATTGTACGATTTGAATGGCTTTGCCTGGACAGCAACAGTTGTGGACGTTTCCAGACTAATGTATTAGTAGAACTGTTTCACAGTTACATTACTCTGTTTATATGGATGTCAGTGTCTGAACAGCTATATGATATGGCATATACATCTGTAATAGTACACAAATAAAGGTATTCCATTTCTGCAAACCTGTGAGTGGTGTTTTATCCTATGACCTCTCTGTGGGTATATGTTGCAGGCAACATATGTCATTTGTATGGGTGGCTCATCAGTGTCCAGTTGTTAGGGCGTTAATTATAGGCATAGTGGCTGTTCCATATTGTGTGCTCCTACTATATGAGTTTCTTACTGTACATATCTCTGTATGTGTATGTGTAGTCACATGTATATCTATATATATGTATGTATACATATATATATATATATATATATATATATATATATATATATATATATATATATATCTGTATGTGTATATATGTATCTGAGTATCTGTATCCTGGGGATGTTGCTAGCTTCCACATTTTACATTTCCTATTGCAGCCAGACTGTACTGTGTGATATGTTACTAATGCCAGCCTGACATCATACAGGTGGGATGTAGTACTGTTAAAATCTTGTGCCCATGATGTGTCAGGAACTGGTTATGGGATCTGCAACACTTGGCAGTGTATTGCAGGTGGATGTGTTTGGCTGTGAGGGGGTGGGCATATCTATTCGTACAAAACATATATTGTTTGGGGCCTTTCAACCCCATTAATGGTGCATGTGGACATTTATGATTTAGTTAATATCCCATTGATATCTACACATGTATGTCCAAATATACCTATATGGATATATGTATCTGCTTAGATATATACATATATATATATATATATATATATATATATATATATATGTGTGTGTGTGTGTGTGTCCGTATATACCTACTTAGATATATATATCTGCTTAGATATATGTAACTTGCTGTGTATATGTAGACATATAGGTGTAGACATATATATGTGTTGATGTAGGCATTTTCATGTATATATGTTCATACGTATTTATATATATGTATATATTTCTAAATTTATATATATATATATATATATATATATATATATATATATATATATATATATATATATATATATATATATATATATATATATATATATATATATATATATATATATATATATCTTTACATATATAGATATGTTGTATCTGTTTAGATATTAATATATTTATACACACACATACATCCATAGATCTAGAAGTTGGTATACATTCTCTGTACTGTTGCATGACTGGGCTAGATGATATGTTTCTGAAAACATCAGATTTATGCATGTCTGATATGGCTTAGTGGTAAATGACTTTGTCTGTGGTGTGCAGACTCCTGGGTTTGAGCCTTGCAGAGGCTGTTTATTTTGCTGCTGGGCAGAACACTGGCCATTAGATACAGAGTAATTAAGGCACTTTAAAGCAGTTGTAAGTGGGTTTGCATGGGTTTGCTTGGAGGTAAGCACTGCTAACTTCCAGTTACAGCTTTTTATACTCACTTAGCTTCTAAATTGCTTAATGTGTGTAGGCATTGCTTACACCTGCACAAACAGGCTTAAACCCGCTTACTGCTGCTTAAAAGTGCTTACTGCCACTTACCCCCATGCTAATTTCTTTAAAAGAAAGAAAAAAAGGGGTTGATAGGAAAGAGGTGAAAAAGGGGGCTCAAAGAGGGAAAGACAGTAGGGAAAATAGCTAAGGATGTGCAGGGAGGGGTTAGGGAAGGTCCATAGCTACCCATTTCTTCTACAGCAACAGCAGTGCATATACACTGAATTTGAATGTAGATTTGGACACAACCCCCTGGGAGAGGGGTGAGGACAACAGTAATAAGTTGTGATGTCAATTAGACCAGATTACATGTGTCCAGTGGACACATGTGCAAAATGGACAGCATTGTATGGTACATGATTTTTTTGTGGGAACAGATTGCCCTTTTTCTTTTTATTTAGGAGAGAGTGGAATGTTGGGGAGGGGTAGTAGGTATATTTGAGGAGGTAGGTTGGGTAGGTTAACAGGCAAGACACACAAGATGCATACAGGGGTGGTATATGACACATGTGGGGGTAAACACCTTGATGGGGAGGGGTGTTGGGATATTGGAAGCCCACAAGCCCCCTAGTGGTAACAGTGGGACTGAGGTCCCCACCCATGGGCAGTCACCACTGCACCTTCACAGCCCTGAAGGTGGCTGTGCTGGGGTCTGAGCCACAGAGCCAGGCTGACTCTCTAATTGTGACACATGGCCCTCGAGCTGGCGTAGAAGATCACAGTACTGCTCATTGATTGCTTTACACACCACAACCCTGACCTGGCGATGGGTGACAGGTGCCTGTCCGTGTCCACTCCCAGGGGGGTAAGCCCCCTCCCCTGAGGTGGTTCTACCCATACATGGTGCAGGACCAATGAACAGGGAGGTGCAGGGTTGGGCCCCAGACATGCTGGTGCCCAGTGCCTCGACCAGCTGAAGTGGGACAGGTGAGTCTACTGGGACCGGCCTTCCCAAGTGTGCTATAGTGTTTAGATTTCAACATCATATATGGGTTAGTAATTGTCAAGACATTCCAGGGTTAGGTATAACAGCATACATAGATATTCCTATTAACCCAGACACCAGATATGGAACAGTTGCATATCAAACAAAACACATGCATATATGGGACCACAGTGGTAATAAGAACACCATGCAGGCACGTTGATGCACCATGCCAACATTCCAAGGTTAGGTATAACAGCATACATAGATATTCCTATTAACCCAGGCACCAGATACTGAACAGTCGCATATCAAACAAAACACATGAATATATGGGACCACAGTGGTAATAAGAACACCATGCAGGTATGTTGATTCACCATGCCAACAATGCTGGAATAATTCAATATGGCACATGCATGGGAACCATTAAAATATTAACAAACAATTGGACAGTATTAGAGTTAATACATACCAGTCGGGGTGGGTATGTTGATTATTGCTGGAGATAAGATGGTGGGAGAGACAGCTGTCAATTAATAAGTAGTATATTCCTGTACTCCACATTACTTTCCTAGTCAGTTCTGTTATCTGTACCTTACAAGTCTTACTACACTACTCTACAGACCTATATTGGACACTGATATGGCTGTCACCATCCTTACACATGAACCAGTTTTACCTGCAGTATACACCTCTTACCTGGTATACCTGTGGAGGGAATATTTGTTAACACTGACTAACTGTTTGTATACATACTCCCGGATTCTGGGTTGATGTTTTGCACTATGTTATTCAACTCTTTTTGCGGACTCTGGCCTTGTGTTGACCACATGCTGGTGTGCCTGGACATATCTAGAATATTGCCCTCTTCCACCTTTAGTGACCTGACACACACATATACATGCTTTCTACAGTTATATTATGTAGCACAGTGTGGGTGACAGTGACCAGTGATACTTTATTATTCAAAGAAACTACAACACTCACAATCCCCTACAATACCAGGGTGGACAATACCAGTACAGGTTATATTGATCTGTATTTCTCAGCACAGTGTTCATATCCAACGTACCTGTGGGAGCAGTGTTTGTTAGCACTACCTGACTGTTGCCACACAAGGTTCCAGATTACACATTAGTATTATGCACATACATCTCACTCTGTTACTGTACACACTCGGGTCACAGCTTGACAACATGGGAGTGTAGATAAGCCATACTTGAAATATTACTCTCCTAACAGTTTCGGGGGTTGCTACAGTGACAGGTGTGTTCTCATGATGGTTGACAATCACTTGTATTCCCTGTTTGCTGACTACACATCTGGAATCATCCCACAGACTTACCAGGGGGACAGGAGGACAGGCAGTAGATATGGGCACATATACTGGACAGTCTGACCTCATGTGTACAGCTGTGGGGTACAAATCTGTATGCAGTCTAATTCCACTCCCAGGATTCAGATCATGGCTGTGTCTGCTACATCTTAAACACTGCCTATCACAGTTGTATCTGCTATATTAATATTGCTGTATATCTCCAATCTGCTTTCTGTCTTATTAATCCCCTGTGCGTTTGCATTCTGACCTTGTATAACAACACTCTTATACAGATTTCCTAGACAGTTTTATGTTGTTGGACAGTGTGGTCGACAGTGATGTGTAATACTTCATTATTCAGAGCAACTGCATATCATTCTTGTATTTCTGGGCACAGTGTTGGTATCTGACAGACCTGTGAGAGGAATGTTTATTAGCACTACCTGAATGTTCCCACACACAGTACCAGGTTCCACATTATTATTATACACATACATCTCACTCTGTTACTGTGCACACTCTGACCATAACTTAACAAGTTGGGGTGTAAATGGGACATATGTGGCTTCTTAGTCACATAAGGTATTGGGGAGTTGCTAGTGTGCCAGGTTTGTTGTCATAGATGTGTGTCAATCAGTTATATTTCCTGTTTGCTGCCTATACATCTGGGATCATCCCACTGATTTCACAGGGGGACAGGTTGATAGGCATTAGATATGGGCAACTTTAATAGACATTCTGGACATATCTGTACAGTTGTGGGGTATGATTCTGTATGCAGACTACTACTACTGGCAGGATTTGAATCGTGGCTATGTGTGCTAAAAAACAACAGTTCACATCTCAGTTGCATGTGCTATTCATTTTTTGTTGTCTGCATTTTCCCTGTTTACTGTGTATGTGTCTCTCAGTTGTACTAAATGTCCTCTGGGGATTACACCTGTCATATACAGGCATTCCTACACATTCAATTTATAGTGCATTGTGTGGGTAGCAGCGCTTAATACTACAGTACTATTACATGATTGCAAATCTACATTACCATATGATACCAGAATATACACATGCAGTCCAGCAGTTAGACCTGTTTTGTCAGGATATTACACTTTTATTGCCATACAAACAATATGAGACTCTTCCTGCCATATTCTCTAGTGTATGCAGTACTTGCCTTGAACAATACAGGTTTTATACTAGCAATTAATTTACTACTACTTTTATTTTTATTTCCTATGACAGTAAAAGCATGAGTATTACTGACCTTCCTCGCGTCAAAACCATGCCAGGCGGCAGATGTGGGCCTCCTGGTTCATGGCCCACTCCGTTTCAGCTGTGGGGGACATAAGATGAATATTTAGCCATACCTATCCATGATATATCTGAGCTGGCACTTATTACACACATACTGGGGTGATTCTTACACACATCTGGAACATCCCCTGATGCTCTAGCCTCTTGGAGCCACTCCTTCAAGAAGTCCCCCTTCCGCCACTTCAGGTCAGCATAGTGGTGCCTTACCTGCTCACCAGTTCAGGGTATGCCAGTGGCACTGATGAGGTCACGGGCTAGACAGTCCAGGCCTCTGCCTTATATTGGGAGCCCTGGTACTGGCCCTGCAGCAGTCTCTGTGCATGGTCTTTAACTAGCAGTCCTGCCATGACCTTGGACTCCTGGATGCATCAGCGCTGCACCCGGAAGTGCACTCCTTCTCCCTTTGCTGACGTAGTGCCTGCAAGGGGAAGCTACAACCAGTTATGAGCTGTATTCCCACCTCTTGGGTGTAAGTAGGGCCAATTTTCCACACTTTTCCATGATTGGCCAGTTTTGAAAAGGCTAAGCTATGGGCAATCCTGCTTACCTAAGGTTGGCATTTTTTAAAGTGGTCACCACTGGCCACAAAGAGTTAGCTGGTCTACACATTGCTCACACCTCCTAAGCTGGCCTGTGCAATGCTTAGCATTGCCTACAGTACACATTCATTATAATTCTTTTTTGGCATTGTGTCATTACACCTTATATGTATGCCCAGTATCCCTGATTGATGTATACGTACAGTCTGTGGGGCCTTTGTGTTTTATTGGGGACTTTGACACTCTATTACAATTACACCTCACTTCTGGGCTTACTGCTGTACTCCAGTTCACATATTTATGTTATGTAGTGGTTTATGGCACATAGGATTGTATACTGATGCCTTTCACAGATTCAGTTTGGTTATGCTATGGTGAGGACATGTTTACTACTACCTCAATCATCTGTACTTCTGTGATGGCTTGGTGGATAACTACTGTGACTATAGTGTATAGGGTCCTGGGTTCAAGACTCCATTGCTCTTTATTTTCTTGATGGGCAGAATAAGGGCCATTGAATACAGAGTGATTAAGGCACCTTTGAGCACTTGTAAGTGAGTTTGCGTGACAGTAAGCACTGCTAACCTGCCGTTACATCTGCTTCAGAATTGCTTAGCCAGTGTAGGCATTGCTTACCCCCATGCAAACACACTTAAACCCACTTACTAGTGCTTAAATATGCTTATTATTGCTTATCTGTGATTAAATGTGCTTACTAGTGCCTTATTCATTCTGACACTGACACTTCACATGTGCATTGCCTGTGGTATAAATAAGACCTGCTGGAGAGATGTATCTCTGTAATGTTTACGTCTTTAGAATGGGTAATTCTGGTTCTGTTTTGTGGATATGCAGAAGGTCCCAGGGTCTGACAATGCCCTGTATGCCAGTCATAGATCTCCCCCTCAAAAGCCTGTATGAGACAGAATACAAGGATGGGGCCTTGAGGTGGTCTCCATAGGACATTTTACTTATGCTCTGTATTCTTTTAGTGAGGAATGTCTGTGGACAGTCCATTTGTTGGATATGCCTGGTTAAGTACACACCAAAGGAGGCTGTTGCACATCCACAAGACAAATGCACAAGGATCACCTAATCTAGGGATCCAAACCTGGTCTGCAACTCAAACAAAACATGCTGGAGAGACAGATATGTATCACAGCAATTACCCCTTGTTTGGAACAGGCTTCCTATTCATGTTAAGTAGTGCCCTTGGATGAATGGATGAAGAATCACAAATCCATTCCTGGAATAGTGCCTATGTCCCATACGTACAGGGCAATTTGTAAAATACACAAGGCAAATGCACAAACCTATGCCATCCTCTAGCCCCTAGGGACCATATATTGGCTAAAAATTGGGTAATTTTGGCTCAGGGATCCGGTAGTGGTGTAAGGGATCTTCAGACTTTAACTCAGTAATCTCCTATGAACTTATGAACCTATAGCACTGTGTTCTCTGATTGTGTCAGATTTCACCACCATCATATTCATAGTCAGACTCATCTCTAACATCAGGCAGTGTAATATCCACTCATGTGGCAATGGATAAGACACCGTAGCACAAGTCCCCAGTATAAGTATAATCCATCAACTCCTTGTTTTTCCCAGTGCAGAATTAATAGACACATTGAATAGTCTCAGTAATGTAAAATGTATCTCTTACCTTGTCCTGGAGCCCTTGTAGTTCGCAGTTGTGGTGTACCTGCATTACAAAAAATGCATGAATTCAGTGTCATGAACAGTATCTCAGAGATCGGACTCAATGATTGTGTCTTAGCATAACAATAGCCAAACACACCTGGATCATCCCCAGTGGGTACTCTAGGAGCACAATGCAACTCCATCATTGGAAATTGATGATTCTGATCCCCTACATAACATAGCAATAAACTCCTCTTTTGTTGATGTTTTTTTAAACAACACTCTCCCCAGTGCTTCATCCTCCGATACAATGTGGCCATCACAATTTTCAGTGTCATGAATTAGATCAGTGGTACTGCATCTGGCCTGCTCATATGTTTAGTCCAGGCTACTGACAGCATTAATATTTGATTGTGTATTCTGCCAAGCAGTGACGATAAAGCCAGTCAACATTCTTCTGGCCTAACAGCCATTGGCCATGGAGATGTAGAGCTTGCAATACAACTTCATTCACCATGTGGTAGAACTTGTTTTGTCATATTTTTCCTTTGCCAGGTGTGATGCCTTGTGGAGAAAGAATACAGCATGTGAGAATGTTACCAAGGAGTGCTTGTTAAATGAGCTTATCTCTGTTGTACTACCCAGTCTGTGTCTCAGTCACATAACAGTTTTCTATACTTCCATACTCTACTATACACAACATGCACACACCAAACACCCTACTCCCACGTCCAATGCCCAGTCCCCAACAATAACCCTCCAGGCAGTTTACCCACAACTGTACATTGCAACTCTGCAGTAATGCAGTTGCCCCTCAGTCAAATACCCACAATGCTTCCCATCTAAAGATTTACAGCTACCCCGGCACAAAACAACTGTCACTTTATTTATTTATTTTATTTTACATTTGTTAACCGGGAGAGTCCAAGTGGATATATGTCCACTTTCAGTGGAGGCCTGGGGAGAAAAGCTCCATTGCAGTAAAATCATTAATGAGAGAAAGAAGTTAACCAAATGGTTCAATTAAACAAAATATAGAGTACACAATCTTTATACTTCATATAGAAGTATAGTACATATAAGATAGTGAGTTAACCAAAGAGTGTATTTGTCAACATTCACAGACTACATTAATATATACATATTATAGAGGTGTTTAACAGCAAGTATAGCAGAAAGATAGAATAGATAACTTCCATAATTCATTTCTACACATGAAAGACATGCTCTGTCCTTTAGGTTTCTTTACACTGTTCAGTGATACTATTACCCCAGGCAGACATTACAAAAGCAGTAGATAAGCTGTTACTCTAGTTGCTGGAAAACAGAGACATATGAGTTACTATCCAGGGGTAGTACAGGTACATATTCTGTGATTCAGGAAGTGTGTTTTGAGTAGTTTTTTGAATTGGGTGGTGGAGTTGTTTTTTATTATGTGGGCTGGAAGGGCATTCCAGATTTTAGAGATGAAGTGGCTATAAACGGATCTACCTGCCTCATTTTTAAAGTTTGTTACCTTAAAGAGGTGTTGGCTACTTGATCTTAGGGATCTGGTAGTGGTGTAAGAACTTTAAAGTGCAGCACTAAACAGCCTGGGAGAAAGTTAACTTACATATCTGCAGCAGTGTTATTTTGCCTGTCTCCACAACACTCAATTCAATACAGATTGGTCCGGCATACAACTGCGAAAAACACATCAGCTTTGCTGATATTTGATCACTGAGAGTGGTTAAGGATGTCCCCAGTATGTTCAGCATTGTTATATGTGTTGGGCAGCAGTCAGAATACAACGACAGACCCACCATAATACATTGGCAAGATACTCTTATATAACAGTTGTGTGTGTCTAAGCATACTACAGGGTTTGTTGGCCTGGCACCTTTAAATGTTTCATTACAGCATTGCTGTTGACTGTGCCTTCCCTTACCGTTCTCATTGGTTGAACAGCACCTTGCTGCTTTCCAGGAGTACTTTATCCTTCTTTACAAATGTGTTATCACTCACTGAATGGAATTTCCTCACAGTTTTTGCCCAAGTTATACATGGATTCATAGGTTCATAGGTGTGTACTAGGCCAAAGGCCCTGGAGCCTTTACAAGCCTAGCCCATAGAAGTGCCCTGGCATCATGCCACCGTTAGTTCCCGGTGCCTCTATCAGGTAGAGCCACTGGAGTGATCCCCGGGGTGAATTTTCTATTTCCCATCCACTCATCAACATTTCTCTTGAAAAGGGCCAGTGAGGTGCTCTGCTTGACATGTATGGGAAGTCTGTTCCAGAGCATGGGCAGCCTCTGGGTTATGAACCTGTACCTCCAGCATGTTCTGTTGATTGTGGAAATGAGGTTGAGGTCCCTGGAGCATGTGGTGTGGAAGGATTGGGATTGTTTTAGGTGTAACATTTCTAACAGGGCTGAGTCAGACATGGTTTTGTAAGTCAAGCAGAGATTGTATCTTAATAGACAATATGAGACAAGCTGGAGTTTTTTGAGTGTGTCCATATGGGGCGTGTGTTTAAGGCCTAGGATCCTCTTTGTGGGATCATAATTTAAAAACTGCAACAAAAGCAATGTAAGAAAAATGTAGAACATACCTGAAAGAGTTATAACTGCACCTTTTCTCCTTCTTAGGCAGCTTAAATGAGGTACAGCTGTTTAAAATCAGAGCTCTAGGTCTTCCTTCAGAAGTGAAATAAACCTCTAAGCAGCCTCCAGAATTTACATCATGCAGATTTGGGCCTCTGAGTGTGATGATTATGCAAATGAAGGACTAGATCATGAATATTCCTGAATCGCTCATTCTATGCATTGCAGCTGGAGACAAACTCTCACTTATAGGCTTACACAGTGTTGTGCACCTGCATGAACACCTGTGCTGAACATCGAGCATGCATGGGTGGGATAATTACAGAAACAGTGGTTGTGGCATTTCATCTTGTAAACCTATAGACTGTGAGGGTACTAAAGAGCAAAGCAGATCAAATAGTTTAACAACATGGTACACAGCACAACAGGTTCTGCCATATCTCACATCTTATATCCCCATTTACCAAATAGTTGTGATGGCACAGGTTATGTTACATCCATGCGAGTAAGTTAACCTATATAGTGGAACAGTTCTTGGACCATGAAATGGGCACAAAGCAAGATGCCAGCCATCATTCTCTGGTATGTGATCTTCAGAATGGCCATGGCTTCCATGGAACTGTTTCTTGCACCATGTCCCAGTGATAATCAATGGAGTTCAAAGTCACCTTTTTCTTGCTACACACAGCCTATTAGGAGTGAGGGGCCCAGTATAAGGTAGATGCCTGGCACTGTTTCAGCAGGACTTTTATAGATCCAAAGGTATACCTCACTCTGCTGAGTAGTGAGGGCACTACTTAATGATCTGCAGACGCACTATTTACACCTTCTTTAGGTAAAGGGGAAAAGAGGTCAGATTGAGGCTGCCTGAAATGTGTTGTAAGCATGACTTCTTATGCCTTATATTTTTCTCTCTCCAACAATTTATACTGTAAATTAATTATCTACAGCTCAGGAGGCTATTGCAAAGAATAGTTTTATTTACCAGAGGAGATTGGCCCATCTTTCCAGGCACAGGGTTGAGCACATCCAGCAATTTTATCATATAGTTAGAAAAATGGTACTGATTAATTTCTGAAAATATCTCTGAAGTGTGTTAACTGAACATAGCAGTACTTTCTTATCCGAAAGGAAACCTATGGGTAAATGTTTCACAAAGTAATTTGTTCATCACATGTAAGTGCTCTTAGACAGTGTACAGCACTTTATGTAGCCAGGGAATATGTGTCCTAACATCACCTGGATTTAGCTTTGCTCATATGTCAGGGGTTTATTAGATTATGCTCAGTAAAGAGCAGTAAGACACTGATCCACATATAATAACATATATTTTAACAGTTTATAGGTATACTACATGAGGTACACAAGACAGTCATAGGCAGTTTAGTTACTGTTCCCCTCATTATTGTTTCTGTTCAGTATAGTTAGGTTGCACATGTCAAGATATGTCACTGTCAACTGTGCTACTCATATGGGTTTTTAATGTAATGTTGGCTGGTGCAGTGGTGCAGCAGTATCATTGTCGCCTCACAGCAAGAGGTTCTCTGGTTTGATTCTCTGCTGGGTGCCTTCTGTGCGGTGACTGCATGTCCTCCCTGTGTTCATGTGGGTTTCCTCTGGGTACTCCAGTTTCCTCCTATGTTACAAAGATATGCGTCTGGAGCATTTCTCCCCAGGCCTCTGCTGAAAATTGGCTTCATTCCAAGTCAGACTTTCTCGATAAAAAAATAAATAAAATTTTGTTGGAGTAGTTATTGTAGATTGTACAATGACCCCCCCATTAATATTCCAAAACGTGCATGCTGATTGGCCAGTGAGCCCATTGTAAATCCCACAATATACTAACGGAAAAAGGTCCATTTGCCCGGAATTTTTTCCATTGGTATAAAGTGCTAAAAACATTTTTTTTTAACAAATAAAAAAGAAAAAATGGAGTAACGAGACTTTCTTTTCTCCATTGCTTCTGTTTCAAAGCACTGATGTACTGGGTATGCGTGTGACACAAGTCCCACATGCATGCTCAGTACATCAAAACAAGGAAGCAGTGTACCACAACTAGTGGAAGAAAGTAATGCACCATTCTACAAAGATATTATTTAAGAAAAGTAAGTATTTTTTTTTCTTAAATAATGTCATTGTATAATAGCAATAACCGACTCCGTGGTTGTGGTATATTGAAATTTACCCATGGTTGGCTTTATTTAATCACTCGGGCTTCGCCCTCATGATTAACCCAAACCAACCACGGGTAAATCTTCAATATACCACACCACGTTTTGTTGGTTATTGCTTAAATATCGTCATGTTATTATGGTGATCAGTCTGCATTTCATATGCTGTCTCTAGTTTTCTACTTCCACCCTATGTTGCTATCCTTTCTTTTCCATTTATTTTGAGCTGTTTGTTATGTTTTTTTCTCTCAGTTTTGCAGCAGCAGCAAAAGCACTGCCAGTAGCTTTATCACATGCCATCTGCCCGCACAGAGTGACATCCTCCTCTCTAGTGCCATCCTTAGGTGAGAATGATAGGCCCAACTTCCCTGACACTGATGGAGCTTCACTGTTTGGGAATGCTATCACTCCTGTCAGTTACTCCACCACATTCCATCAGTCCACAAGGAGTGGCATCACCTGGAACACATGGGTCTGTATTATGTAGGACCACCTCCACAGTGCCATCCCCGTATGAGGTTATCTGCACCTGGTGTGGCTTTGCTGTCTGGGAATGCTATTATTCCCTCTGGTGGTTCTGCCTGGGGTGATACATATGTCATCCAAGGGCAGCAGAAAAAGTGGTAGAGAGCTGGTGAGACAGCACATTGAATCCTGCATCGACCACCTGTAATTACTGCTATTGTAACGTACAGAGTCCTGCCCCTGCCCACCTATGACTGCTCCATCTGAGCCAGGACCCAGTAGTGAGGCAGCCCATGGTAGGGTGTGTCACCTCCCCATGGGTATGACACGGGTATGGTATACAAGGCACCATACCCATTCTATACCCCATCACAGTGCACCCTTCCCTTTTATGTCCTTTTCCTTCCCCTTTTGTTGTCCACTATTCTCTGTCAATATTGCCTCATCTTTGTCTGCCTGCTGTTCAAAACTCCATTATCATCCCCCTTTCTTAGTGTGTCACTTCCTCCCCTGTCAGTCTTGTCTGTGTTAATATGTTTATGTATTCTTCCCTGGTTACATACCCTCACCTTCTCACCATACCCTCACATCCCCTTACATTTTTTTCCATCTTTACCTCTTGTTATACCAAAGGATATTACCCTCAATTTACATCCCCAGCACTCTTTATTCCTTCCACGCTTACCATATGTGCTTCTGTCTGCATGCTTTCCCCTTTTGCCTCCTGTCCTATACTCACATTTCCACCCCTTCATTTGATCAAAAAGTAGCCTTAAACTGAGCAATATGCCCCTTAAGGCTGATAGCTGTACTTGTCATTTTGCTATTTTTATGTGTGTGCCTTTTTTAATACTCTACCTTTTGCAGTTGTACTCATTATATTACAGGGTTTACTACCTTAGCCATGTTTCCCTTTCACAGGCACTTCTGGGGCTGTGGCAGGATTCTTAATTTGCTTCTGAGTTTTCTCATTCTTAATCATTAATGATCTTGGATCTCATTGCACCTAAAAAATAAACAGCTGCTGGCTCACCACTATTGCGGTGAGCATGTTTCTGAATCCCTGGGATTATCTGAAATCAAACATGCACCTACAACTTTTTTTTTTACAGACAGTTCATAATTTCCCATTGACAGTTGATTCATATTCTTAAGTATCATAAAAAATTCTGCAATGTAAACAAATTATTTTCAGATCAATTGAGACAATATTGTTCCATAAATAAAACACTTGACAATTGTATTTGCACTGCAGTGTATGGGATCTTCAATATAAAGTTATTTCTATGAAATTACATTTTTAACCATCTCAGAATGATATCACCATGACATCTGCCTTTGAAGAAACAATACTTGTTCTGGCTAAGAATCATGTTAGTCTTTTTTTTTTATCTGTTCCCTTTGAAAATCTTAATTACACAAGCTTTTAGTTGTGGAGATGTTAGAGTAGCTCTTTATTTTTAGAACATCTATTCCTTTCTGAAGTATTTTTGCATCAGGGTCATTATGTCTTATGTGGTTGTGCAAGCAGATTGGTTCACTCACTACAAAAAAATGGGTCTATATTGTAAGTTCGAAGTTTGAAAACTTCGACTCTCATATGATCGACATCATATGAGCGAAGTTTTCAAACATCGAACATTATAATGGAGATTGCCGTAGGGAATATTTCCCTTCACTTCAATGTAGTGCAATCTCGGAGTTGGTATATTTAAGTAGCGGGGGGTGTAGGGAGTGCTGGGGGGCTTGCCCCCCTGCATAGAGCATTCAGGTAGTTGTTTTATTTTTAGTTTGTTTATATTGTAAGTTCGAAGTTTGAAAACTTCGCTCATATGGAGTCGATCATATGAAATGCAAAGTTTTCAGACTTCGAACATATAATATAGACCTCAAAAAATAGTTTCCACTACAAGTAACTTCACATCAAAAGTTCCTGAGCTGCTCTCTATCTGTAGTAGTTCTTGGCAATAGATATTATAAATTATAGATTTAGGAGTTGTGTTTTTTTTTTTTTTTTTAATTGAAGCGGTATATGTCTATGCATGCTAATCCCAGGCAATGAACTAATACCACAATTCAGCCAGTTTTGCTCTGCAGTGACTTAATAGTCACCGATGAGGCCATTTGAGAGTTCCATATAATTTAACATTTAATTTAGATTCAGTTTTATTAAAATGATGCACGCCAACATTATGACAATAAAAAAAGTTAAAACACCATGAACTGAATTAAAAAAAGAATTATTTTTTTTCCTGGTTGGAAGAAAATCAGAGCTTGGAAAAATACTAAAATGAAAGCTCAAAAAGATGAGACATCAGTAACCTTCTAGATCTAGCCAGCAAAAGGTACAGTCTTGGTCACTGGAGCAGAAGTTGCCTGAGATGGGAGGCTAATTGCAGAAAGAGTCCCAGAGGGCTGCATATTGAATCTAAGGAATGCAAAGATGCAACCGAGTTGGATGTGACCAGGATCTCTTTTTGGTTTGGAGGAATCATGTCATGTTAAAATAAATAGCACAATAATTTGAAAGTACCACAAGAGTTGATAAGGGCCCAATGCAGTCTCTCCAAAACTGGTGAAATATGTAATTAACAAAGTGAAACTGTCAGTAGCAATATAATTACACTAATGATCTATTCATTTCCCTGGCAGTAGCTCTATGACTTATTCACTCTTGGGAGAAGGTTCATCATATGCAAGAACCAACAATGTGTTCTAGTTTATTCCATAGCCCCATTACACATCCCAATATATCTCGCTAGGTTCAGCATTCAACTGGCATGTCGTTTGTGTCTGCAAGTGATGAAAGCCTCAAGATTGCCCTTCCATCTCAAAGCTGGCACTACCCTATGGTTTCTGCTTTCTACCAGGACTCTACCATGGGACCAAGTGTCCTTGATTTGACTCCTCAACCTGTCCCTGAAAAGAAATGAGCTGGCAAATCCATATCATTCATTCATTCCACATTGTCAGCTGCAACAGGCTCCCAAACCACTACTCAAACTTAAGTTAGATCATTTTTATTCAGACCTTTATCCATCTCTGCCAGTGGAGCTGGCTTATAATCCTTAGCCTTTTGCTGGTTTAAGTTTTAACATAAGTCATTTTCTTTCACTGACTATAAAACACTAGATCACTGGTGAAAGAGTAAAAGCATTTTCAAGATACTTAAAACCTACACAGGTCTTTCCGTCTTTCAGTGCATTTTTCTTTGCTATGTATTCCATGGGTCTATATCATCTTGCCAAACACTTACTATGTTGAACCTTTATTCATCTAACTTTATCCATCGAACACCATTTCAGCGAATGGTTACATCATCAAAACTTTTTTCCAGGGAAGGGAGTCAGTTGGCCATTGTTACAACTTCACCTTTTCCCCAATGTAGTGCAATCTCAGAGTTAGTATACATAATTGGGGGTGTGGGGGCAAAGCCGCCACCTTGGAGAGTTTAAAATATTGCCGTTTTTGTTACAATCACTCTGGTGGACAAGTAGCTCGTTTCACTAGGAAAAAGTTTTGATGATATAACTGTTCACTGAAATGATGCTCAGTGGATAAAAGTCAATGAATAAAGGTTCAACAAAGAAAGTGTTTGACAAAATGTTATAGACCCATATTCCACTTAGTATATCTTCTAAATTAAAAAAAAAATACAATCTAATTCACAGCATCTCAGCACAGTTTGTTGTGCAACAGGTTGCGCACTTGCCTTTGATGTAAAAGGCTGTAGGTTTTATTCTCACACCAGGTAGCTTGATTGCTGACACAGCAGTGCAGCATAAGGGGAGTGCCGCACTCCTGAGTATGTCATCATTTTTGATGAGATATTAAACCATGGTCCCATATGCTTGAGTTGGTATTAACTTGGCTGAATGTAAAAGATCCCATCGTAACAATTAAAAAGAGTAAAATAAGTTTCTGACGCTCTGGCCAAATTTCCACTAGTGATATAAATACCACCTCAAATCTACCCTGAAATGAGGCTACTAGCCTTGTGGGGCTAACCTGATCAAAAAAAAAAGAAAAGAAAAGATAAATAATAAATAAAAATAAACTCACATCACTGCAGTTATTTCTATGTTTTTACTAGAGTTTCACTGACTTCTAAAAAGACATTTTGAAGCTCATGTATTGCAAAGAAGGGTCAGAGTTCACTACTTAGCCTCCAGCCATCCAGCTCACCTACTTACACCTATGTGAGCTGGGGATAGAGCAGTGAAAGTGTATGAGAGCTGGACTAAAATGCTGAAGATGAGGGATATTGTTTTTGCGCCATCATTAATCTGACTTTTCGCTGTTGCATGGAAAGAGAAGAGATGGGAACTCCTGTGCAGCTAACTGGATGATTGTGTCTGCATCATAAGGCTGAAAAGATTGCGTGTTATACTATAAATGGATAATTTTCCTAACCTTTCTGTATCAAACTTGTGCTGCAGTGTTGGAAGGTGTGCTTCATCTCGTTGGCAAGTCTCTCATTCTACAGAAAAAGTGCAGATTCTGTTCTAGCTGTGTAACACTGCATTTAGTTTTTGCCTTTGCATGGCTATTGGATCTATTATAGAGCCTACTAATTATATCTACATGTCCCTTGCATGGCTATTGGATGTATTATAGAGCCTACTAATTATATCTACGTGTCCCTTGCATGGCTATTGGATGTATTATAGAGCCTACTAATTATATCTACGTGTCCCTTGCATGGCTATTGGATCTATTATAGAGCCTACTAATTATATCTACATGTGTCCCTTGCATGGCTATTGAATGTATTATAGAGCCTACTAATTATATCTATGTGCCCCTTGCATGGCTATTGGATGTATTATAGAACCTACTAATTATATCTACGTGTCCCTTGCATGGCTATTGGATGTATTATAGAGCCTACTGAAAAATCATTTGACAGCATAACCAGAAATAAAATGTGGGAGGTTCCTGAGCCACTGCTGGGTGTCATAACATCCCAGTATTTGTTGAATGAGATATGTGTGTTCTTATTCTTAAAATGTAATACATTAAACATGAGTGGAGGACTCTTCCACTGAAGTAGCTTGTCTCTTCTCCAGTTCATTATTTTTCTGGAGTGAATATGAATCACAGCTTTGAAAGATATCCATTTTGGAACAAGAAGGTTGCATCATTGCTGTAAATGATTTTTTTTTCCTTTGGGTTCAAAGGACTGTGATCTCTGGCATGCAATGGAATGATTTACTGATGAGTGCAAAGTAGATGGGTTGGAAATATGCACCACCAAATTAGGGACCATAGCTCTCACTCATATAAAATGATATTACAGTTGGCAGAAGGTGAGAAGTTATGTCCAACAAGTATGTTTAGGTGTTCTGAGAATGTTTATAAGTGAAGGTAAATTGGATCAAGAGATTGGGAACAAGATAGTTGCAGTGACAAGAATATAGCAGTGAGGAAGATCTTAGTTAAGTCACCAATATGTGTCCCCATCCTTTCCTATGATCACAAGCTTTGTATAGTCATCATGAGGCTGAGGACATGGATAGAAATGGTGGAAATGGTGTTACCTCCAAAATTTCTGAGCTCAAAGCACGGAATTCAGCAAACTGGGAAGGATCTCAAAGTATAGCTACAACTCTTCCAGGTTAAGGGGAGCCAGTTAATGTGGTTTAGGCATTTACAGAGGGAGTACACTGTTTGCATCTTTTGAGAAATGTACCAGGTGTATATACCACTGGGAAGAACAACCAGGCTAGCCCAAGAAATACTTCCAAGGGATCCCAAAGGATGATGCAGTGACTGTTGGTGATGACAATGAATGCTGACTTGTCTTGCTTGAGTGTAGCAGTGTGAATCTTGCCAGCAAATTCACTTAACTACATATACATAAACTATGACCATCACTTAGAACTGTAAAAATAAAAGTGCAAGTGAAGTTTATGTATAAAAGGTCTTAGACTGCAGTATCTCATTCTTTCTCCATGCTATGAGATACAGTGATCTCAACGTTAGCACATTTAAGCAGTGTTTGCATGGGGGGGGGGGGCAAGCCACCCTGCAAAACTACATGAAAGGTGTAACAGTTCATTTTGGAACTCATTGTTCTTCTGTTTGAATCACAAATTATTTTTCAAAGCATTATGATTCTCCATGCTATGAGATACAGTGATCTCAACGTTAGCACATTTAAGCAGTGTTTGCACGGGGGGGGGGGGACACCCTGCAAAACTACATGAAAGGTGTAACAGTTCACTTTGGAACTCATTGTTCTTCTGTTTGAATCACAAATTATTTTTCAAAGCATTGCAATTCACACTATCAAATCTTGAACATTTGGTAGAGAATTGTATAAGTAAAGTTAAACCTGAGGTTAAAACAAGCACAGTAGAATAACAAAAACATGATATGTATGTGGGCAGCAGCCACAAACATAATGCATTATAACACATATCTATTTAGTGGAAAACATTAGCAGTGGACCGTATATTCACTGCAAGTTCTTATCAATAAAGTCATGGTCAAAATGCGATCCATAGTGTATTGCTAATTTAAGGAAAAACAGATTGTAAAGAAAACTAAGTTTATTTTTGTGACTAGAACATTACTTAGTCTTTTACCACCCTTCAAAATTATTAGTAGGTAGCACTGCAAAACAAGCTATAACTCTGATCACTAGAACAATAAAGTTTTCTAATAAAATAACTATTACACTATAGGCAAAAATAATATAATAATGTAGGTACTATCAGGATATCATTTAAAAGGCCGAGAGTATTTTAGGTACTAAGAACTAATAAGGCCTACAGAATACTAAGGGACCATAGATGAATGACGAATGATTTTTGGATTGCATCCATACCACATTACAAATGCAGACGCAGAGAGAATAAGACTGGAGTCATGAAGCAGAAAAGCATTTCGCAGAACATCACAGTGACTGATTCAACTCGCAGAGTCCAGGAGTTAATAAGATAAGCCCCTATACCGGGTGGCAATGCAGTATCTAATACCATAGCATTCTGGATAAGCCTCATTTGGGTTTTAGGGAACAACTGCCAATCATCCATTTAATCAGAATTTTGGCTATTTTTTGCAACCTTTTGATTAACTTTATCATCATACTGATGAAGCATCATTTGCTAACTAAACTACATGGTTCTTGGAAAACTAATTATGTTTATCATTGCAAGGATTCCAAAATCATCCCTTTTCTGAAAATCAAAAGCACCTACTTTTAATGCCTTCAGCTCTTAACTTTGATATTAAGTTAGAAATATAAATTGTATGTGATACTTGGGAAGCATGTCTCCATGCAATTAGTATATAAGGCTATTTTAACATAATCGTAACATAAGTTAACTCTATTGAATCAAGCACACGTACCTTCTGCAGCAGTAGCAGCAGTAGTCAGACTTATCATATCACACTACCTAAAGAATTTGCACAGCTGAATTTTACCTGCAGTTGGCAAAAGTTTCAAAAGGAACAAATAAAGCTGAATTTATGTAAGGCAATCTGCAAATAACTCAGTTTGTTAAGTCTAGTGTGCATTGTTTTGTAGTGTTGAATCTGCTGGAAGGATATACCCACCCCCACTCACTCACCCACACTAACAGGCCTTTTACTGCTGAAGGTGAAGCTACATTAACACTTCAGCATATTTCACTCTAAGCCCATGACTATAAATTTAGATGCTATGACTCGAGACAAGTATTTAGAGTTGACACCTTGTCTTTGTATCCATGAACATCCTTCCTCACTGACTGTTTATGGTGGTAAACCATCTTGGTGGGGGGGCTGCTTTCCACTCAAGGAACTCAATGCTCCTCCCTGCATCACAGATTGTTCTCCCACTAAATTTGCCACTGTGGCTCCAACTTCAGAGTCACTTCACTACCCCATGTCCCAAGTGTGTCTCTCCATCCAACTATTTTCACTCTACAAAAAGGTACAGTGGATTCTTGTATTTTCTTATTCATTATGGTTTATTTCATTTTGTACTAGAAATATATAACTAAGTGTTGTGTCTTTGCTGTTAATGTTTTGTACATATATCAGCACGTGTACTGACTGTTTACTCTAGGTGGCAGTAATAGCATCAAAGTTTGTCTTTCTGCTATTAATATGTAGAAATTGAATTATCAAGTTTCTACTGGCTGGGTGTTTTACAGTAGGATTCAATGTAACCATCAACATTTTTCTTGTTGTTGTTTGTACTGCAGTTACATTAAGTCTATAGTCTGTTGCCATCCGGCTAAGTGTTCTTTTTTTCTCTTTTCTTTCTCCCTACTAATCTGCTGTACATATGTTTATGTTATGTGCATATGTTTCCACTCACTTCTACTGAAGGCTTCTATTGTAATACCTGATTTTATGTTTGTATGAACAGCACAGTTACTGACCCGCGGTGGTGGTGCTGCGGTAGCGTTGTCGCCTCACAGTAAGACGCCGTCCAGTTCTATTCTCAGCTAGAGCGTCTTCTGCGTGGAGACATGTGTGAATGGGCGTACCTTCGTTGAAGGTTGTGCGTCAGGCCTGGCAAGCCGGTACGTAAAAATCAACTGCCAATCATTAGCGGACCTGTGGTGACCCCTAACCGGGAAAAACAGAAAGGCACAAACAATGAACAGCACAGTTACTGGATAATGTAGATGCTTATTAGTATATGAGTGAAGAGTTTTGTCATTCCTAGAGTTGCTTCCTTTTTTTACTTTTATATATGTTACATTCTCTAGCTGGCTGCCTTTTCTAAGTGCTTAAATAACAGATTCACAGATTGTATGTTGTGTAGCAAGAAGTGGGAACTAACAGATAGGCTTGCCTCCTGTCTCTCTAACATCTGTAAACCTACATCTCAGTAATGCCACAGGTGCATGCATACACATATCTCTTGTTAGTTTAGTGCATTTTTCTTTCTGTCCTTCTATACTGTGGAAGCCACCATTTTTGTTTTTAGTAATCCCAAACTTGCATACCTACAAATATCTCCCGTATGCTTATTGTCCTGTTTAAAAGTTAGAAAGCTGAAATGCAAAACTGTGAAATATAGTGCACTACTCTTGTCTGCCAAACATTACTTAATGTGGATGAGTATAGACAAAAAGTACTTGTAACTAACTAGTTCAACCATCAAGAAATCCTTAACTTTCCTTAAAAAAGACATGGAAGAGCTCTCCGATCTTGTAGCCCAGGCAGGTATGACCCTAGCCCTGAGTAGCATCCTGCCATCGCCCAGAATGATACCGCAGTACAGTGACAAAGTGATTGACTTCAGCAATTGGTTAAGCTTCTGGTGTCATTCTAAGGGGATCCAGTATCTGTCTGTCTGGGACGAGAATGGTCAACAGACCATGATGCTTTGCCAGAGATTACCTGCACCTGTCCCCCTGGGATTCCGGATACTGGCTAAGGCTCTTGTTGCCCCTATAGTGCCTTTTTAGGCAAGGTTCAAATGACAAATTCACCACCATAACAGGAACAGGCAAGCAAAACTGAGGGTAATGCTACTCAATGCTAGGAGTCTATATCTCAAAATGCACTCTCTCTCGAGCCACTCCTTAAAATGGAGAACATTGATATCTGTGCAGTGACTGAGACCTGGTTCAAGGCTCAAGAGAGGAACCCTGCATTACCAGGCTATAACTCATACCTCACTTTTTGGCCAGCTAACCTGGACCGGAACACCAAAGGTAGAGGTGTGTCCATATTCATTAAGGATATTCACACCTCCAGGCTAGTTGCTCAGCATAATGCATCCGAGGTTATTCAAGTGCAACTAACTCTTGGCAAAACTGCTACAGATCCCTAGCCATGCCCCAGGATTCCCACGCTTCTTTTCTTGATATACTGGAAAATATTAGGGTTCAACCAAACACCCTAATAATGGGCGATTTCAACTATCCCACCATTAACTGGGAAAACTACTCATGTACCAACTCCTTCACTCAACGCTTTCTGGAATTCATAAATTCCAATGCCCTGGATCAACCTTTCCACACCCCCACCAGGGGCAACAATATCCTAGACCTAGTCATTACAAATATGAGTGACCGGTGTTCCACACCTGAAGTCATCTCTTCATTGGACAGATCCGACCATAAGCTAATCACCCTAGATATCCACATCCTGCCCCCATTAAGGAAATCATGGTAAAAAATGTCTCCAAAGCCAACTTCATGCTTCTTAAGACAGAAGCGGCGAACTTCATGACAGCAATGCAGATGGACAATACAGTTACGACTGCTGAATCCTACACAGATGCACTTTATAAGCACTTACACAAGTGCATGGATCATGGTATCCCAAACAGAACTAAGATGCTATCCTCCAAAAAAAGGAAGCCAATCTGGTGGTCACCTGCCATAAACAAACTCTACAACATAAGGAAGAAACTGTTGCAAAAGAGAGTAAAATCCCATGAGTGGAGGAGTTCCCTTGTCAGCCTCAGTAAGAAGCTCAGATCCCTTATAAGATCCTCTAAAGCAATCTACGGAAATAAAATTGCCACTGATTCTAGGGACAACTACAAAGCATTCTATAGCTATGTCAAGAATCTCAATGGCAACACCCAGATCTGCTCTGAGTTACAGCACAATGGCATGAAAATTACAGAACCAACTGATATTGCCAACGTCCTGGCAGATAGGTTCAGTGCTAACTTTACCCCCTCCCCCACCCACTAAAGGGCCAATATCTATACAGGAAGAATGCAGAGTCCCTGTAATCACAACTATGCAGGTAAAAGCTGCACTTTCTAAAGCCAAAAACACAGCATCCATGGGACTGGACAACATTCCAGGCTGCATTTTACAAGAACTTCAGAACGAACTGGCTCCCCACCTAAACACCATGTTCAATCATAGTCTCACATCAAGCTTTGTACTCATTGAATGGCACACAGCAACAGTTATCCCATTCCACAAAGGAGGAGCTACCACTGATCCCGGGAACTATCGCCCTATTAGCTTGACGAGCCTGGTCTGTAAGGCCATGGAACGTATCATCATGGAACGCATAAACAAAGACATTGGTAACCTCCAAACTCTGGACCCCATCCAGTTCAGGTTTGTGAAAGGCAGATCATGCCTCCTGAACCTGATCTACTTCTTTGAGGCAGTCACCAAAGCTGTAGACGAGGGTAAGGTGGTTCACACAGCCTATCTTGACCTCGCCAAGGCTTTTGACACCATCCCCCAATGTGGAATTATAGCTAAACTCACTAAACTAGGTATAAATCCCTACATCACAAGATGGGTTGCCAACTGGCTCACTGACAGAACCCACACTGTAAAAGTTGCAGACTCCAAATCTGACTTCAAACCAGTGACAAGTGGAGTACCACAGGGTTCAGTCCTGAGACCTCTCCTATTTGGTATCTACTTCTCTGAAGTACAGGCTAACACAGAAGGCCTTTGGCTAACAAAGTTTGCAGACAACTGCAAACTAGGAGCCATAGTTGAGACCCCCAAATGATGTGGACATCCTACAGAAGGGCCTCACTGAGACAGATGACTGGTATCAGAGCCATGGCCTCAAGCTCTATGCCAAAAAGTGCATTGTCATCCCCTTTGGTAAAAACTCTGTACCCATAAAATACCACATAGGCAGCAGTCTACTTACCGCCGAATGTGTGATAAGAGACCTGGGGACCCAGGTGGACAGTAGTCTCTCCTTTGATAATTACATCACCACAGTAGTCAGGAAATCCTTCTATGTGGCACACCTTATCACAAATGGGTTCTCATCTAGGGAAAAAATAGGTTATTGCTCCCCTCTACTCGATATTCATTAGACCCATTATAGAGTACAACACCCCTTTTGGAATGTACCATACAAGACTTCTGCAGCAGCTGGAAAGGCCACAGAAGTACCTCACAAAGAGGATTACTGGCCTCAAACAGATGCCCTACACTGACCGTCTCAAAAAACTCCAGCTTTACTCCGTAGCATATCGTCTACTCCGAGGTGATCTCTGCCTAACATATAAAGCTATGTCAAACCCAGAGCTATTGGACATGCTACACCTAAAGAAATCCCAATCCCTCCAAGCTACACACTCTAGGGACCTAAATCTTGTCACCACAATAAACAGGACATGCTGGAGGGATAGATTCCTGTCCCAGAGACTTCCCATACTCTGGAACAAGCTACCCATCTATGTCAAGCAAAGTTCCTCATTAGCACTCTTCAAGAAAAATTGTGATAAGTAGATGGAAAATAGGAAATACACCCCAGAGATCACGTCTTTGTCTCTGCTGGACAGGGGCACAGGAAAATAACTTTCTTGGGTGGCGTAAGCCAGGGAACCTCATTGGCTAGGCTTACTTAGGCCCTTGGGCCGATAGCCTAGTACCTACCTATGAACCTATGAACTTTTTCTCTCTCTCTCTCTCCCTCCCAGTGAAACGAGCACATGTACCTTTTGCAGCAGTAGCAACAGTAGTCGGACTTATCATATTGCACTACCTAAAGAACTTGCACAGCTGAATTCCACCTGCAGTTGGCAAAAGTTCACAAGCAACAACTAAAGTTAAATCTATGTAAGGCAATATGCAAATAACTTAATTTGTTAAGTCTAGTTTGCATTGTGTTGTAGTATTGAATCTGCTGGAAGGATATCCCCACCCCCCATTCATTCACCCACACTCATTGGCCTTTTTACTGCTGAAGGTGAAGCTACATTAACACTTCAGCATATTTCACTCATATCAGTGTAACTTATCCCTGGAAAGGCATTGAAAAGCCCAAAAATATGAAATTAGGTGCAGTGACTTGAGACAAGTATTTAGAGTTCAGACAATTTGTCTTTTGTATCCATGAACATCCTATCTCACTGATTACCACCTCAAGCTATTTTAAATTAACTCCAGGCTTATCACCTTCTCTTCTACTATACACACAAACTAGCATTGCACCATAATTCTACCACTGACCAATCACATCAGCCCCACCCATCCTTATCACAAACTGTAAGGTAAAACGCCTAACCACATTATCAAAACCCCCAAACAATAAACCTTGAAACAATAATCTTAGGAGACATAAATATAGATTGGCAAACCATAGCTTCCAACTCCCCTACAAATAGTATACATCTGTATGTTTTTTCTCAGCTTATCAATGCTCCAACACGATACAGCAAAGATCTTGCCTGCCAGTCCACCTTAGACTGGATTCCAGCATCCCACCCTGCTAATTACCCCTCTTGTGGTACAGTGCCTAGTTCCCTGAGCGATCATCTACCAGCTTACTCCCTTAGAACAAACTCCCAACAACTAAGAGTACACACTATAAAATCAGTTAGGAACTCAACTAATTTTTGTCAGCATAAATTCAACAATCTCCTACAGGAAATAGACTGGACACCCCTTAAACAACTACCCCTTAATGATGCTGTACTGTACTTTAATAACACCTTCCTTCACATACTTACTACACCAGCTCCCATTCGTATGAAAAGAATCAAAAATAACCCAGCACCATGGCTCTCTAAGGAATGTAAACACCTGATGAAGCACCATGGCTCTCTAAGGAATGTAAACACCTGATGAAGCACCATGGCTCTCTAAGGAATGTAAACACCTAATAAAGCAAAGGGACCTAGCCTGGTCAACCTGGAGACAAAACAAAAATGAACAAAATCATGCTAATTTCAAAACACAATGTAACAAAATGACAAAACTAATCAACAGAGATAAGAAGTCATATTATTCCCAGCTTCACCTCCAGCATAAAATCAACCACAGTAAATGTTGGCACTCCATATCTTTTCTACTTAACCCTGGAAGAACTGGAGAACACACCCTATCATCTGATACCGCTCCATCACAAATAGCAGAAAACTTTAACAAGCACTTCATGAAATCAATTTCAGACCTATTAACACCCCAAATGCTGGACCCCCCACCCTTCAACCTATTCAGACACTGACCCCAGGCCATCAGCTACTTCTAACCCTGTCATTACTAACCCCCACACTCAACAAAATGTCATACAAACCCGATTCTCATTTCAGCCCATACCCACTGACACCATTAAGAAATTGCTACAAAAACTAAAAAACCCTGCTCTACTTCAGCTGACAATCTCCTCCCATAATTCCTCAAACTGGCTGCTAACTCAGTTGCCTACCCAATCAGTATCCCTATAAATAGGTCTTTATCTGAATCAGAAATACCTACCATATGGAAATTAATCACACATCACCCCCATCCACAAAGGGGGCAACTCTTTTGATCCATCCAATTTCCATCCTATATCCAGCTTGTCACCCATATCCAAAATTCTCGAGAGGGGTATCCATCAGCAGGTAATGCAATATCTATTGCAAAACAATCTTTTAACCAAAACCCAACATGGCTTCCGATCTAGCCACAGCACAGGTACAGCCCTATTATCTTTTACAGACACCGTGAACAAGGCCAGAGATGCAGGATACTATACAGCCTCAGTATTCCTTGATCTCTCTAAGTCCTTTGACACAGTGTCTCACCCATTACTTTTGAACGAGCTGTCTAACTTAAGCTTCTCACATAACACAGTAAAATGGTTTTAGAGCTAACTCAAGTTTCGTAAACAAGCAGTGAAATGGTCCAATAAACTCTCACCCTTTCTCCACAACCCTACTGGAGTCCCCCAAGGCTCCATCCTGGGACCCCTACTCTTCAACATTTTCACAAACAACCTTCACACTGCCTCTCACCCTGGGACCCTTATTCAATATGCTGATGATTCCACCATAATCTGCACTGCTCAATCACTACCAGAACTACTTTCAAAAACTAAACAATCCTTTACAGCAGTTGAATTCTAGCTAAGAAATGCCCAACTCTTTCTTAATCCAAAGAAGACAAAACTAGTACTCTTTCATCCCAAAACACCTCCCCTGTCACTGATCATTTCAACATCCTTGCATCTGACAACACTGCCATAGAAATAGTGCAGGAAACCAAACTTCTAGATGTTATCATTTACAATAAACTTTCATTTGACCCCCGTATACAGCAAAATATAAAGATAACTCATCAAAAACTGGGACTCATATAGAAACAAACATGCAGCAACCAAAACTACCCTTGCAAAAAGATGTTTACTTCCCTCTCTTCTGTATGGTGCCCCTATCTTAACTAACTTACAAAATTCTACCCTAAGCAAGTTGGAACAGTGCTACAACAAAGTTGCAAAGTTTGCCACAAACTCTAAATATTACACACACCACTGTAAACCACTCCTAGAATTAAACTGGCTTGAACTACTCAACCAACTTGCCTTTATTCAGCTATCCACCTTGCACAACCTTATTTTCAAGCCTACTGCCTGGTCTGCACTAGCCAGTCTAGTTGCACCTTACACACCAAATTGATCTCTATGATCAGAAGACAAAAATCTCTTAGCTATCGCAAAACCCACAAGAAAACCTGGTCACTCTCTGTATTCATACTCTGTCTCTATACATTGGAATTCACTACCTCCAGCTACCAGGTTTATTCCTGGCCTAACCCATTTCAAAGCCTCTTCAAAAAATCATCTTAGAAATACATGGCTCTGCTCCTGCATAAAGCCTGCCTAGTGCTCAGGCCTTCCTCTTCTCTCACATTTCAGTCTCTCACAGACTGCAAGATCCTAAAACTCTTCTAACTCTGTCTCTGCTTCTATACCATATGCTTAAGCTGCTGCTCAGGCTTTATTGCTTCTAATCTTCTTAACTCTCACTCACTATATGTCTGCATCACTAACTTTCTGGCTGCCATTTCTACATCATGTATGATGAGAGTGACTATTATGGTCTGTAAAGTTTTAACTGTATAGAACTGTTTAGATGTGTAGTAATATATTACAACATCTTGTAGCAGTTTGTTCTTTCACCTTATTTTTTTTTATAGTATTTCTAATGTAATTTTTGTCGTATTGGATTATACTGTATTTGTATTGAACTGTATGTGGAGTTTTTCTCCCCGGGCCTCTGCAGAAAATGAGTGCTGTAAACCCAGTCAGACCACCCCGGTAAACAAATGTCAAATAAATAAACAAATGTCAAATAAATAAATAAAATAAAATAATCTTATTATTAAGAAGATACTGAAATAGTGTAGGAGTAAGAAATAAGGACTCATAATGGTACATCCAAAAGGTTAGAAGAACATTGCCATTCACCCATTTTGCATACCTGTAAAGGTCCCTGCCATTTAATAGTAGAAAAATAACCTTTTATTATCACTCATTCAGTGCTGCAGACTCATATTTCTCACTTTGCTGCTCACACTACCTTATAGGGTGGTCTGTGGGTGAATACCATTATTCTGTACTTTCTTACAGAGTGATTAATGCTTAAACATCATTAAGATGAAACAGATAAAACTAACTCAGTATAGTTAATTTCATTGTTCAGCATGTTTAGCATTTTAATCACTTGGTTTTATTGCATGTTGAAGAAAGACTTGTAGCAGCTATACCTAACCTGCATCATTTAGTTCTTAAATAAGTTAGACTGTGAAAAATAAATAGTTACTCAACCAACAAACTACCAATGAATCTTTCACAGTCCTTGCTTCATCAAAGAGAATTCCCTCAAAGTACTGTTTATGTAATGAAACAGAACTTCAAGACAAACCACATCATCTGTATTTCCTGCAGGAGGTACGACCTTCAGCATTGCTCATGTGGGGGTCCTTGACTTTAAACAGCTATCTCTGAGATCACACCACATTATCCTGGGAAAAGCCAGTGGTACTGTTTGCGGTTATATTGGACATAATGGACTGCTTTTTTTTGGAAACAGCATGTTTTATTGCCACTTCTGTTCACCAAAGTACAGGATCCTGAATCAGGCATTAAACAGCTGCCTTACCACTATAAAGTTCTTCCAAAACACTGAATGAAAAAGCTGGTGAACCTTTTGAAAAAAAAATACATACAATACAGAGTGCTACTCTGTAAAAATGTTAACTGTTTTTATACTGAAATATCAAATACAAATGTAAATATTATTCTAGATACTGATTAGAATCAAAAACTATGAGAGAAATACATATGGTCCAAACTTAACTTTTAAGATTAATAAACATAGAGAATTATCTTAGCTAGGCAGTAGCCAAAAAAGAAAAAAAAATACCTTAGTGAATCTATCAAATGAATGAATGTGGCATTTCCATTTTCATTATACAAGTATTGTTACAACATTATAATTGACACATTCACTTTTAATTGCTGTAGTTATGGCATATGTGTAAAAACTCTGCAGCAAACCATCTATATTCATCTATAAGCATCTTTCTCAGAAGAAAGACTGGTACATTCAGACAGCAACACAATGGAACATTTCAGATACAACGTATCAATTCATGTGCATCATCTGTGTCAGATGTTTAGCTTCTACATTGTAAAGAAATCAAATAAATATTCAGATGTTTAAATAAAGAAGAAAATAGCTGAGAAATATGCATTCATACAGGGAGCATGGGAGACCTGCAGATAAGTTGCACCTAACCTGATGTACCTATTTATAAATATATGTGTGTGTGTGTGTGTGTGTGTGTGTGTGTGTGTGTGTGTGTGTGTGTGTGTGTGTGTGTGTGTGTGTGTGTGCTGGTGTGACTGCATGTGTGCATATACATGCCTGTGTATTTCATAGGTTCATAGGTATGTACTAGGCCAATGGCCCTGGAGCCTTTACAAGCCTAGCCCATAGAAGTGCCCTGGCATCATGCCACCGTTAGTTCCCGGTGCCTTTATCAAGTAGAGCCACTGGAGTGATCCCTGGGGTGAACTTTCTATTCTGCATCCACTCATCAAGATTTCTCTTGAAAAGGGCCAGTGAGGTGCTTTGCTTGACATGCATGGGAACTCTATTCCAGAGCATGGGCAGTCTCTGGGTTATGAACCTGTCCATCAAGCATGTTCTGTTGATTGTGGTAATGAGGTTGAGGTCCCTGGAGCATGTGGTGTGGAGGGATTAAGATTTATTTAGTTGAAACATTTCTAACAGGGCTGGTTCAGGCATGGCTTTGTAAGGCAAGCAGAGATCACCTCTTAATAGATGATATGAGACAGAGAAAAGCTGGAGTTTTTTGAGTCTGTCCATGTAGGGCATGTGTTTAATGCCTAGGATCCTCTTTGTGAGGTACTATTGTGGCCTTTCTAGCTGTTGCAGGTGTTTATTGAGGTACATACCAAATGGGGCATTATACTCGATGATTGGTCTAACGAGGGAAGAGTAGAGAGAGAGAGAGAGATAATGACCTCTTTCTTCCTGGATGCAAAATCCTTGGTAATGAGATGTGCCACATAGAAGGATTTTCTGACCACAGTGGCAATGTGGTGGTTGAAGAAGAGGTTGCTGTCAACCTGTGTCCCCAGATCTCTTATAACTCCTTCAGTGTTCAGTGGTCTACCATCAATGTAGTAATTAGTGGGAACTGAGTTTTTCCCAAAGGGAATGACAACAACATTTTTGGCATTAAGCTTAAGGCCATGGTTTCAGCACCAGTTATTGGTCTCAGTGAGGTCTTTCTGTAGGATGCCTACATAACTTGGGGAGTTAATAATGGCTCCCAGCTTGCAATCGTCAGCAAATTTGGTCAGCCAGAGTCCCTCTGTGTTGGCCTGGACTTCTGAGAAGTAGATGCCAAACAGAAGAGGACCCAGGACCGATCCCTGTGGAACTCCACTCATGACTGGTTGGCAGTTTGACTTGAAATCTGCTACTTTCACACTATGGGTTCTATCTGTGAGCCAATTTGCAACCCCCTAGTGATATAAGGGTTGATGTCTAGTTTGGTGAGTCTATCAATAATTCCTGAGTGGGGAATGGTATCAAAGGCCTTAGCCAGATCGAGATAGGCTGTATGAACTGCCTTGCATTCATCCACAGCTCTGGTGACTGACTCAAAGAAGTTAACCAGGTTGAGCAGGCATGATCTACCCTTCACAAAACCAAACTGCGTGGGATCCAGAGTTTGGAGATTCCCTATATGCTTGTTAGTTAGGTCCATGATGATGCTCTCCATAGCCTTACATATCAGACTCGTCAGGCTAATGGAGCGATAATTCCCAGGGTCTGTCTGTAGTTGCTTCCCCTTTAAGGAGAGGGATGATTGTAGCAGTGTGCCATTCTGTAGGGACAAGGCCTGAGGTGAGGCTGTGATTGAACAGGGCGCACAGGTGTGATTCTAGTTCACTTTGTAGTTCATCTAGAACACAGCCAGGGATATTGTTGGGTCCCATGGAAGCTGTATTCTTAGCCTTGTTTCATGCAGCTTTAACCTGTGCTACAGTAATGCTGGGTGCCTGGCATTCTTCCAGTATTGTGATGGGTCCTTGGGGGGGGGGGTAAAGTTGGAACTGAATCTGTCGGCCAGTATGTTGGCAATCTCTGTTGGCTCAGTATAGGAGGTACCATTGTGCAGTAACTCAGACCAAATCTGGGTATTGCCATGGAGATTTTTGATATAACTGTAGAAGTCTTTGTGGTTGTTTTTAGTGTCTGCCACAATTCTGCCTTCAGAGCTAGCTTTAGAGGTTTTGATGAGGGATCTCAACTTTTTGTTGAGGCTAATAAGGGAGTTTTTCCAGTCTTGGGACTTCACCTTTTTCTGCAACAGGTTCTTCTTTCTGTTGTAGAGTTTGTTAATGGCAGGGTACCACCAGATTAGCTTCCCTTTTTTGGAGAAGAGCATCTTGGTTCTGTTGGGTATGGCTAGCTCCATGCATTTATGTACGTGTTCGTACAGTGCATTGGTGTATCATTCGGCAGTCATGCACCTAGTTTCCATTTGCATGGGTGCCGTGAAGTTAGCCACCTCTGTTTTTATGAGCCCAAAGTCAGCTTTGGAGAACTTTTTCATGGTGGTTACCTTTGCTGGTGGTGTGGGTGAGATGTGAATTTCCATGGCAATTAGTTTGTGGTCGGACCTAACCAGGGAGGAATTGACTATTGGTGTTAAGCAATGGTTGCCCATGTTAGTAATAACCAGGTCAAGGATGTTGCTTCCTCTAGTGTAAGTAAGAATGAGCTGGTCCAGCGCATTGGAATTAATGAATTCCAGGAAGCATTGGGCAAGTGTATTGGTGCATGAGTAGTTTTCTCAGCTGATGGAGGGGTAGCTGAAGTCACCCAGTATAAGAGTGTTGGGTTGGACCCTAATAGTTTCCTGGGTGCTTAGGAACATGGACTGAGAGTCTTGGGACATGGTTGAGGACCTGTACAGGCTACAACCTGAATTGCCGTCTTACCCACTGTTAGTTGTACCTGAAGTATTTCCGATACATTATGCTAGGCTAGTAGTTTGGAGGTGTGCCTATCCTTTATGAATATGGAGATGTCACTGCCTTTGGAGCTTCGGTCCACATTCTGCGGCCAAAAGGTGTGGAATGAGTTATAGCCTGGTAGCGCAGGCGTGCTTTCTGCTGCTTTAAACCAAGTCTCCATTACAATACAAACGTCGATGTTCTCCATTTTGAGGAGTGCTTCGAGTGAGTGCATCTTGAGATTTAGACTTCTAGCATTGAGCAACATGACCCTCACATTTATTTATAGCTGTTATGGTGGTAATTTAGTCTTTGGAACACTGCCTAAAAAGGCACTATAGGGGTGACAAGATCCTTTGCAGTATCCGGAAACCTAGGGGTGGCAGATGCAGGCCATCTCTGGCAAAGCATCAAAGTCTGTCAATCATGTTATCCTAAGCAGACAGACACTGGATCCCTTTAGAACAGCACCAGAAATGTAGCCATTTGTTGAAGTCAATCATTTTCTGCTTGTACTGCAGTATCATTCTGGGCAATGGTAGGATGCTGCTCAGGGCTGGGGTAATACCTGCCTGGCCCACATAATCCAAGAGCTCCTCCATGTCTCTTTTCATGTAGTCCAGGGAGATGCATCTCAGGTCACTCACACCCATATGGATGATGACAGAGTCATAATTGTACTTGTTGTGAAGTGACCTGAGTGCATGTGTTGTGTCGGATACTGGCACCTGACAGACAGCTGACTGTTACCTTCTCCTTATTCAACCTAGTGAGTGGGACAGCAGTGTGCCTCACCATTGAGTCACCTATGATTAGTGTATTGGGCAAGCTGTATTGCTTTAGGGGCTTAGGTTGAGGGGTACACTGTGAAGGTGAGCTATGTGTCTTGTGATTTGTGCTGTGTTGTGGTGGTCAAGTGTGTTTCTGATTTGGAGGTCTCTGCTGTTTGAGTAGATTTCTATTGAGAGCCTCCATGAAGGGGGCTGTGTGGTTTGTGTTTTTATGTGAGAGCTGTGATGGTGGGTGTTCTAGAGGGCTATGTGTTCTATGTGGTGTGGTGCAGGTGTTGACCTTCTTCTCTTGACCAGCTATTCCGGTCTTGGACGGAGAGTGCATGTCTTCCAGTTTGGATATATAAGTGCATCTTTCACAAGTCTGAGTGTTGGGAGGTAAGAGGAGAAGGTTGTCTGTGTACATGAGGCAGTTGCTACACTGCCTCAGAATGTCCAAGTTCACAAGGTTAATAGGGCAAAGCACAGGGAACTGACTTTTAGACAAGCCAAGAGGGATGGTCATTATTAATAAGTACTGGAGCTGTTTTCTTATAGGACGTTTAGTGCTGTTACGACTTATGTGTGCTACAATAATTGGTACAAGAAGCCAGATGAAGTGCTAAGTGAATAAGCTAGTTAAATGCAAGAGAGAAGAGAACTATCAAGATCTAAGGGAAAAATTGAAGAGCAGACTTGCTCGCACCGGTTATAGTTTACTCTAGCTTAGTGGTGCTGCACGGCACACAAATCCATGCAAACACGGGCTTTTATAGCAGAAAGTTGAAAGGGAGCTAGAAACCCCTTCTCTTACACAGAAAGGTCTAGGGGAACTCAGAAAGAGCAATACAGTTCTGAATACAATAAATCTGTATCTGGACTACTCTAGCAACAGGAAAGGTGGGAAAACAAGCTAGAACTTTTTTTAATATAACAGTACCAAATGAGCAAACTGATTTAAACAAATTAACCAATAAAAAAGCTCAAAACTGAGCCTTGTTCCAGCAGTCTTCAATCAGACAAGTTCTAACTTCACATTCCTGCCACTAGAGTGTAGGGGAACCTTCTCCATAAAAAGATGGCCTGGATTAGTGTTCAAGTTATACAAATAAAGCTAGATTCAGCAGGTCTGAATCTAGTTTATGCTACAGCAAACAAGGTGCACCAATTTCAGAAAGAAACAGTTCAAATAAACAGGCACAATAATCCTTTAACCAGAAATTCAAGCTCAGAAGGGCAGAATCTCCCCTCTCCTCCCATAAGAGTGCAGACCACAAACCTTCTTAATGTAAAATAACTGGTCTGAAGCCCAAGTACTAAAACCAGAACTAAGATACTTTTAGAATAACAGACACTACGCCTTCAATCAGCAACTCCCAACTTTGAAGGATGTAAACTACTTGTCCTGCCACAAGAGTGCAGACCACAAATCTTCTTAATGTGAAATAACTGGCCCAAAGCCCAAATTCTTAAACCAAAAGGCTTAGAATAACAATTACAATTTAATCAGGCTTCTAGCAAGCAATAATAAATGTAGCAGAATAAATGCAACTGAGTAATTTTAAGAACAAGCAGCACAAGCAAAATAAAGTAATAAAGTAGGAAGAAACACAAATACAGTAAAAACAGATGAATAAAGTGCATTTTTTAATATAAGAGTAGCAAACCAATTTAAACAAATTCCCCAATTAACAAGTAAAAAAGCTCAACAGAGCCTTGTTACAGCAGTCTTCAATCAGACAAGTTCTAACTGCACACTCCTGGCACTGACATCAGGAAGACTTTATGCTATGCATGATCATCCCCATCATGGACAAATAGTGAAAGTCACATGCACTCCTTCCAGTTCTGGAATTGTCTTAGCAAGCTGTAGATTTATTTAAATAAATGCAATAATTCTAACACACTACACATACAAACACATGTAAGTTTATACAGCTGTGGATCTGCTCCCTCATACTGACTGTTAACTTTTCTTTTGTGAAATAATGCAAATGGCAACTTTGATAATACATCTGACCTTATAAAGTGTTCTATGCCATTTTTCTGAAGAATTTTTATATATGGGTGTATCTGTATTATGTATGTATACATCCTGTATAGTGATTTTACTTATTGACTTTGCTGTACTATTTGTCACAAGCAGTGGGCCATTCATTTCAAATAATGTAGGTTTCACAGTGTAGTGTCTTTTCAAGATAAGTGCCTTTTTTTGTTATAATAGAGGCTAACTCCAAATGTGATTTATACTGGTGAATTTCGTACTGAGCAATTTTTTTAATAATGCTATTGCTCACTATATCAACATGACTTTCACTTTGAAAATGAAAATTCTTTTTCACACGCCAGTGTAGCAAAATTCAGATGATGATCAATAAATGAAAAGCAATACAAGTTTTTTTTTCCTTTAAAAATAAATCTTTGAAAATGACATAAAACACAAGAATTTGTAGAGTCATTCAAATATTAACACCAAAATAATGTATGTTCCTTGTAGCACATCTTTCACAAGACATGCATTCAATTCCCTACTCCTACTAAAGAACATTTTTGTTTGCTTGATGTTTTTCAACAATATTTTGCTACTGTTTTCCAAATAGACCCTCATAAGAATGAAATGAGATATGCACAGTAACTTATATTCTTGAGGATGTGCAGATATGTAAAGGAAAAAAGTGGCATTCTATCAGTAAGCTAATCTAGAGTCAGGAAAAAAAAAACCTGTTGCTGCTTGCCAAGTGATGTCTGTGCTCCAGGGTGTTACCGAGGCTGATTTTCAGTTTTGGAAGCTGGGTTAAAGCTTTAATCTCCTGCAATAGCTCTTTTAGTACACATTGCAAGCTACAGACGTTCAGTTTTCCCACAGTCAAAATGACAAAACAAGCAAAAAATCTTATGGCTAATGAAACCCCCCCTTACAATAATTCCTATGTTTGTTGTTAATGAAATAATTACATTTTTAACAGCTGACATTTGATCTTCCAGCAAATTCTAGCCATGCCAGTTTTCCATATTTATTTTGCAGTTTATCACTTCCAGTGTCAGGGTTTACTGGATAATTGAACATGTTTTATTTGTTATTATAAAACAGTTTTACTAACCCTTATTATATTTTTCTTCTGATTAATGTTTTATGTTTATCCATTGCATGTTTGCCATGTAGGGCTCACCTAATGGCGCCCACCTCTTTGAGTGCATCTAAAAAAAAGTAACTGTTTCTTGTTACAGGAGAAATCACACTCATAAAAAATACAAGAGCTGTCCATCTATCCACTTGGGCAGAAGAGCTCCTGTGCATGCGGTGCAGCTATCAGCCATGTTTTTCTGCATTGCCTGGATTAAATGCCTTGCTGTAACACATCTGGCAGTGTTGTGCAATGGTCCTGTGGTTCCAAGTGATCATCTCATGCCATGATACCATGTCAGTCTGCAGTAAGCTAGACATCATCTCTGACTTGTTGGGAACATGCAGCCTGGTGTTTATAACTAAGACCCTGACTGATGCTACCTTTTATCTAACATGGATGGCAGTCATATGCTGACTAGATGCTTCATTACTCAGTACTCTTGGCAGGGCAAGATATGGAGTGGGGCTGTGATATTTTATCCCTCACTTCTGTAACTTCCCATGTGTCTGGCAGATCATACAACTCCTTTGAATACCTCATTACCTATTGGCCACCAGTATGCATGAGGATGTTGCTACAAGAGTTCATGAACTTTCATATCATTTCTCTATTGTTGAGTATGACCACCAATGCCCAGGGCTACAAATGTCCCTTAAAATAACCCTACAGTATCAAAACTTGTCAGATACATTTAGGAAGCATGGCTAGGTTTAATAAGGCCTCCTGGGGTTGTTAGCCTTGTAATCACCTATGAATCTATGAGCCCAGACTGGTCAATACTGCGTGATGTCAACATTAAAATCAGTCAGAAGTAGTAATACAATTAATCAATTTTAAGGTTGAATTTCAGTTTTTTTTTTCAGTAATTACATCTATGAAGCATAACCTTGAATGGCTTGGATTCTGACATGACACATCTATCATTGCCTGCTTTGCTAGAAACTCACTCTTGAAATGAACAATATTGGTTCAGCTCTCTTGTTTGCCCCTTTCAGTCATGTGCTGCTGTACTGCATGACAATTAAATACTTTACCAGATATATTTGTGTTTATCTACAAAGCTCAGCCCTGACCTCAATGATGTTTCTGTCTGTCCCTGTGATGCATGCCCAGTCAGTTTAGTAGCTAATGATCCATGGATTGCTTGACAACTTAGTACTCTTAGAAAGATGGTCACATGCTTAGGATCAGGTGGTTCATCTTTTGATGTTGGAGGATAATCTTAAACTGCATAAGCAAAATGCTTAATGACTATCAATAACCTCATTTAAGAAGATAGCTTTCCAATCAGATTTCCTCTGTGGCAACTGACCAGCTACACTTTCCAAAGTGGTTAAGAGGTTATGCAGCCTAAAGGGTTCTGCCTCCCACAGAGTGTTTTGTATAGTTCCCTGAGCCCTGCTAGAGGAAGCTAGTGGTTTGGCTGCAGTTCCTGTCTGGTGTTTAAATGGTTTACTGTGCTTAATTACTATGATTTTATTTCCTTAGGTTCGGATACAAGTATTACAATTTGCTGACTGCATTAATGTTCTACTAATGTACTATAGGCACTGGACACAGGACATACACAACATCTCTCATTTATTGGACTTACAAACTAAAATATTGTCTCACTCTGCATCATAAAATACAACAAAAACAGTACCTTCAAAATAATGCAGCAGTCCATAAAGTCTTTTCAGGATACAGACTGTCCCAGAACTAGCAGGACAGTTCCAGGTTATGAACCACTTTCCTTGGTCTTGTATTCAGTTCAAAGTTCAGATACTCTACAATACACTCTGAGGCTCTAGGTCATCCTCCCAGACTTCATTCTTATCTCCATATTTTGGTACTCCTAAAAGACATTCTCACATCTTAGGATTTCTCCTTGGCCTCCTCTCATTTCCACTAATCACAATTTTCTGGTGATGGTCCAAACGTTAGGCCAACTGATCATTCTTTGTCCATGTTTTGAGATCTTTTCAGCACTTCTCACTGTTTCTCCAGTGAGAAACTACTGTACTGTATTTTACCTTTCCAGGTTACTTTCTGATATACTCTGGTGGTAAAGTCTATCTTATTAACCAATTGCTCATAGGAACCATTGCAAGGATACAAGCCTTCTACACATTGCTTAGCTTTAAAAGGAACACCTATATTTTTCCATTAACATATTGCAAAAGTATGCAATACCTTTTATGGAATATTTATATACTCACTATGCTCAATATGTTACAGATACCCCCATCTCGCCACAAAATCAGGAGTTTGGGACTCACCGTGATCGGTAGTCTGTCCTGTGACACTTCACAAGAGTTGAGGTAACACTCTGTGTTTTCCATAAGAAAAAGACTTTTCCACTATGTCCCAAACCACTTCTCTCCTAGTTTTATAGCCTATCTCCTGGATTCTGGTATCCTAAAGGAATGTGATACACCCTTCCCTTCAGAATTCATCTTAGAATGATACTGAACTAAATTAGTGTTGCAAGGTACCTCTGAAAGCATTGTCTTGTTCCCCACCAGAAACATTATTTTTCTGTTTTTTTATGTTATACCAATCAGCTCTTTTAACTCATTATATACCTCTGTCCTGTTCTTTAACAGTAGCTTCCCTTTCAATAGTTTCTTTGATATGGTCTATGTTAAATGTTCGAACATCCAAAATGTCGAACATTGCATGGTCGAGACCAAATGTTCGACATTTGGATGTTCGAACATAAAAAAAAAAAAAAAAAAAAACACAGAAAAAAACACTGCACCACCCACACCCCCCTACTTAAATATACCAACTCCAAGACTGCGCTTCAGTGCAGAAAAGGGAAATTCTCCCTATCTGCACCGTACGGTGCCATTGAAAGTCTATCTATGAGCACTCAAAACTTTGAACTTTTGGTCTCGACCATGTAACGTTTGAAATTTTGAGCGTTCGAAGATTTGACAGGTACCCCTTTGATATGGGTCTCATCACTTTTAACCCATCTTGTAAGATATCTATGCCACCTTTAAATGAGAGTTTCCCTCTACACAAGTGATTTTAGCACTACTTACAACTTCACAAAAATAGTTAGGTTCCTTGTAACACCTCTGCTAATTCCTTTACCAGCTTTACAAATATATTCTTTCCTAGGAAATACTGTCCATACACCCACTCTCTATTTTATATTGTATATGACTTTTATTTTCTGATCACTTTCTTGTGGAAAACCTTTACTGACCTCACTATTCATTCTTCCTGATGTACTTTTCTCCCTTGCAGGTCTCTGTCTTACACTGTTTTTATGCTCACAGGAGCTTTGTAGCACTGTTGAAATGATGTATAAAGAGAGACCTGCCTATCATCTTTTTCCTTACAGCTGCTTTTCATCCCCAAACTGTTATCCTTCTGTTCAGAAAGAAAGACTTGCCTTTCATCTTCTTCCTTAAAACTATTTTCCATTGCACATACTGGACTAGTATCACAAGCTTTACTTGTATACTTTGAAATAGCTAACATTTGCTTTGAAATATGCATCAAAACATTTACTTTTTATTTTACTTGACTTCACAGATACCACTCTCCACAATGAATGCATTCACATTGCCTAAAGCTTTTATACGTTATATATTAACCAGCTTCTCATCTTCAAGTTTTGGGTTTGCTCCACTACATAACACAGAGGTCCTCAGAGTTCTGCCCTCTGTGCTGTTACTTTGGTTCTGACTTACTGCTTTGAGGGGCATATCTCCATGACTTCACAAGTCATCTATCTTTTTGAAGTTTATAAGGCTTACTGGCAGGCTGACTAACCCAGGATTACTTTCTTCAGTAACCTGTATTTCAACCTTAGTTTAAAGTGGACAATAACAATTCACGTTCTTTTCCTTTCTTATGTTGTTATTCCACTGCAAAGTTAACCCAAAAACAAATATTTTACCTTTTTTACTGTTGATTAACCTCAAACTTCAATTGTATTTGCTACTTTAGCAGAAATAAGCTCAGAATTCATAATTTCTCTGTCTAACACACTTTATGTACTGACTTTGTTCTGAAGGCATTTCTTTTATACTTACTCTATAGTTTCAGCATAGCTCTCAACCTTCCCTTTTCATAATGTGGAACAACTTGGTAAAATGTGGAACATTAAGCAAACAACAGTGGTGCAGCAGATAGTGTTACCACCACACAACAAGTGGTACCTAGGTTCAATTCTCAGCTGGGGCGTCTTCTGTGTTGAGTCTGTATGTCCTTCCTGTGTTCATGTAGGTTTCTTCTGGGTGCTTTGGTTTTGTCCCACATTCTAAAGACATGCAGTAGGTGAATTGGACACTCTAAATTGGCCACAGGCTTGAGTGTGTGGTCTCCGTTGGGTGCTCTGGTTTCCTCCTACATTCTAAAGACATGCAGTAGGTGAACTGGACACTATAAACTGGCCATAAGTTTCAGTGTGTGGTTGGTTTAAACTATTGGGTTCATTGAACAAGCAATATTGGCCAGTGTCTGCCCACCATAAAAGTCAGGCAGCCCTGGTTCATTAAGCTGCTTGGTTAGTGTTCAGTTGTCCAGGTTATCTGGGATGGCTCTGTTGAGCTGCCAAATATAAACAAAGAATTGCTGCACTCAATCACCATGTTCTCCAGTTCAATTCTTCTCTGGGGTGCCTTCTGTGTGGAGTCTGCATGTCCTCCCTGTGGCCATGTGGGTTTACTCTGGGTTCTCTGGTTTCCTCCACACTCCAAAGACATGCAGTAGGTGGATTAGACACTCTAAATTGGCTGTAGGTGAGTGAGTGGTGCAGATGAACTACTGTGGCAATGCTAGCCACCTGGTGGTGTAAACCTTGGCTCAAGATAATTGTCACAGTTGAAGTGGCACACTGACCCCATGTGCAAAATTGGAAAAAGTGGTTGAGTATGGATGGATGAATTGCTACAGGTTTGCTGACAGGATGTAGATTGGAAGTGGATGACATTATGGTGAGGAGACTGGACATTTTGATTATCCAGGATCCAAGATGGAAGGGCAGTGAAGAAAAGCCACTTGGTTTGGGATCCAGAGTCTTCTAGTCAGGAGGAAGACTAGAAATGGTGGGGGAATGTTGGTGAGGGAGAGGCTTCAGAAGACAATGAGTGATATCATCAGAATTAGTGACAGACTCATGGAAATTGGCCTCGAGTGTAGGGAAAGAGCACTTTTCATAATCTCAGCCAATGCCTCCAGCAGAGTTGTGACAGTGAGGAAAAGAGTGCATTCAGACCACACTTGCAGGACCTACTAGATAAAGCAGCACAAAAGGAACTGGTGTTGATAATGGGGGATCTGAATGCACATATCTGGACAGACAGAACATGATATGAGGACTGCCTGAGTCCACATGGGTGGGGCAGCAGGAATAAAGGAGGAATATACATTCTAGATCTCTGTCTGGCAAATGGCTTGATGGTAGCAAGCACATGGTTTAGCAAGAGAGACAGTCACAAGATCACATACAAGAGTGGACAACATGCAAGGGCAGTGGTGTAGAATCAGCAATTGCAAAGTCATCTCCAGTAAGACAGTAAGCCCACAGCATAAACCACTGGTTGCCACAATCAGCTGCAATCAGTGGTCAAAGAAGGCTCTAAGGTCAACAGACTAGAATGAAGACCTGGTAGTTGACATTAGAGAAAACACAGGAATTCAAGGAATTAATCAAGGCTCTAGCAGCTCAGAAAGAAGAGAAAATAGGTGGAGTTGAAGAAGAGGAATGGCAGTGCCTCAAAACAGCACAATAGACTAATAAGATTCAATAATGACTGATTCCAATACTGTGATGACCAAAAGGAAAAGTTTTTTGCCTCTTATAAAAGAACTTAAGAAAAGACAGTTTAAGGTGCATTTTCTTTTTCCTGTCAGGCTCAAAATATTTCTTCCAGATGAAATTAGACACTTTGAAGAACTAGACTCCACACTATCATTCTTAAAAAAAAAAAAATCTAGACCAAACTGAAGATATGGACTGGAGCAATGGTACTTTGAAGAGAGAAGCATGAGAAACTAAATGACACATGACTCTTAGCTTTACTATTACGTTGATGGTAACTGTTTTAATAACATTCTTTTTCCATGACAAAGTTTACTAATTCAGTCACTGGAGATACAGGTGAAAAGAATGAAACAAAGATTCACTTTTCTATAAGGTAAATAAATGTCACTTTTTCTTTTCCTATATGTATTGCTAAACTAATATTCTATATTTTATTTTCCATCTTAAATATATACCTCTTTTAACTAATAATAAGCTTTCTTTACGTATATATCCTGATTTACTTTCTTCATATATGTGCCGCATAAATCCTAAAGTGATAGCTCATGATAACATCACATAATAACATGTTGCTCACAGTACATTCATTAAGTGTGTTGTGAATGGACTGAACGTTTATGGTGTTTTTAACTTTTAACTCTTAATTCACATCATGGTTGATTGGAATATGTAAGGTGTAGTATGTATTAGATTTGGATGTGCTTTCTCTAAGAGATATTAGACTGTTATGCTGTTTATGAGTGCTTCTTTACTAATACAGTGATAAAATGTGGGTGTGTGCAGTGTGTACAAAGCCATTTTCTTTTTTCCTGTTTTTTTTCTTTCTTTTTTCTTATATAGTCTTATGTATGATGTTTGGTGCTGCTTTATTCATTGGGAGGGGTTAGGAGAGGAAAAATACAGTAGTGAAGACATTTTCTGTGCTTTAACACTGTGGTTTCACTTTGAAACATGTCTAGAGAGAGAGAGTGTGTACCAAATAGCTATAACAAAAAAATAAATAAATAAAATGCTAAGAAATGCTACAACACTGGCTCTTAAGTAAAAGTGAGCAGGTTGTTTTTAACTGCTTTTACAGCCTTCTTTCTCAGTGTAACATGAATGAAAGTTGTCTACTGACATACCACAAAGCAGGTTGTAATAGGACGTTTCTTTCCTGCCCTTTTATCTAAGGAGACAATTTATACAGAGTTTTTTTTCTCTGTGTTATATAATGCGTTTTATAGTACTGTGGCACCATCCACAATAGAGAATTCATTTCTTCAATTCAACTTTTATCCTAAGATAGATGATCTTGTTTATGTCTGTTGATGTGAACCGCTTACTTGGTTGACTTGTTCTGCATATGTAAGCAATAGATATGCATATGTTTGGCAAAGATTGTGGTGATGATCTGTGCTGGTTTCTGTGTGAATGTGCTTTTTGAGCAGGAAGTGAGGAGTTTAAATACTTGGCAATATTAGAACCTCATGATCAGAAAGCTAATTCAAATTCTGACACGTAGTAAAGGAAGGACTAATATGAAAGTAATACATGTTTTCTACAAAGTCAGACAAGATTACACAGTCAGTTTGATAAGCTGGGAATTTGTGTGTCTCTTAAAATACTGTAGTGGGTATGTTGCTAACAATATGTTATCCCTCAGTACAAATATAATTCTGGAACATATTATTAGTTATTTTAGTCATCACACTTACTTTTTACTATTTTATTACTCATAGTATATTCTAGGAAATCTAATATCCTATTTATAGAAGAGACACATTTTGAAAGTTAATTGTATATGCAAGTCTGCACAAATGGACAAAGATTTTTTTAGAGAAGCGTATTTGTTCTTTGAAATATCATATGTGTCTGCCATAATACTCAAGTATGTATAGTCAGAATTGAGTTTAAATAATTAATAGAAAAACACCTTCCTGCCAGTCAGACCAATGATGCAAATAACAAACTTGTAGTTGTCCAAAATCAGTTTAATCCAACAATAATTATTATTGTTTTTATGTCCAATATTTGTGATTATTGTTGGATTAAACTGATTTTGGACAACTACAAGTTTGTTCATTATTTGCACCATTGGTCTGACTGGCAGGAAGGTGTTTTTCTATTTCTGAGTTTTGGTTGCCTGCCTTGGTAACCGTTTTGTTTGTTGTGAGTTTAAATAATTAACTAGTTAGTCGCATTAGCAATAGTATATAATAGCATATTAGTAATATAGCATGATTGTTATAAACAATGTTATATGTATTTTCTTTTATCTGTATTAATCTCTTTTATTTCTCAAAACTGAAAGAAATGATTGAATTTATTATAATACTGTATAAGTAGTTATAAATAGAATAGAATCAAATGACTATAAGATCTGTTATATTTTACAGTTTATAAGTTTTATAGCAAGCTAATGAATGTTTGTAATCTGAACATTATGTATATACTAGCTCCTTTTAATTTTGTTAAATAAATTAGACTTTCATATATCATTACATTACAAGTAGTAGAGTGATGCTAGATACTTATTTTGTAGGTAGGTGGTATTCAAAGGAGGAGTTTGGGGGGAGATATGAAAGAACAATGTATGTTTAGTAGTTTGCAAATTAATTCTTTTTTGTGTCTACTATTCTTGATAGAAAGTTTACAGTTAATCTCAATTATCTTATATTTATGAGTAAGCAGTTTAGTAGATATAATAATAGTTTTCAGTACCATATTATTTATAAATGTAGGAGTGCATTACATGTAATACGTATTTACTTTTTCCTATTTTAGTAGCATGGCCAGCTTAAAATCCAGTAAAAAAAGGAACAGGCACAAACACAGAGCTGAGGACACATTGTTGTACCGGAAACGATTTGGCTCCATATGGAGCCAAATCATTTGTGGTACAACAGTGTGTCTTCAGCTCCATGTTTGTGCCTATTCCTTTTTCTACTGTGGTTTTTGGCGCTGTATATTCGCAACTTGAAATGCAAATCAGTTATTATCAGTGATTAAATAATGGTTGTAAAAGGGGTAAGTTATACAAAATATTAAAGATATTTCATTCCCAAGTTATGTTTTTACAGGAAACACATTTAATAAAAGAAGATTTGGACAGACTTAATACTACACACTATTCTGTACTGACTATCTCTTGTTATAAACAAAAGAGAAGAGGGGTGGCTATTGTATGGAAAAAAATATTTGCCTCTACCTAAAATCCTGAATACATTTACTGATGAAAAAGGCATGTTTTGTTCAGTGACTTTAGAGGTTCAAAGAAAACTATGCACTTTTATTAATGTCTGTTGGATGCCTGGATTGCGAATAGAAACAGTTAAACAAAAGTTAGGGAATAAGAATACCAAAGGGAAACATTATTTTTGGAGGTGACTTTAAATGAGGTTTGGCAACAAACCAAGTTGTTCAGGGACATCTTCAACAGTGGTTAGATTGATATATTAGTGGGAGTTAAGTGGGTTGGGGGATGAAAGGGTTAAATGGAGGGAAGGATGATTGGAAGGAAATGAGGTAAGGGTGGGGAGGGGCTTAAGGGGTTTAGTTAAGTGTAGCTGGGTAAGTAATCACATTTTGGTGTGAACTTGCTTAGGCAAGGTTGCGTCCATGATGACCTGTGGTTGGTCTTGAAGGTAGGCCTTAGGTGTTGTGGGGGCATGGTGGTACTGGGTGAGTGAATTATATATTTAGTTCTCTCTGTCTCCATAGGTGTTATCTTCTCTACCCAGTATGTCTGACTGTGAGGTTTCTCCACAGTATGTTCACTGGTTGATTTGTTGTGTGGGGTTGTTGGTGTGTGGGTGGTTGTCCAGTTTTATTTGTTTTAACTTTAGAGACTATGAGGGCTTTGTGGCTTTTTGGAGGCTTTATGGCATGGGGAGTGATAATGGCTTCTGGTGGATGGAAAAGGATCCATGTTGAATTATCTGCATGCTAAATTTGGTGGACAGGAAGTTTGGATGGGAGTACAGGGATGTGTATGGAGGAAAACGGTTGAAACGCGGGCTGTGGCTGGTTCGCAATGAGTCTTATTTTACGTTTGTTTTTTGTCAGGATGTCAGTCAATGTTCAGGTCTCTACCATCATTTTTTTTCTTGCGACAACTAGACTGGCATTGTCTGCAGAAGTATTGGGGCATGATGCTTGTGAGAGAGGATGACTAATAGGAGAGCATTGCTGGTTTTATCATGTGGGGGATTGAAGCTTCGAAAAAAAAAAAAAGCTGTTTACATATTTGTGCTACAAATGAATGATTCTTTAGGAGGGCAGTGATATTCTCTTGGCTTTTGTCAGGTTCACGGCTTTGCAGGGGCATCCCTTGTGGAGACAAGCATGGGTTTTCCTTGGCTGCTGGTGGAATGGCTGTTTTGGTTAGTGAGCCATCAGTGGAAGGTTGGCAGTCAGTGGTGGTTGTGGTGCAGTGGATTTTGTTTTTTCTCCTTTCGTCTTTGTTGGCTGTAGCAGGTTTCTGGGGCTGTGAGGTGCCTGCGAGTGATTGCTGTTGTTCACACATGTGTATAGTGCGACTACAGATGTGGGTAGGTCCAGATCCTTTTGTTTTTGCTTGTGAGGTTGTGGGCAGAATTTACAGTCAATCTATGTTTTGTATCTTTGTCCTCCCAGTTTGGCAGACATTGTGGTGATGGGTATGTTTCTGCGATTAGATGGGAGGAGCAATGCGGGGGGGGGTCAAATGACTGAAAGTTTGTGTACCCAGTAGTTGTTTCATTGGTTGTTTTGTTCCCGGGCTTAGAGAAGTATGTGGCTAAAGCATACCTCTCTGTTGTATAGAATGCCAGACATTTTGGTTTCAGACTCCCTGCCTTCCGAAAAGTCATGCTAATGTACCCGTTATTTTAACTATTTAAGTGGGTAAGAGCAATGCTTATTTATTAAAAAAAAAAAAACTGTCACTGTCCTTATTTAGGGTGTGGATTCTCACATGTTGTATCAATTTTGGTTTCTTCATTAGGAGACTTGCTGTTGCCTGGTAGAGCACTCTCGACTGCATTGATGGATAATAACATGCTTTCATTTTTGGATTCATTGGTTGTTAGGCAAAGCATGCTGCTATTACTTTGATGATATAGTGAATTGCTGAGTTATGGTGGTCTGTTAGGAAAATTATTTTGGCTTTGCCCTCAGTGGTGGGGACAAGTTTTGCTAATGAATGAAACAGGAAAGAGTAAGAAATGTCAGCATAAAGGAAAGATGATTCTAAGTGATTCAGGAGAGTGCCCAGATATTAGCAGCTGAGCTGAATGGGAGAACACATAAGAATAAGGGGAGATGACTCCTTAATATTAAATCAGGATGTATGCTTTTGCCCCCCCCCCCCATTTGAGGCTTTCTTGCTATGGGAGATTAAAGGTAGTGGGTCCATATTATGGTCTGCTTATAAAAAATGTTTCAGGTCATAGGGAGCTTGTGGAGGAGGCATCAGGAGTGCAAAGGTGAGATCAAGCATTTGGGAGCAGACTTCAAGTTTTGTGAATGCCCGTCCTTAATTTTTTTTTTTTTGCAGCTGGGGGTGGGGGATTGACACTTTGGGAGCATGTGCACTTGGGAGCTTGGGCTCTGTTGTAGCTGCTGCAGTCATGTGGTCTGGGAGTCTGTGGGCATTGTCGGGTGTGTTGTGCCTCATGTTTGCAGTCCATCTCCCTATCATTGCGGTTTTGGTACTCAAAGGGGTCTGCGTGGAAGAGCGTCAAAGGCAATACTGTCAGCAGTCTGAAGGACATGTGGAATAATACTATTCACCCTATTGATAATATTTAAGTTATTCATATGGAGGTGATGATTGGGGTGGCCTAATGGTTAAGGTGTTTGCCTTACAAACACAAGGTGCAGGGTTTGAGTCTCACAAAGGATAATTGGCTAGGCTTGCAAGGGCAGTTAGCTTAGTATTAGCCTATGAACCTATAAAAGGGGGATCATACTGATAATGTGCTTGATGCATAGTCACAAGAGGTAAGGCTAGTGGTTCAATTTTGTAAAGGCAAGTGGCTTAACTTGTTTTTCTTTTGCAGATCGCGGAGGTATGGAACTGGAGTGGGCATCAGTTGGTGACCTGAATGAAGGGGTCCCGAAAGAGGATGGAGGCTGTTTCAGTGGATGCCCCAAGCCCTTGGGTGGTGCACAATTAGGTCATAGATGAGGAAGTGCTGAGTGAGCAACTGTCAGTGCCCTGATGGAGGTGGATTTGAAAGATTGCTGAAGTATGGAAGGCATCCTGCATGGGCCTGAAAATTCGATCTGTAAGGTGATGCATTTTGATGGAATAGATGGTCTTGCCACTGGAATGGAGCACAATGTGGGTCCAAGTAATCACCTAATTAGGTGCTTAATAGTCTGTGTGGTTTGGGAGTAGTGGGGGTGCTGATGTTGAGGGGGTAGTATGATGGCATCAAGAATTTTGAATAATTATAAGGTTGAGGTTTTAGTGGTTCACTACCTACATAGGAATGGATTTAGGGGATTGAATTCTGGTAGGTTGGGATCCATATAGTGGGGAGCATTTGCTTGGCATCAACAGTGATTACAGTGGGGATGCAGAGCTTTGGAGCACTGGTTATAATAAGGCTTATGGTATTGTTTCACCATAGAGATCAAAGATAACACAAGGAAATGAAATTTCTGCTGTGCAGTCCAGCCCAAAGTTGCAGGTCACCCAGTTTACTTGGATCTTTTCAAGTGAGGGGGTAAAGGGGATGGTACATTGTTTACCATTGTGGTACATGGGGATAGGTTTCAAATAGATTTGTTCATATGGATTGGCATTTGTTCATAAATGGGGCAAGAAGTGGTGGGTTGGGAGGGTGGCTTAATGGTTAAGGTGTTTGCCTTACAAACACAAGGTACAGGGTTTGAGTCTCACAAGGGATTATTGGCTAGGCTTAAAATGGCTCAAAAGAGCAGTTAGCCTAGTACTAATCTATGAACCTATATTTGGGGGACTGGTCTGCAGTTGGACGTCAAGAATAAAGGATGTCAGGATAATGTGGAAGATATCTTTGGTTGTGGGGTAGGTTTCAGTTAAGGGGACTATAGTTTGGACCATTTATATGATGGAGGGATTTGTCATTTAGAGGGTGGTTTTGGGCAGCATCTTAGCCTGGTTAAGGTGTTTTTGTTTATACTGTATAGCTGGATTCTGAAAGGAAGTTTCAAGTTTGTTGCATCCATCAGGGGAAATAGAGTCGCAGCTAGGCATGATGATAGGAATTGATTTTGTGTGGTCCTGCATGACTTTGGGTTTATGTAGGGTTGCCACTGATAGTGAGTGGAAATGAGATTTCCGTTAAGCTACAGAGGTTAAGCAGAGTTATGTTTAGTTAGCACTGGGGGGGATCATTGGATTATTTTAACCATTTAGGTAATTGATGGTTTTGATATTTAATTGGCAGGGTGTTTGATTGATGACAAGGAGCCTTTCTGGTTGGGGAGGCTGTACACTGAGGTAAGGCTGTCCAGTTTGTGAGGATTCAGATAGGTTTACTTCAGGTGATTTTGGTTTAGACCTGATAAGTACACCGACTGATGTTTGGCTTAACCCTTCCTTTTATGGGAGGTAGTGGTTAAACAATTTTGGGTAGAAGGGAGGGGGAACAGCCTGGTCGGGCTGATTGGAGGAGAAGAAGGACAGGCTTGCCCTCTTCTGTTCTTCCTCTGGTGTCTGGATGTTCATTTCAAGGACTTAGGAAAATAAGCAGCTGGAGGAAGCTTGCTGAAAAGACAAGCAAATGGAGGTGAGGACCCTGCTTATTTGGTTGGAAGGTAATTCAATGAATGGTGTATGAAGTGAGATGGGATGCTGCATCATAAGTAAAGTAAACAGGTGGAGGTAAGGACCCTGCTTATTTGGTTGGAAGGTAATTCAATGAATGGTGTATGAAGTGAGATGGGATGCTGTATCATAAGTAAAGTAAACAGGTGGAGGTAAGGACACTGCTTATTTGGTAGGAAGGTAATTCAATGAATGGTGTATGAAGTGAGATGGGATGCTGCATCATAAGTAAAGTAAACAGGTGGAGGTAAGGACCCTGCTTATTTGGTTGGAAGGTAATTCAATGAATGGTGTATGAACTGAGATGGGGATGCTGCATCATAAGTATAGTAAACAGGTGGAGGTAAGGACCCTGCTAATTTGGTTGGAAGGTAATTCAATGAATGGTGTATGAAGTAGATGGGGACGCTGCATCATAAGTAAAGTAAACAGGTGGGGGTATGGACACTGCTTACTGGGTCAGGATGAGTGAGGTCATGTCATCCTAAATTATTTGGTTGGATGGGTAATTCAATAAATCTGATATAAAGTGAGTCTTGGACCCTGCTTCGTAAGTAAAGTAAGTGAGCAGAGGTATGGACGCTGCTTACTGGGGCAGAATGAGTAGGTACGCTGTCCTGATTAACATTACAAGGATGTTTATGCTGTGTTTAGAATCAACTGTACTATGTCCAGTTGTAATTAATAAATTTGGTGATCAAAGCTATGTTATGGAAGTTTAATAAAGGTTATCAAATGTCATTCGGTGTGATGCATTTATTGAAGGGGTCCTGGACAATTGTATTTTATCTGAAAAGAATACCAGCACTAGTTGCAAAAGGAAGAGACCTGCCTCAGTCAAGGCTTTGATGGACTTTACTGGTCTATATAATCCCCCGGATTCTGCAAGCCTTGCACGGCATGCAGGATTAGTGCAGGAGCTCCAGCAGGCAATATACCTGCCGTGCGATCCAGGAATAGCCTGTAGGGACGTGCATGAGTGCTTTTGCACTAGTCCTGCACGGACTTAGCCCCTGTATGCAAATTACCCCATTTGCAGGAGAAATCCATGCAAATGAGGTAAATTTGCAATCCAGGAAGCTGGAAACAGGCAGTGCAGGAGTAGTGTAATCTGCAGAAATATACTCGATTAGTAACCGAGTACATTTCTGCAAATTCCAAAACGGAGCCGTGACAGCTCCAAATAAAGGATGTGGATCATTCAGGAAGCATGTCAGTGGCAAAGTATAAGGCCATTGGCATTGAAAACAGGTTAAAAAATAAAAAAATCAACATTTTTTTTTTAGCCGATCTCGACTCTTAATGAGTAGGGCAGTGGCGCGCAAACGGGATCAGGGGTGAAATAAGAAAATAAACCTAAAATAAGCATTCTAACTAAAATCACTATTCTGCCATTATAGTCAATGGCAGGCAGAAGACAACATGCACAGTGAGTAGTGGTTGCTAAGGGGGGAGGTTCAGTGTGAGACATGTAACTATGCATTAGAAGGCAATCCTATGCAAATGAGGGGAATCATAGTGAATCCCAGATTTCCCCAGCATGATAGTCAGCTCCCAACAGTGTAAGAGCAGGAATAGCTTGGTGCAAGCCTGGGAGTTAGCTGACATCATAGGGGTGTGTGTCCGGCATACCGTAAGCGGATTGGTGCCCTTTGGCTTGGGTTTGCCCTTAGCTTAGCACAGCTAAGCAAGGGGGTGTGTCTGAGGCTCCCTAGCACTCTTTACATTGCCTAAATGGGTGTGCGCATTGCGCACCATGTTTTAAAGGAAAAAAAAGTAAACCAGGAAATAGCAGCTCTGTGCACATTTGAGCACTCTGTTTGCGCAGCGCACCCCCGGGCTTAAACAGGAAGGCAATGGGAAGGGAAAACAGCAGTAGGAAGGTAATCTAGGAGAACTAGCATAGCTGGCAGGTGAAATGTATCAGAATCAGCCAATTACACAGGCAGCAGACCAGCCCAGCCCAGAACACTACTATAAACTCTCCAAACACCTTTCCCTCTTGTTTTTCCCACACTCTACACCACCGGTGTATACAAGTGGAAAACGTTTAACAAACAAAACAACAAAATGATAGGGGCTGCAATAGCTATCTTACAACTTTTGGAAGAAGCTGAGGGTGGTGAGGATGTGGATACTGTCAACCAACCCACAGTGAGGAGATGGAGGAGAGTGTACAGACCCAGGATAGCCTACCAGGGGCTACATGAGCTGGAGAAAGTGGAGCACTATAGGTTGGACAGGGACCTCCTACAGCAAATTGATGAGTTGTGCCGGCCACGCCTGACACACAGAACTAACAGAGGGAAAACCCATCCCAGTGGATACCAAGGTATGTGTAGGTCTAAGAATATTAGCTACAGGTACCTTCCAAAGGCCAACTGTGGATATTATGGGGATCTCACAGGCATCAGCATCCAGGGTACACCACCTGTTCCTGGATGCCATGTCAGCACATGCCGGTGAGCATGTACATTTTCCCAACACCCGTGAATCATTGGCCAACAATATGCAACTGTTCCACCAAAGCAGAATACACTGAGGTAGTGGGTGCTATAGACTGCATGCACATATGCATCAAAGCTTCACCCGGTGTGCGGTTAATGTCTACATCAACCACAAGGGCTTCTCCTCCTTCAAATGCCAGGTCATGTGTAATGCCCAGGGCATAATAATGAATGTGTGTGCTGGCTGCCCTGGAAGCTATCACGATTCACACATCTGGCATCTGACGCAGCTGTACCAGAGATTTGTCAAAGGGGACATCCCTTATGGTCACCTAGTGGGGGATGCTGGATACGCACGGGAGCCGTGGCTGATGACACCCATCAGAAATGCACACACACCTGAACAACTCCATAATGAGGCTCACACACAGACGAGAATTATAATAGAGCATGTGTTTGGGATGCTCAAGTCACTGTTCTGGTGCCTGGACACATCTGGTGGAGCCTTGCAGTACTCACCAGCTACATGTACCCAAATTGTCATCGTATGTGCCATGCTACACAATATGATCCTGCGAAAACAGCTGCAGCAGAAACAGCACGGGGCAGGCCCACACAGCCCCATAGCATTGCCAAGGCCTGCACAGGCACAGAGTGACTTGGAGGAGGAACAACCTGATCCTGCCCCAGTAGGCAGTATGTCCTGGCCTTGGCAAAGAGGCAACTCATAGTACATACACTGACACAGGATGGATCCGGGGAATAACACCACTCTCTGACTCTCACATATAGTAAAAGGGATGCCAGACATGACATTACCTGTGCTCAACCATGTGTAGGAAGTGTACTATGTGCATCCGACATAGGCAGCCCTGCAGCACCACCCTCAATAATAGGACACCCACAAGGTAAGTCACTCAACGTACCAATTGCTGAATGGAGTAGAATGTGTTGTTACCTGTATCTGTGGTATGGATGTAAGCATGAAAGGGAATCGGGTGGCTGAATGGTATGCCAGCAGATAGTAGACACCTGTAGTGGCACCATGAGATCTGTAACAAATACTGGTGTCACCATAGTAGCCAGTACTACACAGGGTGACAAAATCCACTGCAGTAAATGTGCTGGGCCACATGTGTGTCCATATGACTCACACATGCCAGTCATGGAGGTTCACATACCCAACAACAGTCCCAGCCAGCAGGACAGGTGTAGACAAACACAAACAAAGGCTGTGCTATTGCCTCTGAATGATGCCTATGGGTAACCTCCCCCCAGGCCTACACAGACAGACTACAGCAGGTCAGGCAGTAGGATGTTAGTTCTAAAGGGTAGGAAGTCAGAAACTAATATGTAGGTCAATCAAAGCTAAGACCTGTAGTACACTGATATGCCTCCAGTCAGCATGATAGGTTAGAATACAGAATGAAATGGAGTATCTGACACACCAGTACAGTCATAGCAAATGTGTACAAGTGTCAGGTGTGCCCCACCATCCTATGTAGAAATGTAAAATCAGTCAAGTGTGCCCCCCAGTCCTGTGTAGAAATGTATTAACAGTCAGGTGTGCCCCCCAATCCTGTGTAGAAATGTAGAAACAGTCAGCTGTGCCTCCCCCAATCCTGTGAAGAAATGTAGTAACAGTCAGGTGTGCCACCCCATTCCTATGTAGACATGTAGAAACAGTCAGGTGTGACCCTTCCCCCAATCCAGTGCAGAACTGCAGTAACAGTTAGATGTGCCCTCCAATCCTGTGTAGAAATATAGTAACTTGTATCAGTCGGTATAATACCAATGGAGCACAGATGCCCAGAGGTGGCAAAGGTAGCAGGATAGGTTGTAGCATTTGCACAATATGCAGGTCTGTGTGTGTTAAGTTGATGTGTGTTTCATATTGTGTGAGAGTGGTCAGTATGTATGCATGTTGAGGTAAGACCTGGTGGCCATTGCCCACTACTGCTGATGACAGGGACAAGCCCTCACAATGGCAGTGCCAAAGAGAATTCCCACCAGTATAACACATGCTAGCAGTAAGCCATTGTACATTTATGGTGGTAATATGTGTCATCATTTGAAAGACTGACATGGCATGGCTGTTGGGCTAGATATACAAGCAGTACACAGGGGAAAGTACTCCAGACATGCAGTATATATTGTGTCACTGTGAAATGGAGATAACATTGGAATTGTACATACAGGTATGCATCAGATTAACTGGTCTTGTAGTAGGGGAAAGTGGTGACGTCTGCCCGAACACTTGCAGATCACAAAGGAGGTAGGACTGATGTATTGGGAAACAGCTGATGTAACTGCACATGCCAGCATAACTGGAATGCCCCATGTATATCTATGTGTCAGATGCAAGTAGTGTCCTTAGCACACATGCACCCAGCTCATGCAAACACCACCCACAGGTACCTCTCTGGTCATATAACTGCTGTGGGGAATGGGTACAATATGATCACACCTGGGTATGGCAATAGCAGAAGAATGCAGCATGCAGTGCAGGTGTCCCATGAAGGTGTGTCCCCAGCTGTATGTAGCACCCTGCCAGCATCCACACCACCTGATCAAGACTGATAGAAGGTATTGGCATGAACATCTATGCCACCTACCCTTTCACCCCAGGGGTTTATACTGTATGGTGATCTGAGACTGTAGGACTGACAGAATGCAACAACCTGCCACATCTGGCCTGCAGCAACATCTAATGGCCCACAGGCCTCTGCCAAAGGTCTGTGTCTCACACGTACTGCCAATGCATGTTATGTCATGGACACCCAAATAACATAACACACTCCACATAAGCCATATGCAAGGCCATGTGAACAAATCACAGTAATGTCTACCATGTCCCACTGCATGAAATGTGGACCAACACTAACACACACCTGTGATGGGGTGATACCCTTAGGGAAAGTATCAGAGAATGCATGCATAATGTATGGAAGAGGTTAGAATAACAGAGGGGGGTGGAGCATGGGCAGCATGGAATGTGCAGGGCCTGACACCAAGTGTGTGCACCCACTATCCCCAGCTACAAACACATAAATGGGTGGCTACACACCTGCCCATACACCACAATAGGGGTAATTTCCTGACCCATGTCCCCTCCTCAGTACAGCTGTGAGGCATTGCTACAGCAAGATAAGGCCATACTGTCATGTCGATGGGTGTACAAGTGTAGGATCCTCCGCCAGCACTGTACCAAGGTGCTGAACCAGATACACAGACCCAGCAGCACGTGTCTGCAGCTCCCTCCAGAATGGCATAACTTACCATGAATATGTAGGCATCTGCCACAATACCGGGCACAGCTTCAGTCACCCTTGTCCCACAGGACATCACTATGAGCAAGAATGTCCACCTGACAGTACTTGAGGACATAAAACATCACAGTATATAACAGTACACTTGTATGAGTATATCTGCTAACATGAGTACCATGTAGCATAAGCAGCACAGACACAATCACCTACAGTACACAACATCCCCTGCACAGTGTTTCCCCATATTCCAAATGATCGAGGGATACCCTGCAGAAACAGTTTGCTACCTGTAGGTGTACAACACAAAGGCCTGCATTGGAGTGAAAACTATCACTCTGGAATAAAATCCCAGTCCAGGTTAGGCAGAGTCCCTCATTGACTCTCTTCAAGAGGAATCTTGATGAGTGGATGGGAGATCATAGGTTTACCCCGGGTATCACTTCTGTGTCACTGTTAGACAGAGGCACAGTATACTAACCTCAAAAAAGGGCATAGCAAAATTCATTTAAAATGGGTGGCGAAAGCCAAACACATTCTGGCTAGGCTTATAAATGCCCTAGGACAGATAGCCTAGTATGAACCTATGAATCCATTCACACATTCACTACAGAAGGCCTTACTGGGCATGCTCACACACTTAGAGAAATGAAGGCAATGTCAGATAACAACATACTGAAAGGTCATACTGGGCATGCTCACACACTTAAACAAATGAAGCCCATGTCTTCAAAAAACAGCAGACCATACATATCAGGCATTTGCAGATGTTAGTGAATACACTCTTCAGTATGCACCAATCATGCCTTGCACACACAGTGGATAGGAATACAGACACATATCCAAGGACAACACAATATAATAAGCCAAAAGTAGACCTACATAGATCTGTGAAAGAGAGTGACTGTGATAAGGAGCCATCCATTATGAGGCCTGTCCCACCCAGCACACAGCCAAATGGTTACAGCCACATGAGGTGTAAATGTCACTCACATTAGATATTAGCCACTGGTATCCATCAGCATTACAGACTATGTGGTGCAAGTGCTAGCTGTGCAACATGACTGTACAAGGAAGTAGTCATCTAGCAGCTATATACATGTACATGTGGAATATAACCCTGCGTGTGCCCATGTGTGTTGTGTCAACCTCTAGGTGAATGAGTTATGGCCCATGCACACACACTGCCCTCCCCATAGCCCTACTATGACAAGCCTGCTGAGGTCATCCACCTTTAAATACACCCTTGGGAAAGGTGTAGCCCAGTAATCTCTGTGGCGCAATCCATAACTGCGTACTGTTGTAGTGTGATAAACTAATTAGGTAGGAGTTCTAATCCCAGACATTGAAACTGTGTGTATGTGTCTCTGTCTGTGTAGAGAGCAATGCTTTTTAGTCCAGTCATACTCATTACAATTCAACTGGCCCACTTTGGCAAGGCCACTGATGTCAATCACTGTGGAATACACCTTTCAGAAAACTGTAGCCCCATAATCTCTGTGGCACATCCTATAACTGTGTATTGCTGTAGTGTGATAAACTAGTTAAGTAGGAGTTCTAATCTCAGACATGACTGTGTGTGTGTCTGTCGTGTACAGAGCAATGCTTTTTAGACCAGTCACACTCACTACAATTCAACTGGCCTACTTTGGCAAGGCTGCTGATGTCATTCACTGTGAAATACATCTTTTGGAAAGCTGTAACCCAGTAATCTCTGTGACACGTCCTATAACTGCATACTGCAAGAGTGTGATAAACTAGTTAGGTAGGAGTTCTAATCCCAGAGATGGCAACTGTGTGTGTGTGTTTGTGTCTCTGTCTGTGTAGAGAGCAATGCTTTTTAGTCCAGCCACACTGAAAATTCAACTGGCCTACTTTGGCAATGCTGCTGATGTCATTCCCTGTGAAATACACCTTTTGGAAAGCTGTAGCTCAGTAATCTCCATGGCCCATCCTATAACTACATACTGCTGTAGTGTGATAAACTAGGTAGTTAAGAATTCTAATCTCAGACATGGCAACTGTGTGTGTGTGTGTGTGTGTGTGTGTGTGTGTGTGTGTGTGTGTGTGTGTGTGTGTGTGTGTGTGTGTGTGTGTGTGTGTGTGTGTAGAGAGAGCAATGCTTTTTAGTTCAGCCACACTTCCTACAATTCAACTGACCTGCATTGGCAAGGCTGCTGATGTCATTCACTATGAAATACACATTTCGGAAAACTGTGGTCCAGTAATCTCCATGGTGTGTCCTATAACTGTGTACTGCTCTAGTGTGATAAACTAGCTAGATAGGAGTTCTAATCCCAGACATGGCATCTGTGCATGTTTGTGTGCATGTGTGTGTGTGTCTGTGTAAACAGCAATGCTTTTTAGTCCAGCCACACTCACTACAATACTTTGGCAAGGCTGCTGATGTCATTCACTGTGAAATACATCTTTTGGAAAGCTGTAGCCCAGTAATCTCTGTGGCGCATCCTATAACTGTGTACTGCTGTAGTGTGATAAACTAGTTAGGTAGGAGTTCTAATCCCAGACATGGCAACTGTGTGTGTGTGTGTGTGTGTGTGTGTGTGTGTGTGTGTGTGCGTGTGTGTGCGTGTGTGTGCGTGTGTGTGCGTGTGTGTGTGTGTGTGTGTGTGTGTGTGTGTGTGTGTGTGTGTGTGTGTGTGTGTGTGTGTGTGTGTGTGTGTGTGTGTGTGTCTGTCTGTGTAGAGAGAAATGCTTTTTAGGCTAGCCACACTCACTACAATTCAAATGTCCTACCTTGGCAATCCTGCTGATGTCTTTTATTGTGAATTATACCTTTGGAGAAGGCGTACTCCAGTAATCCCTGTGGTGCATCCTATAACAGCTTCATGCTGTAGTTTGATATAGAACACTGGTAGGGGTTCTATCCCCACACAGCAGTTGTGGATATTTTCTGTGTGTTGCTGTCTGTGTAGGGATCATTGCATTTTAGGCCAGCCACACTCACTACAATTCATATACCCTACTTTGGCAATCCTGCTGTCTTTCATTGTGAAATACACCTTTGGGGAAAGAATACTCCATTAATCCCCATGGTGCAACCTATAACAACTTCATGCTGTAGTGCAATATTGAACTCTGGTAGGGGTTCTATTCCCACACATGGCAATTGTGGATGTTTTGTGGGTGTTTCTCTGTGTAGGGAGCAATGCATTTTGGGCGAGTCCCACTCACTACAATTCAAATGCCCTACTTTGGCAATCCTGCTGATGCATCACTGTGAAATAATCTTTGGGGAAGGAGTATACCAGTAATCTCTGTGGTGCATCCTTTAACTGTGTAGTGCTGTAGTGCAATAAACTAGTTAGGTAGGAGTTCTAATCCCAGATATGGCAGGTGTGTGTGTGTGTGTGTGTGTGTGTGTGTGTGTGTGTGTGTGTGTGTGTGTGTGTGTGTGTATCTATGTTTGTGATTCGTATCCTGTGTGGAGGTGGGTGTGAGTGTGTAACAACTGGACTCAATGTGGAGTGGGTTTTGCAGATTATTATATGGTGGTCCAAGTATATATCACAATCTGCACTGTACAGGGATAACAGATATGAAATAGCCGAGAGGCTGGGGTGCAAATCGATACCCTTACATGTGGCATCAAGGCCAGGTGACCAAAGTTAGCAACCCTAGTATTACCCAGAGAACACTCTCAACCCATGTCTCATGCACACACACACACCTGCCTAGGCAACAGCCACTATGTTGGTAGTACCCTGCATTTTACCCACTGATAGTAACCATGGTGTGATTGCAGTGGGCTACAGAAGGCATGGCAATCTGCCCATCAGTCCAATAGGCACGTACATGCCGACAGTGCACCTTCCCTATGATCCCCTGCAACACCTGTGGTGCCATCAAATGTGACCCACAAAGGACATACCATGCCTGAAAATTATAGCCTGTATGGACAGATGCCACTGACATCAGGGAATACCAGTATCATGTTATCAATGTAGGTGCCGGGTAAACCTGCTGTCCATTAACAGTTCCTGCCACATGAGGCCAGGACTGGCACATCTGATGATAATCTGTGTACACAACATGGGCCAGACACCCCAGGTACAGTTCCACATGTCACTGTATATGCATGTAGGAGGTGTGCACATCCCAGACACCATCCATGTCCCATGTCATGGACTAAGAAACACATACATGGCAAGCTAAGCACAGCATTGGCCACACGCAATAGTCACCCAGGTGACTGGATGGTGAATACAATACCCTCCTGTGTGGGCAAATCCAGAAACTACAGCCCTGAGCTACAATGCAGACCATTGTCATGTGGCCTGATGCCAGGGTATACACATATATCACCTAGCCTTGTATAGCCATCTGGCACAGTCGACCTCTACACACCTGTGAAGCAATGCACCCATGCAGGTCAGTATTTTCACTGTGTGTGTGTGTGTTGTATGATGCATATGATCACATTCACACTCACTACAACCCCAGTGGCATACTGAAGCATGCTGTCTGATGTCAAATGCCTCCACATACTCTTTGCTCATATAACCTCTGTATGACCCCTGTGGTACATGTAATCCATAATGTGTTATGGCAATCTCGCTAGTGATGAGTTCTATGCCTGGCCCTCCCAAGTGTGTCAATGTGTGTGTGTCCCTGTGAGAGTGTGGCTGTGTTGATAGTGGCACCTGTTCATGTGGACAGGCACGTGTACTACACCTACTGTATAGCTACCATATCCCTGTTGCAGATGTCACCCATCATCACATATAAGTTTTGTGGGCTCCTCAACATGTAACCTATGTGGCGCTTCCAATAACTGCATAGAAATGTGATAACACTACATAGTCATCAGGTGTTTGATACCCTTTGCTGGTAGGTGTGTGACACAAACATGTCTAGTTTTACTCTCCCACCCCTCCCTGACTTTTCTTTGCCTCTGTCTGCCTCTCTTACTCCCTCTCTGGTAGATGCGGAGACCTACACCTGCTTTGCTTAGGCAGCAGCATGTGTATTTTAAGTGATGCTCATGATCAGCTGATGGCCTCTGCATGAATTGCAGCACTCCTCTAGCTGATTGCATGTGGAACAGCTGTGGTAACATTTCCATAGCCAATTGCATGGAAACACACTCCAATATCTAGGAATATCATGTTGGTGTTGGGCCTTTTCATTCACTGTGAGCAGGAACTTGATCTGCTGTTTGGCAAACAGCATCTTAGATGGATTGGGGATTTATCTCTAACAACATACACTGTGGAAACAGGGCAACACACAAGAGGGGGATGTGCCTGACCTCACCACAGACTGCAAATGCTACTATACTGCATTTGGAGTAATGTTGGTTTAACAGGGTGTGTGTGGATATGGCTGTCCTACATGTTTTAATACCTTGCATGTCAGTTGTATGTTCATGAGGAAACCCATATCTGTAGGGTCATCTGCAGACTGGGCAGTGTGTGATGCCTTTTGTTTCATGTGTTACCCACAGAGCACCTATCTGTGAACTGCAGAAGGTAGTGTGAGGATTGCAGTCTGTAGATGGTGACAGCCGTGAGAGTTACTGACTTCATATCCCTCATAGGACATATGTTGCAACAAATCCTGTTACAGCAGTAGATGTATGAGATTATCACAGCAACATGTCAATATTAGCCCTGTGTATGTACCTCCAGCCACAACTCTGTCAACCTTTGTACATATGTCATGCAGTAAGAGGTGCATATGTGCTGTACACCATAATTAGTGACATCATATCTGATAACATGCCGGTGAGATATCAGACTGCTACACATCTTATGTATTGTAGGGGTTATATTTGATGACATAACATGGACATTCTGTGGTTGTGTGTACAGTACTGAGGTCTGTGTACTTATGGTGATTGTTGACAGTGTGTGTAATGTTAATATGTACTTTGGCCTGTGTACAGACTGTGGTAGATGTCATTGTTCCTGGTACCATTCTGTCTGATGTTACATGTTGCGCCACTGTATGTTACCCTATTGGCTTACATGTTTGTAGGGCCATACACACACATGTCCCATACCACAGACAAGCATTGGACCACACTGTGTAGCGGGCCAGTATATGTAGGGTTAGTGTGTGAGTGGCACATATGAGGTTGGTGTTGAACAGATAGTCCGTATACTGTAACTTTATGCTAGCTTACCATATGTGGCTGTGACTGTGTTCACATTGGTTGTGGTTATGCACTTTCACACAGATGTATTGTACTCTGTGCTGTGACATGCCTGTAGAGCCTGCTATATATGCAGGCACATGTGCAGTCCCCCATAGAAAATGTAGGACAGTGTTGAGCCAGTCTGCTTGTAGCCTGCACAGTGCTTTGTTACATGCCTAGCAGCTTAGTGTACTTACCCAGTGAGATGTCATGTCCAGATACTTGCCAGATGTACTGTTGCCAGGCCTCCCTTAACAGTCATGTATATCAGACAGAGCAGTGGGATGCTGTGCAGGTGTATGTCAATGTCTAGTGGGCAGTATGTGACCATGGCACCTCTGTACCAGCAGTTATTATGTCAGGACAGACAGGGGTGTGTGAATGCATAATCTATGAGGGCAAAGGTATAACAGTTGTTACATGTTATACCTATCTACATGGCTAACTTCCACATTGTCAGGCTTGGTTCACATGACTTGCACTAAGGGGTTCTGTGTATACCTCTGGACTGCCCAGATTGTGTCAGAATGTTCACATATATTAGCCAATATCTCTGCTGTAGTCCACTGAAGCATTATGTGCTAGCAACGGTACTGTACTATGATGTCCTTAGGATCTGTCAGTAGTCAACGGGGCACATGTTAAAAGCAGATGTGACCTCCCACACACACCATGTCTGTGATGACAATCCCTGTTACAGTAGCAATAGTCTACAAATATACCTGCTATCCATACCTGACATCCCCTTGCACTACGAAGTTGGGACTATAGGGGCTCAGGTAGGGCTACACTCCATGGTCAGGATATATGGTGAAAATATATGCATATATAATCATCCAGATATCTATATAGATATATGCACATATACATAGTGACATATATAGATGGATATGTATATGTACATAGATACACATATAAACACCCAGATATATACATATACAGAGCAATATATGTCTACACATATACAGATAGAGGTACATATGCACATATACATATGGATATCTACATATATAGAGAGTAGAAGGTATATCAGAATAGATATGTATGCACATATAGTTATAGATATCTACATATATAACAACATAACATATATATGTAGCACTATACAGATGTGTATACAGACATATGTATGCATATACATGTGTACGTACATGTAGACATATATAGACCTATTATATATATACAACCATATTCCTGTCATGAGTAAACCTCATGGTTGTGTATACCATGTTACTAAATGTATATCATTTTTGTATTTTATATTTTTCTGTAAATTGTCCGTTAAAATTTTTTATATGTGGAGCTTTTTCTCCTCGGACCTCTACTTACCCTCCCAGATGTATCTCATCATATGTATCTGCTATGTGTACATTATGATAAAACAACATATGTGATTCAACAGTCATATTAATAACAAGGACTACAAAATTTAGGTACTAAAGGCAATTGTTCAATACTACTCAATATGTGTATTGACAGCTATATTGGTAAAACAACAGCTGTATTCACAGTGGTCATGGCATAATGGTTAAGTGCTGTGACTTCAGTATACAGGGTCCTGGGTTCAAGACCTGCAAAGGGTGTTCGTTTTGTTGCTGGGCTGAACAAGGGCTGTGAAATACAGAGATTTTAATGCAGTTTTGAGCAGCTTCAAGCTTGTTTGTGTGGGTTTGCATGAAGCTAACTGGTGCTAAGCTATGGGTAAATGTAAGGGCGCTTGCACAGTGTAGGCGCTGCTTACTAGTGCACAGATCAGCTCAGCTATTATATTACAGCAATGTTGATACTTGCTAAACATGGCTTAGCCCTGGTAACAAGGTCACATCACGCAGTCTGTTAACAAAGCAGGGTAATGACATCTATAATAGGTGTATGTAATGCCATGTACAATACATGCTCCTATGTGCTGTCATTAGAATAGCAAGGGGTGTGCATGTCATGTGTGGGATGCAGTCATATATGTAGCCTATACAGCACTGTTATTCATGTGAATGTGTTTCATACAGGTGTAGTAGCCCAGGGTATGTGCTGCCACACTGGCATGTAGTGTATCATGGCAGTACTACTGTTAACAGTGGTAAACCAGGCAAGAGCAGAGTGCTAAATGTAGTACTGACAACAGGCACACCTCCAGGCATAGCTGGATACTGAGACCTCCCTGTTTTATCCCTGGTGTGTAAGCTGTGTCACAGTATATACCCCTTACTGGGTAATGATCCATCATGTGGAATGTAACTGTAGACTACCATCTGTACAGCACATATTAGTGAGGGCGTCCAACATGTAGTTATGGCATACATATTGTTGTCAGATGTCTATCTGTCAACACACTCATGCTACTGCATAGCTACTTGCCAAGCTGATGACTGTCAGTCCCTGTACAGATGTGCAGATGGCAGGTATCCAGCTGGGATGTATACAGGCAACCTTAGCTTGATTGACACTGACATGTCTTCTCATCTGTGTAAGAACTGGCACATATAGGAGATGTCACCCTGTATGCACCACATGCCACGGGTACCTCCACTACACTACCGCAGTGAAGCAATCATGCTTGGGTACAGGTCTCCATCACAGACACTAACCATGTGTTGTAATGCATGTTGCATACATGTCAACTTGATCACCTCAGTGGCCATGTGCAGGAGGCACCTGGAGGATTGGCTGATGCATGTCATTCTCACCCTGATGGTCACCACAGTAGTGCTTGTCGATAGATTGCCCACTGCCACCTGACAGGTGACAGGATGCCACTGTACACACAACCCCTACACAACCCATCTCCCCTTGGACAATAGCTCGGTACACAGCTATGACCATCTGCAGTGATGCACCCCTGTACTGACACATGTGTACATGTGCATGACTGAGTATAGCAGTGTCTGTGTGGTAACACACCTGTACTTGGGAATTCCATGAGGACCTTCACAACCAATGCAACACCCATTGCCATAGTCAGTTGTCGCTGCTGCTGTATGGGACATTGCATGTACCCTGTTAGGCTCCCACCCATTCTGGCTACATGAGCCTGGCAGTACCAGCATAAATGTGTTTTACAAAAAGGTTGATAAGCATGGGATAGCCATTGTGTTCTGGCATGTGTGTGTAGTTGTGCAAGTCCGTATATCTGTAGGGTACAGCATTCTGAGGCCACATACTCCTATTACAATACCCATTGCCACACAGTAGTACAGATAGTGTTGTTGCTGCTCATAGGTGAGGCATGACAATGCAACACCCTACTACATGTGATTAGATGCATATCCCTACAATACCACTGTTGGGGTATACTATTGCTTGTATCGCAGTCGCAGCCAATGTGTGATGGTGGGTATGGCAGAGTGTCATCATCGGTTTCAGGGAGTACAATATTCACTGGGGGATGTTGGTGCTGTGTATACTGTCATTACACCAAGGTACACCCCGTATATGTTCCATGTACCATGTTATGGCTACCACTAACACCATAAACCATACAGGTAACTGATTCCACAATCCAAGCCTGTTATGCATATGCTGTGTGCAGCCTACCTGTAACACATTGGACATATGGTCAAGTTAGTTAGCAGCAATAGGCCCTGGTATCTTGTGTGTGTGTGTGTGTGTGTGTGTGTGTGTGTGTGTGTGTGTGTGTGTGTGTGTGTGTGTGTGTGGCTGTTATATGTCTGTTAATGTATATATGATGGTATGTCACACTATGTATTGTCCATATACACCCATTACATCCCCGATTAGCATACTGTACATGTCTGGGGGTGTTCTGCATGTAACATGTAACCTGGGACACACCTCACCCTAAATGCTGTATGGCGTTTGCAATGTAAGCCACACACTTCAGTATCACTACATAGCTAGGTAGGGGTCTAGTCCCAGTGTTGCCAAGTAACAGTGTGCATTAATGGGGATGGGTGTACATCAGGTTGCAGTGTATACATGCCTCAGCGGGTCGCCTGTACATGTGGCACAGGCAATAAACGTTTTAGTAACCTGTGACATGTGTTCAACTGTATCCCAGATATGTCACAACCATGGTGTCACCACAGTGACATACCCCATTGTGGAATATGACTGCAGACCATCTTTGTTCTATCACATGTACACCTACAACACAAATGTATAACATGACAGAGGCTGCAATCAACCAGTGTTACTAACAGCTATAATGCATCATTGCTGGATGGCTACACTACCTGCTATTTATGCATTACACTTTACTCCTTACAACATGTTACACTGCAGTACTGTGGTACACTATAGTACAGTCACCATGTGCATCAGAACCATATCAGCCTGTCCCTGCATTGATGGTATGGATAACAGGGATGTGGCACAGGTATCATTATATGCACAGGGCATCCTTGTGCTGACACACGTGCACCTACAACACAAATGGATGACATTATAGAGACCACAACCAACCAGTGTTACTAACAGCTATAAGACATCATTGCTGGATGGCTACACTACCTGCCATATATGTATTACACTCTACTCCCTACAACATGTTACACTGCAATACTGTGGTACACTGTAATACAGTCACCATGTGCATCAGAACCATATCAGCCTGTCCCTGCATTGATGGCATGGATGACAGGCATGTGGCACAGGTATCATCATATGCACAGGGTGTGATGTTGATTTGCCTGAGGCTGAGGGTGGGCCATACATTTGACACCATGTGTGTGGGTGAGGGGTGTACTGTGGTGAGCTGGGCATGGTGATGTGGTGTGTATAGGTATTGGGTTGCCTTAGGTGTGTTTGCATAGTGTGTGGGTATGCATGCACACAATTCTGCCATGTAGCTGACCTACGCAAGTGTTTATGGACAGCTGCAGACAATACCTGGCAGGGTGTGCAGTTCACTGCCTCTGGCCTCAGACATGTGGACTGTGCCTGCTAGGGGTTCCATGGGCACATCCGTATACAGGCCTCGATGTGCTATTCTCACCTGCTGATGACAAATATCCACTGGTACCAGGCCCCTCCTGGGACTGGCCAGGACCATGTGCACGTGGCCTGCAGTGATGTGGTGTGGACAGCACACCCCCTGCACTGCTAGGGCTGCTACTGCCACTACAGAAGCCCCTTGGTGTTCTAGCACATCCACGTTGACTGCCAGCTGTTGGTGTTGCCGGCCCATGTCCACGCGGCCATCGCCACATCCCCACCACACGTTGAAGCATGGACACACCATGGCCAATGAGGGCCATCATCTCACCATACCGTCTATCTGTGAGCTCGGTATAAGCACAGATGGCACCAGAAAGTTCATGGAGGTTGTCGCTTACAGATTTGAGAGTAGCCCTCTGCAGCATCAGGCCCTGTCTGGTGTAATGTTCCATATGTGCCTGCACTGCCATGACAGCCTGAAACATGTGCCTGCTGGTACTAGCTATGTCACCTATGCCAGAAGCATGATGTCCAGTGGCCCTACTACGAGCACCCTAGGACATCCACCTATGTGGTGCCCTACTGGATATCTGGCTATGCGTGCTGCGACCAGACACAGTAGGCATGGTTACCACACTTTCCTGTGCACTGCCACCAAACGCCAGCTGTCACTCCGCTATGGTCACTAGTGATGGGGTATGTATAGACACTGAACCTGTGTGCCGGGTTGGGGTGGCTAAAAGGGGATGTCAAATGTTGGCACAGTGTCGGTCCCTGACAACATCACCTGTGCCTCAAAAGGAAGAAATTGTTGCAAAAGAGAGTAAAATCCCATGGGTGGAGGAGCTCCCTGGTCAGCCTCAGCAAGAAGCTGAGATCCCTTATAAGATCTTCCAAAGCTAGCTATGAAAACAAGGTTGCCACTGATTCTAAGGACAACCACAAAGCATTCTATAGCTATGTCAAGAATCTCAATGGCAACACACAGATCTGCTCTGAATTACAGCACAATCGCACAAAAATTACAGAACTAACTGATATTGCCAACATCCTGGCAGATTGGTTCAGTGCTAACTTTACCCCGCCACCCCCTAAAGGGCCCGTATCTATACAGGAAGAATGCAGATTCCCTGTAATCACAACTTCATAGGTAAAAGGAGAACTCTCTAAAGCCAAAAACACAGCATCAATGGGACCGCACAATATCCCAGGCTGCATTTTAAATGAACTTCAGAATGAACTGGCTCCCCACCTAAGCACCATGTTCAATCATAGCCTCACATCAGGCTTTGTGCCCACTGAATGGTGCACAGCAACAGTTATCCCACTCCACAAAGGGGGAGCCACCACTGATCCTGGGAACTATCGCCCTATTAGCCTGACGAGCCTCGTCTGCAAGGCCATGGAATGTATCATCATGGAATTCATAAACAAAGACATTTGTAACCTCCAAACTCTGGACCCCACCCAGTTCGGGTTTGTGAAAGGCAGATCTTACCTCCTGAATCTGACCAACTTCTTTGAGGCAGTCACCAAAGCCGTAGACGAGGGTAAGGTGGTTCACACAGCCAATCTTTACCTCGCCAAGGCTTTCAACATCATCGAATTATAGCTAAACTCACTAAACTAGGTATAAATCCCTATGTCAAAATATGGGTTGCCAATTGTCTCACTGACAGAACCCACACTGCAAAAGTTGCTGACTTCAAATCTGACTTCAAACCAGTGGCAAGTGGAGTACCACAGGGTTCAGTCCTGGGACTTCTCCTGTTTGGTATCTACTTCTCTGAAGTACAGGCTAACACAGAAGGTCTCTGGCTAAGAAAGTTCACAGATTACTGCAAACTAGGAGCTATAGTCAAGTCCCCAAATGATGTGGACATCCTACAGAAGGGCCTCACTGAGACAGATGCCTGGTGTCAGAGCCATGGCCTCAAGCTCAGTGGCAAAAAGTGCATTGTTATCCCCTTTGGTAAAAACTCTGTACCCATTAACTACCACATAGGCAGCAGTCTTCTTAACACCGAATGTGTGATAAGAAACCTTGGGACCCAGGTGAACAGTAGTCTCTCCTCTGATAATCACATTGCCACAGTAGTCAGGAAATCCTTCTACATAGCACACCTCACCACAAAAGGGTTCTCATCCAGGAAAAAAGAGGTCATTGTTCCCCTCTATTTGACACTCATTAGACCCATTATAGAGTACAGTGCCCCTTTTGGAATGTACCTCACAAGACATTTGCAGCAGCTGGAAAGGCCACAGAAGTACCTCACAAAGAGAATTACTGGCCTCAAACAGATGCCGTACACTGATCTCTCAAAAAACTCCAGCTTTACTTTGTAGCATATCACCTACTCCAAGGTGATCTCTGCCTAACATATAAAGCTATGTCAAACCCAGAGCTGTTGGACATGCTACACTTAAAGAAATCCCAATCCTTCTGAGCTACGCACTCTAGGGACCTAAACCTTATCACCCCAATAAACAGGACTTGCTGGAGGGATAGATTCCTGTCCCAGAGACTTCCCATACACAAACTACCCATCTATGTCAAGCAAAGTTCCTCATTAACACTCTTTAAGAAAAATCTTGTTGAGTGGAAGGGAAATAGGAAATACAACCTGTGGATAAATTCTGTGGCTCTGCTTGACAGGGGCACAGGAAATTAACTTTCTTGGGTTGGCGTAAGGCAGGGAAATTTGTTGGCTAGGCTTACTTAGGCCCTTGGGCCGATAGCCTACTATCTACCTATGAACCTATGAATCTATGAACAGTACTATCATCATCTTTGGTGTCTATGGACACCGACATAAGATTGCATGCAGGGTGGACCCTGACCCACCTCGCCACCTGTGGGGGAAACCAATAAATGCACTTTCAAACCTGTACAGCATTGCCTAACAGTACACACACACACACACACACACACACACACACACACACACACACACACACACACACACACACACACACACATGCCCATAATACCTACCTGTCCATGGCTTTACAGACAGTCCCACATATATGTCCATGTGGTACCCTATCCTGCATCACACTTGCTAACATACACACATTGATACCACTCCTTAACATATCAGTCCTCTAAAGGCCTACACAGGCAGTCACACCACAAGACCTGTTTCTACATTACCTGCCTGACCTGTGTGTAGTGGTTTTAGATGGCCTCACTGCTGTCATTCGGTATGCATCCTCTGTATGTCTGGACATCATGAGCTTGGCCCCTATATGTGTGGGCTACTATGTTCTGTCCATTATATCATGTACTAGTGTGGCATGTGTATGTAATGCTCACTACATGCCAGATATGCTGCTCATTCAGCCTATCATGTGACAACTGTAATATATGGAGACACTCCCTGGTGTTGACTAGTACTTCCTCAATGCATCTGTAGTGCTGCATACATAGGTTGTAGGTGACATCCCAGCTGAATGTGATATTAAGGGTCTACCTCATGTCTACCTTCCCTCTCGATGCCTGTTCCATGCTACAGACCATATTATGCTATCAGCTGTCCTGTGATTATACATATGACAGGTATTCCTGGTGTGTAATGTAGCAGTCCATGTCCATGTACTGCAAGGTCCCAAGGGGGGGGTACAGCTGTATGAACACCCCACAATCTCACATGTGCATACATGGCCATCCACACAAACACACACATGAACACAAGCATCCTACATGCATCCACATCCCTCCACTTCACCAGAGTGACCCTACAGACAAACTAACTAACCACCAGGATGCACACACACACACACACACACACACACACACACACACACACACACACACACACACACACACAGACACACAGGTGAGGTTGCACAATGATAGTACACACAGTCCTATTATCCATTTGTCAACATGAAGAACATACGGTACAGAACAGCATGCAGTTCAGCTATAGTCAATCCATGCTAGCAACAGTATACATGTGTGTGATGCATGTGCTGTGTCACTAGGTGATGCCCCTACCCCTGAATACCACTGCACCCATGTACACAGTACTGCTGTGCACCTGTTCTGCACCATGCCATGTACTGTGCACCACACCTCACAGGTGTATGACCCATTGTGGAATGTGTAGTACTGTGTCAGTTATGTGAGCTTTAATGCTCACAGCCCCTATATTTTCCAGCAATACATACCTGGGATGATATGTGGACAGTTGTCATTTGTGAATGCCTGATGTACAGCTGTCACCATCAGCGGACCATGTATGACCAATCCAATACTCTTACACTAACAACCATCAGAGCATACCATGGCTATGGGGGGTGTACATACTCTTCCTGATATGATGCACCCATCCATGATCTGCATTGGGATCACATCACTGCATATCTTAACAGTACATGTGCCCGATATGTGGCATATGTCCTGTACTTTCACATGCAGTGTCTACGGAATTTGTTAGGTGTGTGGATGCTGACCTCAATGAATACACACTGTGTGGGCATGTGTGTGCTATGAGGGTTTGACGCCCCTCTTGTGTGTACTACAGCAGTCACTACTCCTGGTGGGGATATACCAGCATGGGCCATCTGCAACTGCCAGTGTATGTTCAGTCTGCCCTACACATGTCCCCCTACTCTGCATGATTGCAAGTTCTACTCATGTGCACATCCATTGGTGTTCACACACTGCCATCACTATTGATGTGGGGGTAGGGTTATGTCTGCCACAGGTTCTGAACCTGAACATGTGTGTATACTGCCATTCTTAGCATCCTTAGGTTCCCTGCTGCAGTGCACCGGTGTGTCATGCTGACACCACCCCTCCCTCAGCATTTTTTGCAGATGCATGACAAGTAAGCCCTACACGTGTCTCACTTTGCAGTGCCCTAAACACTGAACACCACATGTTACAGCCTAGTCTCAGATGATAATGTGGACTACTGTAATGCCATATTCCATAGTGTATCTCTGCAACAGTTGCCATTGTCCTACAGGTATATACACTGGTGTTGCACTGTATATGGGTTTTGTTCCAAACATGTCCCTACTGTAGGCCATGTCCCCCATCATTATGTTACTCCCTGTGGATGAATTCTGCAATGACAGGATGTTAGTTATCATGCAGGTGTCTGACATACCCTTCCAATACCCCATCATGGTCATCACTGTGATGCCGTGCATTTCAGAGCAACAATACATGCACATGTACAGCATGCATTCTGGGTAGGTGTGTTAGATGTGTGAATGGAATTTACCATCGCCATTACAAGCCCTGTGTGTTGGTAAGCATCTACATAAACCATACTCAGCAGCAACAGGCTGCTGCCTTGGTGGGATCCCGGAGGGACCAACATAAGATGGTGAGAGATGCAATGTCAGTGGCCACACCTGTGGCAGTGCTACAGGGTGGGTGCAGTGCTACAATACATCAATGGCACATTTCCACAATATTACCATATCTGGGCATCTGTTTATCACTACTATGCAGCAACACAATATATCTATGACATGTCAGATATGCATGATCTACCTGTACCAATATGGATGTATATACAACAGTAGTCTACTGATGTGCCCTGTGTTCTTACCTGCCCACTCCTTGGCTGATGTGTGGGTAACACCCACCTCCTCAAAGGTGTCCGGTGGTTGGTGGATGGCCAGATGGGCAGGTGCCATGAAGCTGGCTGGGAGTTCCTCCACACATGTCGGGGGAATGGATGGCATGACTCCCCCATGGCGAGGTGATCCCCACAGACTGCAGCAGCATCCCAACAGGCATTGTGAAGCAGGTCAATACAATGACGCTGGACCTGCTCATAACTGCAGTTGTGCAGTCTGACATCAATGACCCTGTGGACTAGGTCATTCCACATGGCGGTCCACTCCTGCTGGTCATGTGCCACCTTGCTAAACAGCACAGTGTAGTGCTTGATTAAGTATATGATTAGCACTTCATTCTCTGCCACTGAATACGTTGGCAACATGCATGTGAAATCTTGGCTGAAAGACAAAGATGGAAACAAGTCTGAGCAACTCATACAGCAAGGTTACCAGAGTTCTTAATACACATCTCTGTAACCCCCCCCCACCACCATATCAGCTACAACAAAGTGTACACACAACTGATTAGGTATGGCTACAGCTTACCTACCAGTGGGACAGATATTGTATTTTGCCACACTTTCTGCTATGTGATTATAGCCATGTTCCCTGTGTGGACACTATCATTGCTGGCCTGTTGCAGACTATTCACCCACATGCCATTGTCAGGGCCACTATGGTTCCATAAATGCCTGTGGTATGGCTGTTTTGTGATTGCTGCACATCTGACATTCTGTGTTATTGGGGATATCTATGCATGCTGTTGGACATGTTCTGGTATTGTGTAGACTATTACTAGCAACATATGTTCTATAATAGAGACAGAATAACATGTATATGTACTATTGGCCAGGAGAACCACCTCTCCAGAACCATCTGCCCATGTTATCTGGCCACATCACATATTTGTCCCACCCTCGGGTCTCCTTATGTACTAGTCCAGCAATACTGACAGGTGGAACCAACCCAGGAGGATGTTGTCCCCCCTGGGGCCACACACAGACATGTCCCTGTCCCCTGAGGTCATGCCCAGGGTCTGTTCCATAACAGGCTCCACAGACACATGTGGGATGTGCTACATCACTCTGAGGCACCCAGTACACATTCACAGGGCCAACATGCTCCTCCTGCTCAGTCTCCAGGCCAGGCACCTTCAGGATATGGACTGCTGTTGTGAGTAGCAGTGGGTGGGAGGCTTGTTCCCATTGTGTCCATAGTAGGGCCCATGGGGCATCCACATTACAGACTACACACACACCATCCAGGGTGTTCACCCACCACATGTGTCACATACAACGCCTATAGACTGTCCTCTATATCTACCAACCCTGACCACCTCCACAACTATACCTGCCATACTTCCCCATATTCCCATTCCATACTTCACAGATGAGGGCAATGTGGTCCCAACAAGGGGTTAACATGTGACATAACCATCCATGTTGCACACACTGCCAGCTGTAGATATCTGTGTGTATTGCTATGTCTGTTGTTGCCTCACACATAACATGCATCACTTTGGTAGTAACATAGGGGACATGTATTTACATACATATATTTTTGTGTGTGTGTGTTTGCATATATGTAGACATGTGCATATATGTATATATCTATATATGTGTAGATATATGTGATGTTGTATATATGTGCTCATAGATATGTCTGCACATGGGTATCTGTATGTTTGTGGACATACATGTAGCTATATATATATATATATATATATATATATATATATATATATATATATATATATATATATATATATATATATATATATATATATAGATATATATATATAGATATATATATAGATATTTATATAGTATATATGGGTACATATGTACACATATTCATACCTATATGTGAGGTAGATTCAGACATCAGGTCCACAATCTCACAACACCTTCCTGCACAGCTTCACTGCCGTGCTACAACAAAGACAGGTGCCACATATGGACACAACCTGACATTAGGTATATGTAGGACCTGATTGCAGATAACCCAATTACACACCTTTGGCATTCCTGCATGCTACATTACAGATTAACCTGAGTATCCTGCAAGGGGTAGGCTGTGGGTCCCATGTGTCCATCATAATGGCATTACTTCCACCACCAGCTATTGGCCAAGTAATATACATACTTCCCATTACATAACACACACTCTGATGGTTTACATCTTGTCAGTAAGTGCTGATCTGCACAGTTGACAGGTATGGCCTACTACCCACAGGGACAGACACTATTGTCCATAGCAATTGTTCAGTTGAGCACCATTACAACACCTGATGGCACATATAAATCATTCCACATCATCTATCCCATTAGTATGGACCAGGTACTACATTCAGTTACATGCATATATACTTCACATACCTGTTGTGGGAATGATGTCTGTTCTGGATAGTTTGCTGGATGTTAGTATAGTTTTGTTTTCCTTTGGCTTTTGCTTTGCCTTTGCCTTAGGCCTTTTTTTCTTTCTATCTCTCTCTCTCTCTCTCTCTCTCTCTCTCTCTTGGTCTCTCATCAGTAAATGGATTGAGCTGCTTTGAGCAGATTGCAGCATGGTATTGTAGGTGATGCACATGATCAGGTGATGGCCTCTACACCAGTCAGTGTCCTCCACTTGCTAACTGCATGCAGCTTGCTGTGTAGTACTTCAAATTACCACTGTCATGGCAACCCACTACTATAATTCCCTACATCATGTGGGCGTAGTCCCTTTACCTTTCCTGTGTGATGGACATCTTTCCTGTGTGTGGGCGTCAGTGTTACAGACACCAGGTAGTAATACCTCTTACAGGAAAACCTGCACACTCAGGCCAGCTACATATTTGAAGAAGGTTCCAGAAATACAATCACAGTGTGAGTAGAGTTGTTGTATGCATTGTATAGTACTGGTGTTACTGGGTTTGTGTGTACATACTGGTTTACATTGAAATGTTGTCTGTTTGCATAGCTCTTAACTGTGGGCCTATCCTCTTGATGCCCAGAGGTGTGCCTATTATGTTTTGTCTGTCCACCACACAGGTCTTGTGTCAGGTATATCACTGGCAGTGTGTGTGTTGACTGCTCTCAGTGGATGGCTACATCCATTTTTGTTTCTAACTTCAAATTCCTGACTAATGGTATGTTGCAGACTATCCTGTAACACCAGTGACTTGCTTAGTGTATGTCAACAGTTATACACATATGGACCTGTGTTCCCGTCTCTGTCCTCCACATACATACCAGGCTTTGCACATATGACATGCTGTCAGGAGTTGTTCTGTAGTGGGCTGAGAGTATGTTCTGCTGCCATTCCTGCCATCAGTCCACTGCTGCTGTGTCCCCCAAAGCCCAAGGTGAGGTTGGGGCCATATATGTCTGGGCTTCACCTACACAATACGCGTGTGCCCTTATGCACTCCAGAGGCCAGTGTAACAGTGGTATATGGCCCTATATTAGTGAGTCTGGGGGGGTGCACCATAACTAACCTAGGCTATTACAACATGTGGGGCATCAGGGATGAGCTGCCTTAAGGTATCTGGATGTACATTACCATACAATCCACCTTGGGTAAATGCAGGCCTACTGCCACCTGCCATACAGACTGTTCTGCTTGTCGGTGTGCTTGTGATGGTGTCAGTTATGCCTTGTTATGTAACAGTTACATCCCATTGTGTCAACTGAGCTCTTTACCACATAGGGATTGTCTACAGAGTGTAGATAGAGGCTGCTGAACTATACATCTGAATTACTTACTGTTGATTGTTTGGTATTCTGTGGCCCAGTCTGTCTTTACTATTGTATTACTTGAAGGCCTTGGCCTGGACAGAAACATTTTTAAACCTTTCCAGACTACTGTATTAGTCTAACTGTTTCACAGTTGCATTACTCAGTTTATTTGGATGTCCGTGTCTAAACAGCTATTTCACACGGCATATACAACTGTAATAGTACACAAATAAAGCTTTCCCATTTATGCAAACCTGTGTGTGGTGTTATATTCTTTGACCTCTCTGTGGATATATGTTACAGGCAACGATTGTCATTTGTATGGGAGGTAACTGTAGGCATAGTGGCTGTTCCATATTGTGTGCACCATCTACATATGTATCTTACTAAACATATCTCTGCATGTGTATGTGTAGTTACACACACACACACACACATATATATATATATATATATATATATATATATATATATATATGTATATATATTTATACCTGTATCTGCATATATGTGTCTGTGTACATGTATCCATGTATCCTTGGGATGTTGATTGCTTTCACATTATACATTCCCTTTGCGAGCCGGACTGTACTGCATGATATGTTACTGATACCAGCCTGACATCATACAGGTGGGATGGAGTACTGTTAACATCTTGTGCCCATGACGTGTCAGGTCCTGGGTATGGGATCTGCATAGGTTCACTGGTTGGTACTAGGCTATCGGCCCAAGGGCCTATACAAGCCTAGCCATAAAAATTCCCTGGCTATTCCCTGGCTATTTTTTCCCACACTATTTACTTCCCTGGACCCCTGTCTAGCAGGGCGACTGATGTAATCTGCGGGGTGGTAGTGTATTGCAGGGCAGATGTGTTTGGCTGCGGGGGGGCGGATACCTATTCATACAAGAATTATGTTGTTTGGGGCCTCTCAACCCCATTAACGGTGCATGTGGACATATATGTTTTTGTTATGTTCCTATTGTTATCTACAGATGTATGTCTGTATATACCTATATAGATATATATATATCTGCTTACATATATATAACTTGCTATATATATATATATCTATATATATATATATATATATATATATATATATATATCTATATATAGATAGATATATGTATAGATATATATAGACATATAGATGTAAGGCGGCAATGCTAAATGCTGCACCACCGCGGCCGCCCTTATATGTTTATATATATATATATATATATATATATATATATATATATATATATATATATATTATATCTATATCTACATGTATAGATATGTTTTATTTATTTAGATATTAATATATATATATATATATATATATATATATATATATATATATATATATATATATATATATATATATATATATATATATATATATATATCTATGTATATATATATATATATATATATATATATATATATATATTTATACACACACACACACACACACACACACACACACACACACACACACACACACACACACACATACATCTACATGTTGGAATACATTCCCTGTACTGTTGAATGACTGGGCTGGATGATATGTTTGTGAAAACAGCAGGCTTATGTGTCTCAGACATGGCTTTGTGGTAAATCACTTTGGCTATGATGTGCAGGGTCCTGGGTTCAAGACTTGCAGAGGCTGTTTATTTTGTTGCTGGGCAGAAGAAGGGCTATTGGATACAAAGTGATTAAGGTACTTTTAAGCAGTTGTAAGCAGGTTTGCGAGAAGATAAGCACTGCTAACGTCCGGTTACAGTTTCTTACACTCAGCTTCTAAATTGCTTAACCTGTGTAGGCTTTGCTTACCCCCATGCAAACAGGATTAAACCTGCTTACTGATGTATAAAAGTGCTTACTCCCACTTATCCCCATGCTAGTTTCTTTAAAAGAAAAGAAAAAAGGGTGGATAGGAAAGTGGTGAAAAAGGGGCACAAAGAGGGAAATACAGTAGGAAAAATAGCTAGGGATGTGCAAGATGGGTGTAATGAAGGTCCATAGCTGTCCATTTCTTCTCCAGCAAGAGCTGTGCATATACACTGAATATGGAGGTAGATTTGGACACTCAAACCCCTCAGAGAGGGATGAAGACAACAATAATATGTTGTGATGACAATTAGACCAGATTACAAGTGTCCAGTGGACATGTGTGCAAAATGGACAGCTATGTATGGGGCGTAATTTTATTTGGGAACAGATTGCCCTTTTTCTTTTCAGGTGAGAGTGGGATGTTGGGGAGGGGTAGTAGGTATAGTTGGGGAAGTAGGTTGGGTAGGTTTAGAGACAAGACAGACAAGACGCATACAGGGGCAGTATATGACACAGTTAGGGGATAAACACCTTGATGGGGAGGGGTGTTGGGAAATCAGAAGCTCATGAGCCCCTTAGTGCAAACAGTGGGTGAGGTCCCCACCCATGGGTAGTCACCACTGCACCTTCACAGCCCTGATGGTGGCTGTGCTGGGGGCTGAGTCGCAGAGCTAGACTGACCCTCTAGTCATGACACGTGGCCCTCGAACTGGCATAGAAGATCACCAAACTGCTGGTTGAGCTCTCTATGCACCATGACCCGGGCCTGGCGATGGGTGACAGGTACCTGTCTGCACCCGCTCTCAGGGGGGTGAGCCCCATCCCCTGAGGTGGTTCCACCTGAAGGTGGTGCAGGACCAACAGACAAGGAGGTCCCGGGTTGGGCCCCAGACATGCTGGTGCCCAGTGCCATGGCCAGCTGAGGTGAAACTGGTGGGTCCGCTGGGACCGGCCTTCCTAAACGTGCTATAGTGTTTAGATTTTATCATCATATGTGGGTTAGTAATAGTTAACACATTCCAGGGTTAGGTATAACAGCATGCATAGATATTCCCATTAACGCAGACACCAGATATGGAACAGCTGCATAGCAAATAGAACACATGCATATATGGGACCACAGTGGTGATAACATCATGCAGGTACATTGATGGCACCATGTCACCAACGTTGGCATAATTCAATATAGCATATGCTTGGAAACAAATATAAATATTTATCAACCAATATGACATAATCAGAACATTGGAAACATTACATACCGGTTGGGGTGGGTATGTAGTTTATTGTTGGAGATAAAGGTGGGGGAGAGAAAGATGTCAATTAACATCTAGTATATTCCTGTAGTCCACATTAATTTCCTAGTCAGTGCTGTTATCTGTACCTTACAAGTATTACTACACTACCCTATAGCCTTAGTTTGGACAGTGATATGGCTGTCATCATTGTTATACATGAACTGGTTTTACCTGCAGTATACACCTCTTACCTGGTATACCTGTGGAGGAAATGTTTGTTAACACTAACTGCTTCTGCACATACTCCCAGATTCCAGGTTGATGTTGTGCACATACATGTCCAACTCTTTTGCACAGACTCTGGCCATATCTTGACCACATGCAGGTGTGTCAAGACATATCTAGACTATTGCCCTCTTCAACCTTTATTGACTTGACACACACATATACATGCTTTCCTACACAGTTATATTATGTACCACAGTGTGTCTGATGGTGATCAGTGATACTTTATTATTCAGAGAAACTGCAACACTCACTATTTGCTACAATACCAGAGTAGACAGTAGCGGTACAGGGTATAAAGGTTTTTATTTCTCAGCACAGTGTTCATATTTGACGTACCTGTGGGAGCACTGATTGTTAGCACTACCTGATTGTTGCCACACAAAGTTCCAGATTACACATTAGTATTATGCACATAAATCTCACTCTGTTACTATACACACTCAGGTCATAACTTGACAACATGGGGGTATAGATAAGACATACTTGGATTATTACTCTCCTAACAGTTTCAGGAGTTGCTACAGTGACAGGTTTGCTCTCTTAGATGTTTGACAATCACTTGTATTCCCTGTTTGCTGGCTAAACATCTGGGATCATCCCACAGACTTCCCAGGGGGACAGGGGGACAGGCAGCAGATATGGGCCCATATACTGGGCATTCTGGTCTTATCTGTACAGTTGTGGGGTATGATACTTTATGCAACCTATTTCCACTCCCAGGATTCAGAACAAGTCTGTGTTTCCTGCAACTTAAAGACTATCTGTCAGAGTTGTGTGTGCTATATAGATATTGATGTATATCTCCTATCTGCTTTCTGTCTTATAATAAGGTATTTGCCTTACAAACACAAGGTGCAGGGTTTGAGTCTCACAAGGGATAATTGGCTAGGCTTCCAATGGCTCGAAAGGGCAGTTAGCTTAGTACTAACCTATGAACCTATGAACCTATAATTCTCCTGTGCTTTGGAATTCTGACCTTGTATTACAACACTCTTATACAGATTTCCTAGACAGTTGACAGAACCCACAGTGTCAGAGTTGCTGGCGCCATGTCAGACTCAAAGCCTGTCACAAGTGGTGTCCCACAGGGCTCAGTCCTGGGCCCACTCTTGTTTGGCATCTACTTTTCTGAAGTACAAGCAAACACAGAAGGGTTATGGCTGACAAGGTTTGCAGATGACTGCAAACTGGGTGCCGTAGTTGAAAACACATCTGACACAGATATCCTTCAGAAGGGTCTCACAGAAACGGATAACTGGTGCCAGAGCCATGGCCTAAAGTTAAATGCCAAGAAATGCATAGTCATACCCTTTGGGAAAAATAAGGTTACCCCTAGCTACCATATAGGTGGCAATCCCCTGAACACAGAAGAAGTTATTAGGGACCTGGGAACCCAGGTTGACAGTAGCCTTTCATTCGACACTCATATTGCTAAAGTAGTTAGGAAGACCTTCTACATTGCCCACCTTATCATGAAGGGATTCACATCTAGATCAAGGGAAGTCATAGTCTCCCTATACTCATCACTCATCAGACCAATGATAGTACAATGCCCCATTGGAATGTATCTGACCCGACACTTGCAGCAGCTGGAGGCCACAAAAGTTCCTCACCAAAAGGATAAAGGTCTCAAAAATCTGTCTTATGCTGCCCGACTGAAAGAACTCCAGTTATATTCAGTTGCTTACCGCTCAGAGGTGACCTATTCCTGACATACAAGGCCATGTCAAACCCAGATTTGATGAACATGCTTCATCTCAAAAATCTAGATCCCTCAGAGCCACAAGGCGGGAGACTTAAACCTCGACACGGTTATTAATAGGGCGTGCTGGAGGATAGATTCATCACCCAAAGACTCCCTATGCTGTGGAACAAAATCCCTGTTTATGTGAGGCAGAGCACCTCGCTGGCCTTGTTCAAGAGGAATCTTGACCAATGAATGGGAGATCGCAGATACACCCCAGGGGTTACCTCAGTGTCACTGCTCGGCAGAGGCACAGCAAAATAATGGGCATAGTTTCTCCAAACTAAAGGTGTGGTGTAAGCCACAAAACTATGGGCTAGGCTTATAAATGCCCTCGGGCAGATAGCCTAGTATGAACCTATGAACCTATGAACCTATGAAGTTATATTTTGTAGGACGGTGTGGGCAACAGTGATGAGTAATACCTAATTATTCAGAGCAACTGCATCAGTCACAATGCCATACAATACCAATGTAAACAGTACAATTACAGGATAACATTCCTGTATTTCTGGGCACAGTGCTGGTATCTGACAGACCTGCGGGAGAAATGTTTGTTAGCACTACCTGAATGTTGCCACACACAGTACCAGATTACACATTACTATTATGCACATACATCTCACTCTGTTACTGTACACACTCTGGCCACAGCTTGACAACATGGGGGTGTAAATGGGACATAAGTGGCTTCTTACTGTCATAAGGTTTTGGGGAGTTGCTAGTGTGCCTGCTTTGTTCTCATAGATGTGTATCAATCAGCTGTATTTCCTGTTTGCTGCCTATACGTCTGGGATCATCCCACTGATTTCACAGGGGGACAGGTTGACAGGCACCAGACATGGGCCACTTTACTAGACATTCTGGACATATCTGTATAGTAATGGGGTATGATTCTATATGCAGACTACTCCCACTTCCAGGATTTGAACCATGGCTGTGTGTGCTAAAAATACAACAGTTCACATCTCAGTTGCATGTGCTATTCGGGTTTTGTTGTCTACCTTTTTCCTGTTTTCTGTCACTGTTCATAGAAGTTCATAGATTAGTACTAGGCTAACTGCCCTTGTGGGGCATTTTAAGCCTAGACAACTTCCCCATGCGAGAATCAAACCCTGAACCTTGTGTTTGTAAGGTAAACATCTTAACCATTATGATAACCTCCCAACCCTCAGTTGTACTAAATGGCCTCTGGGGATTACACCAGTCATATACAGGCATCCCTATACATTCTATTTATGGTGCACATTGTGGGTAACAGTGCTTAATACAACAGTACTATTACATGATTGCAAATCTACATTACTGTATGATACCAAAGTATACACATGTAGTCCAGCAGTTAGAACTTTATTGTCAGGCTATTACACTTTATTTATATACAAACTATATGAGACTCTTCCTGCCATATTCTCCGGTGTATGTAGTACTTGCCTTAAACAATACAGGTTTTATACAGGCAATTAATTTACTAATACTTTTAGTTTTATTTCCTATGATAGTAAATGCATGAGTATTACTGACCTGCCTTATGTCTCAACCTCACCAGGTGACTTACATGGGCCTCCTGGTTCACGGCCCACTCTATTGCAGCTGTTGAGGACATAAGAGGAATATTTAGCCATCCCTTTCCATGATATACATGAGCTGGCAAGTATTACATGCATAGTGGGGTGATACTTACACACAGCTGGGACATCCCCTGCCATTCTAGCCTCTTGGTTCCACTGCTCCAATAGGTCCCCCTTATGCCGCTTCCGGTCAGAATAGTGATGCCTGACCTGCTCACCAGTTCGGGGTATGCCAGTGGCACTGGTGAGGTCACAGGCGAGATGGTCCCAGGCTTCTGCCTTATATTGGAAACTCTGGTACTGGCCCTGCAGCAGTCTCTGCTCATGGTCTTTTACAAGTAGTCCTGCCATGAGTCTGGACTCCTGGATGCACCAGCTCTGCACCCAAAAACGCACACCTTATCCCATTCCTGACATGGTGTCTGCAAGGGGAAGCTACAACCAATTATGAGATGTATTCCCACCTGTTGGGTTTAAGTAGGGCCAATTTCCCACACTTTACATGATTGCTCGATTTTGAAAAGGCTAAACTATGGGCAAACCTGCTTACCTAAGGTTGGCATTGTTTAAAGGGGTATACCACTGGGCACACTGACTTAGCTGGTCTACACATTGCTTACACCTCCTAAGCTGGCCTGTGCAATGCTTAGCATTGCTTACATTAAACTTTGCATTATATTTTCTTTTTGGCATTGAGTTCTTATTCATTACATCTTATATGTATGCCTGGTATCCATGATTCATGTGTACGTACACTGTATGGGGTCCTTGTGTTTTATTGGGGACTTCAACACTCTATTACAATTACACCTCACTTCTGGGCTTACTGCTGTACTCCAGTTCACATATTTATGTTATGTAGTCAGTTATGGAACATATGACCGTATACTGATTCCGTTCACAGATTCAGTTTGATTGTACTATAGTGAGGACTTGTTTGGTGATACCTCATTCTTCTGTACTGTTGTGATGGCTTGGAGGTTAACTACTGTGACTATAGTGTATAGGGTCCTGGGTTTAAGACCTGCAAGGCTGTTTATTTTGTTGCTGGGCAGAACAAGGGGCATTGGATACAGAGTGATTGAGGCACTTTTGAACAGTTGTAAGGAGGTTTGTGAGGGTTTGCGCGAGGGTAAGCACTGCTATCCTCTGGTTAAATATGCTTACAGAGAGTTAGCTTCAATATTGCTTAACCTGTGTGCGCAGGTTTTCAAGACTACTGTATTAGTATAACTGTTTCACAGTCGCATTACTCAGTTTATTTGGATGCCCGTGTCTAAACAGCTATTTGACACGGCATATACAACTGTAATAGTACACAAATAAAGCTTTCCCATTTATGCAAACCTGTGTGTGGTGTTATATCCTTTGACCTCTCTGTGGATATATGTTACAGGCAACGGTTGTCATTTGTATGGGAGGAAACTGTAGGCATAGTGACTGTTCCATATTGTGTGCACCATCTACATATGTATCTTACTAAACATATCTCTGCATGTGTATGTGTAGTTACACACACATATATATATATATATATATATATATATATATATATATATATATATATATATGTATATATATTTATACCTGTATCTGCATATATGTGTCTGTGTATATGTATCCTTGTGATGTTGATTGCTTTCACATTATACATTCCCTATGCGAGCCGGACTGTACTGCATAATATGTTACTGATACCAGCCTGACATCATACAGGTGAGATGGAGTACTGTTAACATCTTGTGCCCATGATGTGTCAGGTCCTGGGTATGGGATCTGCATAGGTTCATAGGTTGGTACTAGGCTATCGGCCCAAGGGCCTATACAAGCCTAGCCATAAAAATTCCCTGGCTATTCCCTGACTATTTCTTCCCACACTATTTACTTCCCTGGACCCCTGTTTAGCAAGGCAACTGATGTGATCCCCGGGGTGGTAGTGTATTGCAGGACAGATGTGTTTGGCTGCTGGTAGGGGCATACCTATTCATACAAGATGTATGTTGTTTGGGGCCTCTCAACCCCATTAACGGTGCATGTGGACATATACGTTTTTGTTATGTTCCTATTGTTATCTACAGATGTATGTCTGTATATACCTATATAGATATATATATATATCTGCTTACATATATATAACTTGCTATAAATATCTATATAGATAGATAGATATATATATAGATATATATAGACATATAGTTGTAAGGCGGCAATGCTAAATGCTGCACCACCGCGGCCGCCCTTATATGTACATATATATATATATATATATATATATATATATATATATATATATATATATATTATATCTATATTCATGTATAGATATGTTTTATTTATTTAGATATTATTATATATATATATATATATATATATATATATATATATATATATATATATATATGTATATATATATATATATATATATATATATATATATATATATATATATATATATGCACACACACACACACACACACACACACACACACACACACACACACACACACACACACACACACACACACACACATACACATACATCTACATTTTAGAATACATTCCCTGTACTGTTGAATGACTGGGCTGGATCATATGTTTGTGAAAACATCAGGCTTATGTATCTCAGACATGGCTTTGTGGTAAATCACTTTGGCTATGATGTGCAGGGTCCTGGGTTCAAGACTTGCAGAGGCTGTTTATTTTGTTGCTGGGCAGAAGAAGGGCCAATGGATACAGAGTGATTAAGGTACTTTTAAGCAGTTGTAAGCAGGTTTGCGAGAAGATAAACACTGCTAACTTCCAGTTACAGTTTCTTAGACTCAGCTTCTAAATTGCTTAGCCTGTGTAGGCTTTGCTTACCCCCATGCAAACAGGATTAAACCCGCTTACTGCTGTTTAAAAGTGCTTACTCCCACTTATCCCCATGCTAGTTTCTTTAAAAGAAAAGAAAAAAGGGTGGATAGGAAAGTGGTAAAAAAGGGGCACAAAGAGGGAAATACAGTAGGAAAAATAGCTAGGGATGTGCAAGATGGGTGTAATGAAGGTCCATAGCTGCCCATTTCTTCTACAGCAAGAGCTGTGCATATACACTGAATATGGAGGTAGATTTGGACACTCAAACCCCTCAGAGAGGGATGAAGACAACAATAATATGTTGTGATGACAATTAGACCAGATCACATGTGTCCAATGGACACGTGTGCAAAATGGATAGCTATGTATGGGGCGTAATTTTATTTGGGAACAGATTGCCGTTTTTTTTTTCAGGTGAGAGTGTGATGCTGGGGAGGGGTAGTAGGTATAGTTGGGGAAGTAGGTTGGGTAGGTTTAGAGACAAGACAGACAAGACGCATACAGGGGCAGTATATGACACATGTGGGGGATAAACACCTTGAAGGGGAGGGGTGTTGGGAAATCAGAAGCTCATGAGCCCCCTAGTGGAAACAGTGGGTGAGGTCCCCACCCATGAGCAGTCACCACTGCACCTTCACAGACCTGATGGTGGCTGTGCTGGGGGCTGAGTCACAGAGCTCGACTGACCCTCTAGTCATGACACGTGGCCCTCGAGCTGGCATAGAAGATCACCAAACTGCTGGTTGAGCTCTCTATGCACCATGACCCGGGCCTGGCGATGGGTGACAGGTACCTGTCCGCACCCGCTCCCAGGGGGGTGAGCCCCATCCCCTGAGGTGGTTCCACCTGAAGGTGGTGCAGGACCAACAGATGAGGAGGTCCCGGGTTGGGCCCCAGACATGCTGGTGCCCAGTGCCATGGCCTGCTGTGGTGAAACTGGTGGGTCCGCTGGGACCAGCCTTCCTAAACGTGCTATAGTGTTTAGATTTTATCATCATATGTGGGTTAGTAATAGTTAACACATTCCAGGGTTAGGTATAACAGCATGCATAGATATTCCCATTAACGCAGACACCAGATATGGAACAGCTGCATAGCAAACAGAACAAATGCATATATGGGACCACTGTGGTGATAACAACCGCATGCAGGTACATTGATGGCACCATGTCACCAATGTTGGCATAATTCAATATAGCACATGCATGGAAACAAATATAAATATTTATCAAGCAATAGAACATAATCAGAACATTGGAAACATTACATACCGGTTGGGGTGGGTATGTAGTTTATTGTTGGAGATAAGGGTGGGGGAGAGAAAGATGTCAATTAACATCTAGTATATTCCTGTAGTCCACATTAATTTCCTAGTCAGTGCTGTTATCTGTACCTTACAAGTATTACTACACTACCCTATAGCCTTAGTTTGGACAGTGATATGGCTGTCATCATTGTTATACATGAACTGGTTTTACCTGCAGTATACACCACTTACCTGGTATACCTGTGGAGGAAATGTTTGTTAACACTAACTGCTTCTGCATATACTCCCAGATTCCAGGTTGATGTTGTGCACATAGCTGTCCAACTCTTTTGCACAGAATCTGGCCATGTCTAGACCACATGCAGGTGTGTCGGGACATATCTAGACTATTGCCCTCTTCAACCTTTATTGACTTGACACACACATATACATGCTTTCCTACACAGTTATATTATGTACCACAGTGTGTCTGATGGTGATCAGTGATACTTTATTATTCAGAGAAACTGCAACACTCACTGTTCGCTACAATACCAGAGTAGACAGTACCAGTACAGGGTATAAAGATTTTTATTTCTCAGCACAGTGTTCGTATCTGATGTACCTGTGGGAGCACTGATTGTTAGCACTACCAGATTGTTGCCACAAAAAGTTCCAGATTACACATTAGTATTATGCACATAAATCTCACTCTGTTATTATACACACTCAGGTCACAGCTTGACAACATGGGGGTATATATATGACATACTTGGATTATTACCCTCCTAACAGTTTCAGGAGTTGCTACAGTGACAGGCTTGCTCTCTTAGATGTTTGACAATCACTTGTATTCCCTGTTTGCTGGCTAATCATCTGGGATCATCCCACAGACTTCCCAGAGGGACAGGGGGACAGGCAGCAGATATGGGCTCATATACTGGGCATTCTGGTCTTATCTGTACAGTTGTGGGGTGTGATTCTTTATGCAACCTACTTCCACTCCAAGGATTCAGAACAAGTCTGTGTTTCCTGCAACTTAAAGACTATCCATCAGAATTGTGTGTGCTATATAGATATTGATGTATATCTCCTATCTGCTTTCTGTCTTATAATTCTCCTGTGCTTTGGCATTCTGGCCTTGTATTACAACACTCTTATACAGATTTCCTAGACAGTTATATTTTGTAGGACAGTGTGGGCAACAGTGATGAGTAATACCTCATTATTCAGAGCAACTGCATCAGTCACAATGCCATACAATACCAATGTAAACAGTACAATTACAGGATAACATTCCTGTATTTCTGGGCACAGTGTTGGTATCTGACAGACCTGTGGGAGAAATGTTTGTTAGCACTACCTGAATGTTGCCACACACAGTACCAGATTACACATTACTATTATGCACATACATCTCACTCTGTTACTGTACACACTCTGGCCACAGCTTGACAACATGGGGGCGTAAATGGGACATAAGTGGCTTCTTACTCTCATAAGGTTTTGGGGAGTTGCTAGTGTGCCAGCTTTGTTCTCATAGATGTGTATTAATCAGCTGTATTTCCTGTTTGCTGCCTATACATCTGGGATCATCATACTGATTTCACAGGGGGACAGGTTGACAGGCACCAGACATGGGCCACTTTACTAGACATTCTGGACATATCTGTACAGTAGTGATGTATGATTCTATATGCAGACTATTCCCACTTCCAGGATTTGAACCATGGCTGTTTGTGCTAAAAATACAACAGTTCACATCTCAGTTGCATGTGCTATTCGGGTTTTGTTGTCTACCTTTTCCCTGTTTTCTGTCGCTGTGTCATTAGGCTAACTGCCCTTGTGGAGCATTAAGCCTAGACAACTTCCCCAGACAACTTCCCATCCTGAACCTTGTTGTGTTTGTTAGGTAAACATCTTTACCATTTATGATAACTCCCCACCCTCAGTTGTACTAAATGGCCTCTGGGGATTACACCAGTCATATACAGGCATTCCTATACATTCTATTTATGGTGCACATTGTGGGTAACAGTGCTTAATACAACAGTACTATTACATGATTGCAAATCTACATTACCGTATGATACCAGAGTATACACATGTAGACCAGCAGTTAGAACTTTATTGTCAGGCTATTACACTTTATTTACATACAAACTATATGAAACTCTTCCTGCCATATTCTCCGGTGTATGCAGTACTTGCCTTGAACAATACAGGTTTTATACAGGCAATTAATTTACTAATACTTTTAGTTTTATTTCCTATGATAGTAAATGCATGAGTATTACTGACCTGCCTCATGTCGTAACCTCGCCAGGTGACTTACATAGGCCTCCTGGTTCATGGCCCACTCCATTGCAGCTGTTGAGGACATAAGAGGAATATTTAGCCATCCCTTTCCATGATATACATGAGCTGGCAATTATTACACGCATAGTGGGGTGATACTTACACACAGCTGGGACATCCCCTGCCATTCTAGCCTCTTGGTTCCACTGCTCCAATAGGTCCCCCTTATGCCGCTTCAGGTCAGAATAGCGATGCCTGACCTGCTCACCAGTTCGGGGTATGCCAGTGGCACTGGTGAGGTCACAGGCGAGATGGTCCCAGGCTTCTGCCTTATATTGGGAACTCTGGTACTGGCCCTGCAGCAGTCTCTGCTCATGGTCTTTTACAAGGAGTCCTGCCATGAGTCTGGACTCCTGGATGCACCAGCTCTGCACCCAAAAACGCACACCTTATCCCATTCCTGACATGGTGTCTGCAAGGGGAAGCTACAACCAATTATGAGATGTATTCCCACCTGTTGGGTTTAAGTAGGGCCAATTTCCCACACTTTATGTGATTGCTCGGTTTTGAAAAGGCTAAACTATGGGCAAACCTGATTACCTAACGTTGGCATTGTTTAAAGGGGAATACCACTGGGCACACTGACTTAGCTAGTCTACACATTGCTTACACCTCCTAAGCTGGCCTATGCAATGCTTAGCATTACTTACATTAAACTTTGCATTATATTTTCTTTTTGGCATTGAGTTCTTATTCATTACATCTTATATGTATGCCTGGTATCCATGATTCATGTGTACGTACACTGTATGGGGTCCTTGTGTTTTATTGGGGACTTCAACACTCTATTACAATTACACCTCACTTCTGGGCTTACTGCTGTACTCCAGTTTACATATTTATGTTATGTAGTCAGTTATGGAACACTTGACTGTATACTGATTCCATTCATGGGTTCAGTTTGATTGTACTATAGTGAGGACTTGTTTGGTGATACCTCATTCTTCTGTACTGTTGTGATGGCTTGGAGGTTAACTACTGTGACTATAGTGTATAGGCTCCTGGGTTCAAGACCTGCAAGGCTGTTTATTTTGTTGCTGGGCAGAACAAGGGGCATTGGATACAGAGTGATTGAGGCACTTTTGTACAGTTGTAAGGAGGTTTGTGAGGGTTTGCACGGGGGTAAGCACTGCTATCCTCTGGTTAAATATGCTTACAGAGAGTTAGCTTCAATATTGCTTAACCTGTGTGCGCATTGCTTACCCCCATGCAAACTGGTTTAAACCCCCTTACTAGTACTTACATATGCTTACTACTGCTTATTGGTGCTTAAACTTGCTTACTGGTGCTTACTCCCACTTACAATTGCACTGATTTAGACAGTTATATGTAATGGTTCTTGGGAAGGTGGGGGATTTGGAAGCTGTATGGTGTTTTCATTCATTAAACATTTTATCTTCCGTTTGTATCCATGATTCCTGTGTACATATACTGTATGGGACACATGTGCTTATCTGGGGATTTTGTAACATTATGACACTGACACCTCATATGTGCATTTAATGCAGTACTCCAGTTCACAATTAAATGTTTTTTAGTAGGTTATACATCAAATAATTGTTCATAAACTGATTTCACATGGAAAATGGAATGTCCTGCAGTGGGACTCTAACCGGGAATGCCTGCTCATAAGGCAAATGCTCTGCCCACAACACCATTGCTATACTGCTTCATTTGTGTATATCTTCCTTGTTATCCTCTTCAGCCATTTAAGCTGCATTAACCGTAGCTAAGTGATGGGCACACCCATGCACCTACGATTAGCTTTAATTGGATTTTTAATAAAAAAAAAAAAGAGTCTGTTCTATTTGTATTTACTAGCTGTTATACATGGGGGAATGTTAATGGGGACATGCAGACACCTATGAGCGGTCTCGCTCATTTCTTAGGCCTTTCTGCTGTTTTGCATTGTGGGGATGTGCATATTCTGAGAGCTCTGCTCTCAGACATGCCCCCTGCACTCTTACATGCTCCATGTAAGATTAGGAGTTTAGGAAGCGTGCCTCATTAATATGCATGGTACGCTGCTGTCCTGCTCCTAAATGGAAGCTTCCGTGCAGGACTAAGCTAGTCCTGCATGGAAGATTAGTAAATCCGGAGGAATATGAAATACATAAATGAGTTTTCTGTACCAGAGTCACTCTTCCTTACACATTTCTCACACAGACATGGGACACAATCATGAATAGATAGAGTATATGTTTCAAATGAGATCACTAGTAGAATAGATAATGTTAAAATAGTTTCTTGCCCACTGTCGGATCATAACGCAATAACATTTGAAGTTATATCGAATTCTACTAATAACATCACAAAAGGATTCCTGCATATGAAATTAATCATAACGGTAACATCTCAGAAATTGTTGTATGGGACTCATTAAAAGCATACCTTTTTGGCAAAATTACAAGTTGGTATACACAAAAAAACAATGGGACAAATAATTGATAGCTTTACAGGAGAAAATTGATAAGTTAAAATTAGATATTCAAAAAGAAAATAACTTAACAGAGATCTAAATAACTTAAACAGTAAATATTTAGAAATTTTACAACATAAAACTAAGATAAATTTAGAAAAGATTAAAATAACTAATTATTCCATAAATCCTAAATCCATACATAACTTGGCTACTAGAACAAAAATGATTGTTTAATTTAGACACATAAAAGAATTAAACTCTAGTAGTAAAAAGAAGGTTACTGAAATAGAATATATTCTGGATGTTTTCAGGTGTCATTTAAGTAAGCTTAATCAATACAAACTAACAATGGATACACAAGATCTAATTAAGACATTTAAAAAAATATACTGAAAATAGACTGTCAGAAGATCAAATAAAAATAATCCACAAGTGTGTATCAATATCTGAACTCAAAATTCAAATTAATAACTTAAAACCCAATAAGGCACCTAGAGATGATGGTATACTACCTGAACTATACAGAATGATGACTAAGGATCCTCTGAGTATTTTACTAGAGGTATTTTCAGTAGTAAAAGGTCTTAAGAAAGTACCACCATCCTGGAAATACACCCTTATATCTCGAATTTTAAAAGCTAATAAGGCTTCAACACAATTTTCTTCATATAGACCAATTTCATTCTTAAATGTAGATTATAAAACATTCATGGCAATCTATGCCTCTAGAATAAAACAAATTCTTCCAATTTTGATTTGCAATGATCAGACTGGGTTTATAATGAACAGGAACACCTATGATAATATCAGTAGAATACTATCAATAATTGATTATACTAATAATTCAAAGAAAAATAACTTTGGTTAGTCTAGATATCAATAGTGCGTTTGATTTAGTTAATTGGAGGTACTATTACTATTGGAAGAATGTAATATTTCAAACAATTTCTTACAGTTAATCAAACTTCTATATGGAAACACCTTTGCATACATTAAGATAGGCTCATATGCTTCCCAATTAATCATGATTACTAAAGGTTTCTAAACAGGGTTGTCCCTTGTTCCTATTGTTTTTTGCTCTAGTTACGGAACATTTTGCAAATAATATAAGATCAAATAAAACATTGAACACATACTAATAAATAATGATGTAATTCCCAAAATACAGTTATTTGCTTACGGTGTCCTATTAACTTTGACTGATTGCAATTCTTCTCTTATTGCAATATTCTAATCAATAGAAATATTCCAGAAGAAATTGGGGCTCAGTTTTAATGAGAATAAGACTAAAATCTCTTCTTCTTCTTCCTCTTTTGGCTTTTTCCTGGTTAGGGGTCACCACAGCAGATCACCTGTCCACTTATGATTGGCAGTGGAGTTTTATGGTGTCGAGTTGCCAGCCCGACACCCAACCTTCCACAGAAAGCACACACATGCATGCACTCACACCTAGGGCCAATTTAGAGTGTCCAATCCACCTACAGCATGTCTTTGGGATGTGAATAAGACTAAAATCCTACCTGTTAATTATAATATTAATAAAATAAATAAGAAATGACATAAATACATTGTGAAAAATGGTAAAATCACTTACTTAGGCATAATATTGTCTGAAAATATTAAAGAAATAACAACCATTAATTATAATAACTTAAATTCCATAAAATAAACTTTTAATAAATATATTTTTTTACTATGGAGGAGAGAATGTCCTTAATTAAAATGATTATTCTTCATAAAAGTTTTTATATAATACAATCTTTCTCCCTCCCACTCCACCCCCCCAAATATAAGAGTATAATACATTCCTTCCGAGATTTTTTTTATAGTTTCCTAATTAGAATAGATTGGCTTTAAACCATCACATTAGTGATTGGACATTGGGTGGTTTTGGTCTTCCAGGTTTAGAATTATATTCCATATCCTCTATTGTTAAATCAATAATTTCTTGGTTAAATAACAATTATAATGTCAGATGTAAAGGTATTCAAGGAAGGGATATTTGGCATAAATCCAATAATTTAACAAAATCATATCATACTAAAATAGCTACTAATACATTTCATTGGTTAGTAAAAGACGATTTTATAGAAAATAAAATCTATCCAGTTAACTCTTATTATATAAATATGATAATAACCTCCTTTAAAAAATTCATTTTAAGGAAGCCTGAATACAAAGCATGAATTTTTTTGTATTTCCAATTGTCTACACTGAAAATAGTATTAATACATTTAATTTAATAACCATGACTACATGTAAATACAACAACCTGTTATACTGGTATTAATTACTAGACAATGGGAAGTTACAAAATGTTGACCATATCATTAATAATTTTGAATTAAGCAAAGACGTGGTTAGAAATACAAAACTATAGACTATTGGCTGAACAAAAGATTAATCTAATGCTAAAAACAGTTAGAAATTCTTTTCTTACTTTCAATAACTTACTCATTATTCTAATGCACCAGATTATAATTGGAAAGGGGCTTCTATCTAATATATATATATATATATATATATATATATATATATATATATATATATAAGGTAGTTAAGAAATCAACAGTATTTCACAGAGAAAGCTATTGGGGTTATTTTAGATTTGTTAAAAATAACTCCCCAAGTGAAGATGATAAAAACTATTACTCCAATCTTCAAAACAAACTACTTCATCACTAAGGTGGAGGATATTCTCTTTAAAGTTCTTACACAGAACGTCTATCACACCATATAACGGTGAATTGATGTTTAATAAAGACACAGGATTCTAGAGATATAAACTAAATGTTAAAGCTGACTGGCAGCACATGTTTTACAATTCTATAAAACTTAACACATATTGGGATAATATGAATTCTCTCTTACAGTCTGTTTTTAATGATAAATTTATGCTGACCAAATCTCTTATTTTATTTAATACTCCTATTCCCACTTGTGTAACAACAATAAAATCCTCTCTTTTATGGCGTATCTTAACATTAGCAAGAAAAGTTATCAGCAAGAACTGGAAGAATCAGCCTACTCCTACTATGAAGAAATTTGTACACTTGGCAACTGAAGTTTGCCATCTTGAACTTATCAGAATCCAGACTAGAATATCTAGAATCACTTCTTCATATAATATATGGTTGAAATTCAAAGAACTGCTGGATAAACATACTTTAATAATTAACTTACAACTACTCCTATCACATTTCTTTATCTGTTTAAAAAGCTTTGTTTTATAGTAGACACTATTGTATATAGTTATTTTAATTGCTGATTATAATTGTTCTTTTAGATATGTATGTTTTATACCATTTCTATTATCATATATTAAAGTTTTGTTAAAATTTTCAATAAAAACAATTGAAGAAAATGGCATGTGTGAGGACTGTAGGACATATATGCAGCTCAGTCAGGTATAGGTTCATAGGTGTTTACTAGGCTAATGACCACAAGGGCCTTTTTAAGCCTAGCCATACATCCCAAATCTCTGACAAGTTCTGATACCCTTGATAAGTGTAAGTATGGGCCTGGGAGATGAACCATTTGCAGGTTACCTGTGTCCATTAGAGACATAGGTGTCAGACAAGGGATGAATTTCTGGTTACCCATTAAATTGCCCAAGTTGCACTTGAATTGGGTAGGGAGGAAGTCTGCTTCACATGGATGGGGAGCCTATTCCATGGATGGTGTAGTCTATGGGATACATACCTATCTTTCCAGCAGGTCCTATTTATATCACAGACAAGGTTTAAGTCTTTAGAACAGGTAATTCTGGAGCTGTTTGTTTCATGGATATGCAGGAGGTCCATCAGAGTGGGATCTAACAATGCCCTGTATGCCAGGCATAGATCTCCCTTCAAAGGCCTGTAGGAGACAAAATACAGGGATACGGCCTTGAGGTGGTCTGCATAGGACATATTACTTATGCCCTGTATTCGTTTAGTGAGGAACCCCTGTGGACATTCCAATTGTTGATATGCCTGGTTAGGTACATACCAAAGGGGGCATTGTACTCAATGATAGGTTTGATGAATGCTGAATACAGTGAAACAAAGACTTCATTGGACTTAGATGCCATACCTTTGTTTATAAGTTGTACAACATAGAATGATTTCCTCACCACTGTAGACACGTGGTGATCAAAGGCTAGATTACTATCTATGTGTGTTCCTAAGTCCCTGACTACTGGGTCAACTCTAAGGGGTGTGTTGTCAATATGATAGTTACCTGGAAAGAATGACTTCCCAAAGGATACTATTATGGATTTCTTGGCATTTAATTTTAGTTCATGGCTCTGACACCAGTTGTTTGTCTGTGTCAGTGTGAGATTCAGTGACAGCTCCTAATTTGCAAGCATCTGCAAATTTATTCAGCCAGAGACCATTGACCACTGACATTGACCTTGACTTCTGAGAAGTAAATGCCAAAAAGGAGTGGTCCCAGGACTGATCCCTGAGGCACTCCACTTGTGACTGGTCTCTTTGTAGAGGAGGACTCTCATTTTTAACTTCCTGGGTCCTGCTGTCAGCCAGTTGGCTATTCACCAGGTGACATACAGATTTGTACCTAACCTCCTGAGTTTAACAATGCCCGAGTGGGGTATTGTGTATGGAAATAAGGTGCATAAGGAAAGCTGTTGGTGGAATGCAGAGGTCCAGGAAGTGATTAAAAGCAAGAAGAAGTGCAAGAAAAAGTGGGAGAGAGGCAAGACAGACTAGGAAGGAATACTGGTTGGCTAAGAAAAAGGCTAAAAGAGGAGTTGCACTAGCAAAGAACAAGGCATCAGAGGCACTCAGCCAGCTTTTGGAATGTGGCTTTGTAGATGGCACAAAGAAATTATTCAATTGTATGGCAAAGACAGAAAGATAAAGAGCATAGTCAGTCACTTTCCACAAAAATGCCAACATTAACCTGCTCACCAGTTCACAGGATATCAAAGACAGATGGAAGGAATACTTCCAGCAGGTTCTGAATGAAGAAAAGCCCACAGAATCTGTACTGTCCCAGACACAGCCTACACTGAAAGAAAAGGAGGAATCAACCTTAGAAGAAGTAAGAACAGCACTAAGGAAAATTAATCCAGGGGAAGGAAGCAGGCTCAGATGAGGTCAGAGTAGATATGGTCAAGATGTTAGGCGAGATGGGGGAGAAATGCCTCATGAGCACTATGGAGTGAAAGGTGTATCCAGACACCTGAAAATAAACATACTAATGCCAGTGTACAAAAAAAAAGGGGACATCCTCAACTCTGGGCATTACAGATGTATCAAACGTGCCACACTGCATGAAAGTTCTGGAGACGGTGATTGGTAAACAAATACTCTGGTTCATAGGTTCATAGATTAGTACTAGGCTAATTGCCCTTGTGAGCCATTTTAAGCCTAGCCAATTATCCCCTGTGAGACTCAAACCCTGTACCTTATGTTTGTAAGGCAAACACCTTAACCATTAGGCCGTCATCAGTAGGAAAAAGCAAGATGGGAGATGAGCAGTTTGGATTCTGATCAGGATGCAGAAAAAATTATCTGATATGTGCAGTGAGACGTATAGTTTTGAAAAACCTACATATAAGAAAATAGTCTAACTAGGCATTCCAGGCCTTTAAGAAAACATATGACAAGGTCCCAAGAAAGCTGATTTGGGCAGTCCTGCAGTGGTTCAAGTCCTAGAAATGTTGGTAGAATTAGTCCAAGTTATGTACATGGACACAGTGACTGAAGTACAAACAGTGTTTGGTCTCATAGAGGGGTTCCCAATAGGAGTGGATGTGCACCAGTGTTCAACTCATAGCCTGTTGTTGTTCATACTGGTGATTGACTACATTAGCAAACAGGTTGGTGGTGAAAATCAACAAAGTTATTCTATGCAGATGATGTGCTATTGCAAGCAGACTCTCAGCAAGAACTTCAACAAATGATGGGTAATGGGAGGTAAAACTGAAGGCACACAGGATGAAAGTGAATACAGATAAGTCAGTTGTAATGACAGTAAATGGGGGAAATTAGAATAAACTGAGAACTGAGATAGAAGGGAAAATAGTGGAACAGGCTAGCAACTTTAAGTATCTGGCAAAGGTGGTTGAGGAGAATGGAAGTCTGAACAAGGAGGTCAAAGCTAGAATCAGAGGGGCTGTATGCAACTGACACAGAGGGTCAGGGGTAGTATATGGCAGAAGAATGCCAAAGAAGCTGAAAAGTAATGTGTATAAAACAGTAGTATGACCAGTACTACTGTATGGTTCAGAAACCTGGGCAGTAAAGGCACAGAAGATGAGGAAGCTAGAGGTATGGAGATGAAAAGCTTGAGATGCCTGGTAGCTTCAGTTGCAGAAAATGTCAAGGAGAACAGATTACAGTGGTTCAATCACATATGCAAGAAAGCAGAAAACAATCTCATGAAAAAGATTTGGGACAAATTGGAAGAAAGCAAGGGGAAATTAAGGCATCCAGCAAAGAGATGAGTGGTTGTGTGACAGAAGACCTGTGACAGTCAACCATGTCTGTCAAAGAAGGTAGGACAGTGACACTGAATCAAAAGAGACAGTTGACACAATACATCGTGACACCATGTAAAAACATGGGAAAAAGGGTTGATGAGGATAATGATGACTATTTTCACTACATCTAAGTTAACCTTGTCTACTAGTGTGAAACATTCCAACTGCTTTAAGAAAAAGAAGATTCTAGCTCAGTTAGAAGTTCTTTCTGCTTTTGTTAAGGAATGTAAACAGTTTTCTCCTTCCTTATTTTCATAATTACAGGTGTGCTTGTCACAGAATCAGACTATTTCCCTGTTTACTTACTGTAATGAGCATATTTATTTATTTACACTTTGTTGACAGTGTCAGTCCAACTATACCAATTATTAATGGAAAATGAATGCCAGCACCTGGTATAGGAATAGAAAGTCACATTCAGGTGTACAGCACTCACCTTTTGCTATACTACAGTATTATTAATGGAAAATGAATGCCAGCACCTGGTATAGAAATAGAATGTCACACTAGGTGTGCAACACTCACTTTTTGCTACACTACACTATTATTAATGGAAAATAAATGCCGGCACCTGGTATATGAACAGAATGTCAGACTCAGGTGTACAGCACTCACCTTTTGCTACACTACAGTATTATTAATGGAAAATGAATGCCAGCACCTGGTATAGGAATAGAAGGTCACACTCAGGTGTACAACACTCACCTTTTGCTACACTCCAGTGTTGTTAATGGAAAATGAATGCCAGCACCTGGTATAGGAATAAAATGCCACACTCAGGTGTACAGCACTCACCTTTTGCTACACTACAGTATTATTAATGGAAAATGAATGACAGCACCTGGTATAGGAATAGAATGTCACACTCAGGTGTACAGCACTCACCATTTAATACACTACAGTATTATTAATGGAAAATTAATGCCAGCAGCTGGTATAGGAATAGAAAGTCACATTCAGGTGTACAGCACTCACCTTTTGCTACACTACAGTATTATTAATGGAAAATGAATGCCAGCACCTGGTATAGAAATAGAATGTCACACTAGGTGTACAGCACTCACTTTTTGCTACACTACACTGTTATTAATGGAAAAAGAATGCTGGCACCTGGTGTAGGAATAGAATGTCATACTCAGGTGTACAGCACTCATCTTTTGCTACACAGCAGTATTATTAATGGAAAATGAATGCCAGCACCTGGTATAAGAACACAATGTCACACTCAGGTGTACATCCCTTACCTTTTCCTGCATTACAGTATTAGTAATGGAAAATGAATGCTGGCACCTGGTATAGAGCTAGAATGTCACATTCAGGTGTACAGCAGTCACCTTTTGCTACACTGTAGTGTTAGTAATGGAAAAAGAATGCCAGCACCTGGTATAGGAATAAAATGCCACACTCAGGTGTACAGCACTCACCTTTTCCTACACTACAGTATTATTAATGGAAAATGAATGACAGCACCTGGTATAGGAACAGAATGTCACACTCAGGTGTACAGCACTCGCCATTTAATACACTACAGTATTATTAATGGAAAATTAATGCCAGCAGCTGGTATAGGAATAGAAAGTCACATTCAGGTGTACAGCACTCACCTTTTGCTACACTACAGTATTATTAATGGAAAATGAATGCCAGCACCTGGTATAGAAATAGAATGTCACACTAGGTGTACAGCACTCACTTTTTGCTACACTACACTATTATTAATGGAAAATAAATGCTGGCACCTGGTATATGAACAGAATGTCACACTCAGGTGTATAGCACTCACCTTTTGCTACACTACAGTATTATTAATGGAAAATGAATGCCAGCACCTGGTATAAGAACACAATGTCACACTCAGGTGTACATCCCTTACCTTTTCCTGCATTACAGTATTAGTAATGGAAAATGAATGCTGGCACCTGGTATAGAGCTAGAATGTCACATTCAGGTGTACAGCAGTCACCTTTTGCTACACTGCAGTGTTAGTAATGGAAAAAGAATGCTGGCACCTGGTGTAGGAATAGAATGTCATACTCAGGTGTACAGCACTCACCTTTTGCTACACAGCAGTATTATTAATGGAAAATGAATGTCGGCACCTAGTATAGGAATAGAATGTCACACTCAGGTGTACAGCGCTCACCTTTTGCTACACTGCAGTATTAGCAATGGAAAATGAATGCCGGAACCTGGTATAGGAACAGAATGTCACACTCAGGTGTAGAGCACTCACCTTTTGCTGCACTACAGTATTACTAACGGAAAATGAATACCGGCACCTAGTATAGGAATAGAATGCCACACTCAGGTGTACAGCACTCAACTTTTGCTACACTGCAGTATTATTAATGTAAAATGAATGCTGACACCTTGTATAGGAATAGAATGTCACACTCAGGTGTACAGCACTCACCTTTTGCTACACTGCAGTGTTAGTAATGGAAAATGAATGCCAGCACCTGGTATAGAAATAGAATGTCACACTCAGGTGTACAGCACTCACCTTTTGCTACACTACAGTATTATTAATGGAAAATGAACGTTGGCACCTGGTATAGGAATAGAAAGTCACACTCAGGTGTATAGCACTCACCTTTTGCTACACTACAGTATTATTAATGGAAAATGAATGCCAGCACCTGGTATAGGAACAGAATGTCACACTCAGGTGTACAGCACTTACCTTTTGCTACACTGCAGTGTTAGTAATGGAAAATGAATGCCAGCACCTAGTATAGGAATAGAATGTCACGCTCAGGTGTACAGCACTTACCTTTAGCTACACTACATTATTATTAATGGAAAATGAATGCCAGCACCTGGTATAGGAATAGAATGTTACACTCAGGTGTAAAGCACTGTTCTTTTGCTACACTACAGTATTATTAATGGAAAATGAATGCCAGCACCTGGTATATGAATAGAAAGTCACACTCAGGTGTACAGCACTCACCTTTTGCTACACTGCAGTGTTAGTAATGGAAAATGAATCCCAGCACCTGGCATAGGAATATAATGTCACACTCAGGTGTACAGCACTCACCTTTTGCTACACTACAGTATTATTAATGGAAAATGAATGTCACCACCTGGTATAAGAATAGAATGTCACACTCAGGTGTACAGCACTCACCTTTTGCTACACTGCAGTGTTAGTAATGGAAAATGAATCCCAGCACCTAGCATAGGAATATAATGTCACACTCAGGTGTACAGCACTCACCTTTTGCTACACTGCAGTGTTAGTAATGGAAAATGAATGCCGGCACCTGGTATAGGAATAAAATGTCACACTCAGGTGTACAGCACTCACCTTTTGGTACACTGCAGTGATAGTAATGGAAAATGAATGCTGGCACCTGGTATAGGAAGATAATCCACATCTTTCTATCTTCTGGCACTAAAGGCAAGACTGTTAACTAATGAGCCACTAATATTGCAAATGAAGTAGACTGTTTCCCCAGCCTATATTGCTTATGAAAATTAATGTTATTAACTGCCTTTGCTTGTTTCCGTTTTCCCTCATTATCAAATTAATAGTTTGCCATAACAATTATAGTGGATCTAGCAGTGATTATTTATGTCTGAACACATCTTCTGTGTAAAGGTTTGGTACTTTAGAAACATGTGTTTGTCTGTTTCCTGTCTTAGCATGTATAAGTGTGTAGGTCTGGCTGTATACCAACTTGCCTCAAGAGATTTCTCTTTTCTTCTTTTCCGGTGTCCCCCAGATTTGTAAAGGAAGGAAAATATCTTCTTATTACTTTATTATATACAACATCAGAAACTACAGTAAAAATTGTTAGCACATTGCCAAAGATAGTTTATATGTCAGCATAACCACAACTATGTTTTGAAACTCTTATAGAAACCTATGAAACTTTACATTTTAGTGTTACTAAGGCATTTTATATGCACAAAAGTGTCCCTCTTTTTTGGATTCAACAATCCCCTCATTCAGTTTCTATTCAGTTTACATTTATACACTTTTACTTTCAGTTTTGCTTAACAGTCATATGAGGCTTTAGTTTTAAAATATACCCTTGACTCCTTTTCTGCCCTCCACCCACTTTTGTTAGTTGGAATGCAATTTAACTTACTAGGTGCAGTTGTACCAAACATTTTATACTGCGTTTTGTATTTTTTGTAAACTTTACATTTACTGATTGAATTATGCCAGGACAGAGCACCTATGAACAATTCTAAACACAGTGTATTTGGACAACAGTTTTTTTTTTTCAGTCACTTGCAAGATTTACTGTTCCAAAGACAGGAAAAAAATCAAACCATGCTGAAATTCAATAAATGGGTATGTCTGCAGATTTTCAGGTGTGTAGCAAAGATTAATTGGCAGGAGCACAGTTGTACTCTTGGCACCAAAGAAAAAAAAATTCTTCAGCACTAAAAAGGAAGCCAGTTGTGCCAAGCAACATCCCTCAGTACTTTCCTCCATAAAAAGGAAAAATGACACTTACTTGGACAATGGCAGGTTGTATTTCCAGACTTCAATTATAAAGATTGAACCTGAAATACCATCTGCTTACGCCATTAGTTTAGAATCAGTAAACATATTGGAAGCAGGACAGACACAAAACCCTCACAAAGTACTATATTGGCTCACTTGGCCTTGCAAAACATGATATCATTAAAACCTTCAAAATAATACAACAGTCCAAGTCCTCTCAGGATACAGGCTGGTCCACAGATAATAAGGAAACCTCAGGTTGTAGGCCTCATTATTGTGCCCACATTCAGCTATAAGTTGAAGTACTCCAACATGCAAGCAGTCTGTAGGACCTTCTCCTAGGCCTCACTCTCAACTCCAGACATCAAATACTCCAGTGATGGTCCAGAGGATATCTCCAAGTGGTCACTCATTGACCATGCTTCCACATCTTCCTTTCTGCACGTCATGCTGCTCCTCCGTTGAGAAACTGCTTACTAAATATTGGCCTTTCAGTCTACTCTTTTTTATACAAAGGTACAGTCTATGCTATTGGCTAAATAATTGTAAGACCACTGCAAGAATATTTCCACATTCCACACTCGGAAGCTTTTTAAAAGAAAAGACATGTTTTCCATCTTAATTGTACAATACTTTTTGTATAGTATTTATACACACAACAGGATCAACATGCATAATATCTAGTCTTAACGTACTGGATATTATCCATTATATGATGGCCATTTCCTCTAACTCAGAGTTGAGTATTTCTCTATACTTACTGAAGGAGTAATAGTAATTCTAATTCTCAAAAAAGATCAAAATTGGATCCAGATAATCTGATAAATATATTTATTTGTTTATTGATATTTGTTTACTGGACAAGTGGGAGGCCCAGGAAGAAAAGCTCCAAGGTATCACATTTAATGCAATCAATAGTTATAATAAATAAAATTGTAATGCAGTTTTAGTGAATACATAGCATAATAGTCAGTATAATAAAATTTGTACTGATATTCACAGACATTAAATGTACAAGCCTTGTATTGAGACTTTACGGATAGAAGAGTGGTGTATAAGACAGGTAGGAGTAATTTAAGAAATAAAATAGAATGCGGTATTAGATGAGATAAGCAATTGTGAGTTTTGATAGAGAAGTAGTGATAGAACAGTAATGTGCTTATGCTAATTAGAAGCAGGTGTAGCACTTTAAGGGGATAAACAGGTAAAGTGATTTAGTGCTTTAAAGGGCTGTATAGGAAAGGTGATGAAAGGTGTTAGAGAACTATGCCCCAGATAAGGAGGAGGAACAGATCTGAGCCATGTTCTTTTTACAGTGTATATGCTACCTGCCATAATACCATTATGGGGATATGTCTACAATGCCATTTTTATGCAGATGGCACACAATTGTAATGCCTCTTCTACATGGATTCTACATGAATTATGAACTTCTTAGCAGACAATCTCATTGCTGTTCAGTTATGTTGCACCCTGATCTTTCAACAGCTTTCTACACTGTTCTCATGGGATTCTTTCAGAATCTTTCACTGTGTCCATCTGTGAAAGCTGAGTAATTGGCTTAAACTCAGAATGGTTTGGACAGATAGTATATGGCTGCATGTGGCATACTGATGGTCTCAAACACTCTCCCTTGAATTTTTCTTTTACTAAGGGGATGATAGGTTTGAATTTTTGATCAGGGTACACAGTTATAGAATTATCCTTCATGAAAGAGTGATTCTTGCTTTCATCTAAGGAAGAGGTTCCAGATAATGCACCCTGTTCTACCCGATTAACTGCCTGTGGCCGTGCATGCCCTGGTGTCCTTATGTCTTGACTAATGCAATTACCTGTACATGGGACTTTCAGACTATGAACTTGATTTTTTGTAACTTGTATGAAACTTCCCTGTCTCCCTGATAACTGGCATGTGACATTACTACCATATTATACATCTTGTATGTAGAGTTCTCTGGAGGTTGTTCATTTTTGAATCATCTGTAAAGTAATAGCCCTGTCGTACCTAATTTTAATTAACACAGGTATCTCCTACCTAGGCAAGTTTCTCTCCAAACGGTTCTGCCAGCACTCTTCATTGTACTGCCCTGGGGCTGCTGGATATTTTCAGGTTGCAACACCGGTCCTGTGGTTTCATGCCTTATCTTATTAAACACCACACCTTTGGAACCTACTAGGTAATTGGCTTTGGGACCACTTACCACCGGTCCCACTTTGCGAGGGACAGTCCCTCTTTGGGCAGTTGTGTCCTGCAAAAAAATTGTAAAAATGGCAAATGTCCTGAGATATTAGGACAAAATTATTTCCTATATTTTATGTAATAGTTGCATAAAACAGTTATTCTGTATCTGAAACACTTAAATGTTATAAGAAACAGAATAAGCAACTAAAATGCTACAAGAATAAGCTTCTATTTAGGCAAAAAAGTGAAGTTCTGTCCTTTGTACTGGCTGTGGGTATGTTTTGGGCTGCAAAATCTGACGTTTGTACACTTTGGGCATTTGAAAAGGTGGCAACCCTACGTTGAGAGTGTGTGTGTGTGTGTGTGTTTTGATTAACCTGATCTGGTCCAGGGGCTCTTTGGCTTTTTAGTGCCATGACCCAAATCATTTCCATACAGATGAAAGCTATAACATGCATATTTCCTTACAATAAACACAATAACTGCAGCATATGCAAACTCTGTGTGAGGTTTTAAGCAGAATCAATGTTACATTGTGCAAGACAGCCAAGCACATCATTGCCTCTCAATATTAGACAAAACCTCACCTGATCATTCCTGTCTCCATACCAGTGAGAAAACGTATTGAAACAGATTCAAAACAGCAAGGATCAGTGATGCACGTTATATGCAGTTACTTTTCATATCTGATGCAACTGCCTTTAAGTTGTTTTTATAGGTGTTCAAGTAGCTTTTGTCATACAGAAATGTAGTCTAGTTCATGTGTTAATGTTTCCTGTATTGTATTTTAACAAAAAGGAAGAATGCATAAAAATGGTCTTTCTCCAGTGAATATGTTAAGATCTCATGAATGAGGTGGACATTTAATCACATGACCTTATATTATACAGGAATGTTTTTGATATCTAGTTTACTAGATAAAGGAGGGAGGCAGTCTAGTGTATTAGTTTTATTGTTAGCATACACAGTGAAAGAGTAACCTGAGCTGTGACTGGGAACCATTCTGTTTTAGCTAATATCAGTCAATGCTGCTCTTTTTCCTCTGAGAAAGTAATAAAGCTGTGTGCCTTTATTTTTATTTATTTATTTATTTACTTGGTTAGTTAGTTATTGACATTTGATTAAAGAGAAAGTCCGACTGGGTAGGTGTCGATTTTTATTTGAAGCCTGGCGAGAAAAGTTCGAAAGTATTCCAAAAATATTCTAAGAACAATAATTTTACAATCTTGATGTGAAATCAAATTTATTGCAGAATGAGTAAAGTAAAACAGAAAAAAAAGAGTTATACAATCCACATTGATACACAGGAAAACTAAGAGATCTGTATGTGATAGTCATATAGTCTGGATTCAGACACTTAACAGTACTAAAGACACATAGTGAACATATGAAATTCAGCAATAAAGGGCAGGGACATAGAAATGTTATATTTTGCAGCACTTATAGAGACTAGGGAGTGCATGCTTGTTTCAGAAGATAAGTAATGCTACAGCCGTTTAGCTCATGTTAAGGCAAGACCAAAAATTGGATTACACAAGCACTGGAAAGTCACAGTTTCCATGAAAGCTCAATTCCAAGCCCTTGCCATTTGTACCTGCTATTCTAGAGGGCCTTTCATGTCTGTTATATTTCATTTTTTTCCATTGAAGTACCTTTTGGGTGAGTCAGTTAGCTAAGGTCATATTGGCCAAATCAATGTCTTTCAGAGTTTAGTTATGAGGCAGAAGAAAGGTTCCATGCTCAAAAGCTCACTGTGCCTCCTTTGTTTAGTTCATAGCTTATTTTTTTTTTTATTTTTACTAAGCTAAAATAACTGGCAAGACTTTGTTGAATTACAAATGCATGTTTAAGGGTGTATTGATATGCAGAGATGGAAAGTTGAGGCAGATAAAGAAATAGAATACTTAAACAATAATCCATGACTGGGTGTGGGTATATCAGGATGTACCCATGGCTGGCATGGATTGATCATAAGGATGAAGCCCGAGTAATTAAAAAAGCTAACCATGGGTAGATCCTGATATATCCTCTTGCAGGAGTGGATTATTGCCATTATACAATATTATTAAAGAAATCATGTCTTTATATAGGGGCGCCGAAGTGTTCCTCTGCATTTTTCCTCCTTAACTGATATAATGAACTTGTGTATGGGATTTGCATCCCCACACTTACACAATATATTCAGCAGTGCAAGAGAAGCTTCAGAGAAACTAGTGTCTCCACCTATGCTGTTTTTTTTTTTTTCTGCTGAGATTTTACAATGGACAGTGTAGAAACAGAAGGAAAATCAGGTACATTTCTGTTTCTTTATTTTTGAAAAGGTTCCTGAGTTTTCTTCTGTTTTGCACTGTCCCTCAGCATATTGCAATAAAAAGTCCAACCACTCAATGGTACGTCAGTGGACAGATTTTATTCTCTTGGTATACACTCGATTTACAACAGGCACACTGACTGAGCTCTACAATCAGCATGCTTATTTTTTGGTACAAATGAGACCTCATTGCATAATTGCATCAATTACTCACAGTAATTATGGGTCACTGTCATATGCCAGGCATATTGAGAGATTTTGAGTAGTTAAACATAGTTATTATATGAAAGTACTAAAGTAACACATTCATTTTTGTGTTTTTTTTTTGATATCCCATGAAACTGTGTCATCTTTTATTAGCTAATGCTGTTGTGAAGCAATATGGGTAGTTACACAATTCTGATTAGAGTGCAAGGCATTTGAATTTTACCCTTCATATCCTGTAGTAAATACATGCTAAGGCAAAAGCTGTTCATGATGTGGAAAGGTAAGTCCTATGTTTGCCATCCCTTTCCCTTGTATAGCACAACATGTTGCAGGCATTGCATAATGACTGAGATTGTCAGTGTATAATAAAATAAGCCCCTTCTGCACTATGGGCAAATGCAGGGGTATCTTGTATAAAGCGTTCATACCTCAAATCTCCTTTTTCCCCCATATGATTTTTTTAACATGTATTAATTTTAAAGCTCAATCCTTGGTGTCTAGTTAGTGGTGGTGCAGAGAAGTAATATCAGAGGTAGGAGGGTACAGAGTTTGAAGTCTACTTAGTACCTTTTAAGGCAAATTACTTTTGCCATGTGTCTAGTGTTCTCCTCACCTTTAAGGCATACCGTATTAAGCACCCTGATGTCAAGTGTTCCAAACTCCTGATCCCTGTTTCATTTATGTGCCACTCAGACATGAGAATTAGTGAGATTTTGGTGTAATGGTTAAGGTGTTTACCTTACAATCTCAACGTGCAGGGTTTGATTCTCACAATGGTTAATTGACTAGGCTTAAAAATGGCCTGTAAGGGCAGTTAGCCTAGTACTAAACTATGAACCTATGAACTAAGAGCCATCCCTGGTGCCTTGTGCTTCCCACAGATTCCTGTACTGTTAAAGTGCCATTACAGCATGAGAATAAAAAGTATCCTTGTTGGCTAGTGTACCTGCTCACACTGCTAACCATACTATTAAAATATCAATAAAGTATGAGAATAAGAGTTAGCTCTGGTGGCTAGTGTTTACTCCCACCCAGTGTTGCAGACTCTGCTCATTAGTCAAGAGGTGTTTGGAGGTATGACAGCCAACACACACACACACACACACACACACACACACACACACACACACACACACACACACACACACACACACACACACACACACACACACACACACACACACACGCACACATATAGCACACAGACACTTTCTTAACCTATCTCTCCTAACTACCCTACTGATAACTCCCATGCAGATACGGGTCTATGTCAATTCTTCAAATGCTTAAAATTTTAAACGTTACATGGTCGAGACCAAATGTTCGAAATTTCAAGTGTTCGAAGACTGACTTTTAATGGTGCTGTACGGTGCAGATAGGGAGAATTTCCCTTTTCTGCACTGAAGTGCGGTCTCGGAGTTTGTATAATTAAGTAGGGGGGTGCAGAGTTGCTTGCCCCTTGCTCACACTGTTAAGGTGTGTTTTTCTTTTTTTTTCTTTTTATTTGATATTTGAACATCCAAATGTCAAGCATTTGGTCTCGACCATGTAACATTCGACATTTTGGATGTTCGAATATTTAACATTGGCCCGCAGATACAAACTCACACATAAAGCCACAAGTGCAGCCCACCCTCATGTACTCACCTCCTACCTTACAATTAAAGTCCATAGCAATCAGCTCTACTGTGATGGATGAACAGGGCCCTTTGTATGTGTCCACTACCATGAAGTGGAGGGAGCAACAATGCTAACTGACACATCAAAGAAATTCTTTGAATCATTCTGCTCATATATGCTTCCTGGAGACAGTACTGGCAGGTAGCATGTGGCTAATCGGTGTGTGCCTCTCCCCTGGACTGCCTCATTAGCATGTAGCATGGCCACTGAGAAATCCATCACAGTGCTGCTTGTTTTTTGTGCATAAGCGCAGAAATAAGGCTGTCTATGAATCCAAAAGGGTTACCTTGACAACTGAAAGTAACCCTTATGAATTCTTGTTTTGATTAATGATCCTAACAAACTCCCTTCATGTAATTATATAGGCTGTTTGACATTTAGGATGATTTTACTTGTTTTGAGTAATAGAGTGATGTATTACTTCATAAACTGTTTATTGCCTGCATTTGGAAGGTTTATGAAATCATCTGTATGTCTGACAGGTTGAAAAGTCAGGTGTGCATATGTGTGTGCATGTGTAGGTGTGCATGTGTGTTTGTGAGTGTCCCTTTGTGACTCTGCTTCAAAATAAGAGTTAACCAGCAAATTTTAAACATATAAAACTATAGTAATAGTATAAGAATTTGATTTTTGCTCTTTCATTTAAAATATTGTTATAAATTTATCTTATTCATTCTCTCTCTCTTTCAGAGCATTGTCAAGAAGAAATGAAAAGAAACAACATCATAAATAATATTATTTGCCTTAATCTATCCCTTGCCCAACACTTCATTCCATGTTTAAAGAATTAGTCATCAATTTCTTTCTCGTCTGCATTGTTGAAAATATTTGAATTCTTTTTGTCAAAACCCTGACAATCAAGAACAAGCAGAATGATAATGGTTCTAACAGTTCTAACTTTGTTGAGTTCTTGCTAGCATCCATCCATCTACAACCCCTTTTTGTCGTTTTTGTAATGGTGACAATCATCTAGAGCCAAGGATCAAACCACCGGGTGATTAGCCCTTCCGTGGCTGTTCTTCCATACCATACATTCGCATGCAGACTCACACATACAGAAAATTTAGAGTGACTAATCCACCAACTGTATGTCTTTGGAATGTGGGTGGCAACTAGAGCACCTGGAAGAAACCTATGATCACAGGGAGGGCATGCAGACTCCAGACATAAGGCACTACAACTGAGAATGAAACCAGACAACCTCTTGCTGTGAGGTGGCAACCTTGGGTAACTGATGTAGGAACATTAAAAAAGGCAAAACATATAATATGGTCACCTAACCTTTAGTTATAACAAATGAAATACATTAATTGCCAACATCCACAATTGTTTTTTTCCTCATACATGTCCTTGAATGGGCTAATTGGTTATTTTTCTTCAGTTTTTGTAGCTGAGAACAGATTCTTTAAATGACCATGCCATTAACAGTTTGCTGAAGCACAGCTGTGTCGTCTAGTGTGCTTACAAAGGTAACACCTGATAATACTGGAGACTTGTGCTCCTCATGTTAAATGTTAAACGATTTGCTTACTATTACTATTAATAAAGCTAGACTTAGTAAAGATGATTGCACTTATGTAACTGTGGCAGCGAGAAAAAATGTAATTACATATATTAATGTCTGAGTTGATAGGATAAATAGTATTAGGCAAAGTGCAAATAGAACAGATTTAAGAAAGGAAGTGTCCTCTGACAGTAAAAATCATACAATCTCTATTAAACATGATCCTACTGATGACTACTTGTAAATTTATTATTCATTCAGTAATCTGAGGATTCAGAGTATGCAGAGGAGAAATGAAAAAAGAAGAAAGAGTAGGAAAAGAAGTTATGCAACACACATATTTCAGGAAATGATAACATTGTTCAATGACAAAACATTCGGTCTACAAAAAAGACACATGTTTCTGACAGAGAAGTTGGAAAAAAGGCAGGGAAAGACTGAAAGGAAGAATCTAAACTGAACTTGGATGGATTAAAGAATGGGACTCTAAGAAAAAAAAAAGACGAGAAAGACTGAAACTAATAACATGGCACAGACTATGGAATTACATGGACAGATGATGAATGAAAATCGATTTTTAATTAAACATAGAATCATTTCAATTTAAATTATTAATCTAGAAAATATACAATATGTTCACCCTACAAGACGCATATAAAAGTTCCACAGCAAATGTGTGCATAAAAATAAGAATACGATGACATATAATCTTCATAAAAATTCATAGATACTTATATGCTTATTTATACTACTTCTGCCTGGCTACTAATATAGGTTTTATACTCACTAAGTTATTAAGTCCCAGATACCTATCTGCTTCTAACTTTGTGATCCATTTATATTCTGCTATATCAAGTTTATTGTTAATATCACCACCCCTCATATCCCTATATAGTACCTGTAGTACTTTGAATTTAAATACATGTGTTGGCCCCTATCTTTATAATGCTTTGCCAATGCATTGGTTTCAGCTATCCTTCTAATCTCTGATTTGTGCTCAGTTATATGGTCTTTTATATGTCTTGAACATTTTCCCACATAAAAACTTTTACATTGCATACAAGTAGCCAATGAAGTTGTATGACATTCTATCTTATATATTTTCTCTAGTTATAGCATGCTTAAATTCTATTTTACCACATATGTCCTTACAACAACTACAATTGTGGCATAGAATTCTGCCACTTTTATTTGTTATATTTATCTATTTTTTATTTAATCTAAAGTCTTTGTAACATAATTCTCTTTTTAGGCTTGTACAGTTCCTATGTGCAAATTTTGGTTTATCACCTAAAATTGGTATTAACTCTGGCATAGATGTTAAAATCTGCCAGTTTTTACATATTATTTTTTCTGTATCTTTTGTTATAGTACTTTGGGTGGTGACATATCTAAGATAATCTATACTTTCATCATTTTCCATCCTCTGTTGTACATTATCATTAAACAGAGCTGGTATATATGAAAGTATCATCGTATCCCCTATCCTTAAATTCTTGAGCCAGTTTATCCATTTGCTCCCTACATTTTATTATATCTATTCAACCTACTTATCATTAGTAGTTGACTTTTTATTATACCGCAAAATATATGCCTTGAATGCATGCTCATTGCATGAGTATACCTATTAACTTGGACCTCTTTTCTATAGACACTAGTTTCAAGTGTTTCTCCTTTTTTATATAGTAATACATCCAAGTAACGTCTGTTGCTTTAAATAATTCATTTTAAATTTGAGAAATGTTGTACTATTATTCAAATATTCAACAAATTCAGACATACTATTTTCATCACCTCCCCAAATTAAGAAGCATTCGTCCACAAAACGTTGGTAAAAAAGAACATTTTGTTTGTATAAATTCTTTAATCTATAAACATGTTCACTTACCCATTGATTTACTACAATATTTGCATTGTTGCTCGCCATGGGTGCCCCCATGGCTACACCTGAAATTTGTAAGAATGGGTGACCATTAAACAAAAAGACTTTATTAATTAAAGTCATTTCTATTATACTACATACAGCTTCTATATCTGTTCCTATCATTTTAGTATTTGTACATAGGAATTCCCGTATAGCATTTACCCCATAGTCATTGGGAATTACTGTAAATAGTGAATTTATATTAAGAGTTACTAATAAATATTCACTATTAATCTTTTCATATTTATTGTTTGTGTCTTTCGGCTTTTCCCGGTTAGGGGTCGCCACAGTGGAACTCCGGTCCACTAATGGTTGGTAGTGGATTTTTACGTACCGGGTTACCAGCCCTGATGCACAACCTTCAACGAAGGCACACCCCATTCACGTATGCCTCCACACAGAAGACGCTCTAGCTGAGAATCGAACGGGACAACATCTTGCTATGAGGTGACAACGCTACCGCAGCACCACCACCATGGATATAATCTTTTCATATTTATACCATGTATATATTTTTTTCAAAAAATTGCCAGTATCTTTGATGTAACTAGGGCATAGTGGTAAATATTCTTTCAAAGCATCCCACACATATATTGATAGGTGCTTGGACACCCAACATCTACTTGAGACTATTGGTCTCATCGGGGGTTCTGTAAGTGATTTGTGCAATTTTGGTATTCCATATATCACAGAAATAATGGGACATGGTACCGAGAAATAATTAAATAATTCTATCGAGATACTACCTTGTAGCTGCAGATCATATATAAACATATTAACTTTTGTTATTTTCTTAATTTCAACAACATTTATTTCTTTAAAAGTCATGTTATCCATTAAAAAGTGATTCATACAAGCAATGTATTTATTTGTATCATACAGCACTATTGCACCACCTTTATCTGCTTGGTTGATTATCAAATTGTCATGAGCTTTCAATTTACAAAGTGTTTTATATTCATCATATGAGAGATTAAATAGTTTCTTTCTATTAGAGAATTTCCTCTGTTTAAATAAATGCCTAAAATCTTCTTCACAAGCATATATAAAGGCATTAACAATAGGGCAAGTTACTGGTATAAATACACTTGATTTTTGTGCTCTAAATTTTGAGTCCCTATTGTATTCTTAAAAAACAATTTCAAGCTCACATTCCTGGCAAAAACAGGTAAATCAGTTAATGTATTAACTAAAGTATCAGCTCTAGATGGTATAAACTGCAGGCCCTTATTAAAAAGTTTAACACATGATTTAGTTAATTCCAAGTCAGAGAAGTTTACAATAAGCTCTGTTTGCTTTCTATTTATCTGTGATTCTGTTTGCCGGAAGTTAATGGGCTGTCCTTCTTCTTCTTCTTCTTCATGATTCCCAAATTCCTGTGCTGAGAATGTCCTCTGGATTGTGTCCGTTTCTTTGTTTCCTCTTTCTCCAGTAAATTTGTGGCTATGGACTTGATGTAATTCTGAAAAACCTCATTATGTGAAGTTGGAGCTGCCACTCCATCATTTGTTGCTCCTACCAGAGGTATTTGAAGCAAAGCAGCGTTCAGACACTGTACATATCCTGTTTCATGGTTAACCAATTCTCCTGCTGTACTGCTACATAATTCAGTAGCAGTAGGTGGCTAATATGATGGTTCAGATGTTTGAATACTCCTATTCTCATTATTATTGGTCAATACAGTCTCGGAGCCTTGTTCATTGGTTAACACATGCTCATCCATGGTAAACGTGTCTAATCTATGCATCTCCCCTCTTTTAGTACATTTGGTTTGATTACTAAATGTCTTATTGTAATTATAATTATTTTTATAATTATTTCTCGGCCAGGAGAAGATATGGCCTTGGTTGAAATAAGCAATGTCCCTCCGCAATTTCCGAAGCTTAGTGGCTTCTAAAAGTTTGCACAAAAGACTTAATCTATCTAACATTTGCTGATATAACAAGGACACATTTTCAAAATCTTTAGATGTAACTATTTCATTCTCTATTTTTACTGTCTCATGCATTAACTCTTGTTCCACTCCGGTGAAAAACTGGTTCATCAGAACCATATAGTCCGTACTTAATTTTAAGTTTAACTGCTGCCATTTCTTTAGCAACTCAGGATAAGTATTAGCATAAGATGGCATTTTCAATATTTGCAACCCCCTCAGAACTACGTTCAGCTCCAAATAAGCTGTGAAATTCAGCCGCTGCCATTGGAGCTGCTTAAAACCTTGTACTTTTCTCTCAAGCTTAGTCATTATTGCATCTAAGGTAATATTCATTTCAGGAGTGGCTCTCATATTACCTTCACTGTTTCCTGTTGCACTAAGTAGGAGGGGGTTGCCAGATAATAGCAGGAGATTACAGAGTTCTTTCCCATAGCTCCCATAGGGTCATCTTCTTTCCCATTTCATGGAGGTTGTGTCATCTCCATTATAAGAGCATCCACAGTAGGTCCAAAAGTAACGAACAAACAGTAAACTTCATGAACCAACTGCAGTAAAGTTCACTGTATAACTTAATTACTCAAACAAAACAATAAACAGATGTAAAAACCTTCAATTTATTCACATAAAATAGAATAAAGCTTTTGGGTCACACCCTTCATCAGTATACACAATTCATTTAAAAGAACCATTTTAAATCATTACTTTTTAAAAACACATGACACAACCAACCAATGAAAATAGATCTTACAAATTTCAGGTGTAACCATGGTGACACCCTTGGCGAACACCTATGCAAATATTGTACTAAATCAATGGGAAAGTGAACATGTGTATGGATTAAAGAATTTATACAAACAGAATGTTCTTTTTTACCAATGTTTTGTGGACGACTGCTTTTTAATTTGGGGAGGTGATGAAAATAGTCTGAATTTGTTGAATATTTGAATAATAGTACATTTCTAAAATGTTAAATGAATTATTCAAAGCAACAGATAAGTTACTTGGATGTATTACTATATAAAAAAGGAGAAACACTTGAAACTAGTGTATATAGAAAAGAGATCCAAGTTAATAGGTATACTCATGCAATGAGCATGCATTCAAGGCATATATTTCGAGGTATGATAAAAAGTCAACTACTAATGATAAGTAGGTTGAACAGATATAATAAAATGTAGGGAGCAAATGGATAAACTGGCTCATGAATTTAAGGATAGGGGATACGATGATACTCTCATATATACCAGCATGCATAAAATATTAGAACATAGAGAAGAGTTAGCACCAGCTCTATTTAATGATAATATACAACAGAGGACGGAAAATGATGAAAGTATATATTATCTTAGATATGTCACCACCCAAAGTACTATAACAAAAGATATAAAAAAATAATATGTAAAAACTGGTGGATTTTATCATCTATGCTAGAGTTAATCCCCATTTTAGATGATAAACCAAAATTTGCACATAGAAACTGTACAAGCCTAAAAAGAGAATTATGTTACAAAGACTTTAGATTAAATAAAAAAGAGATAAATATAACAAATAAAAGTGGCACAATCCCATGCCATAATTGTAGTTGTGAGGACATATGTGGTAAAATAGAATTTAAGCATCCTATAACTAGAGAAATATATAAGATAGAAAGTCATGCAACCTGTAATACTGAATTAATTATTTGGCTACTTGTATGCAATGTGAAAGTTTTTATGTGGGGAAAATGTTCAAGATGTCTAAAAGACCGTATAATTGAGTACAAATCAAAGATTAGAAGGATAGTTGAAACCAATGCATTGGCAAAACATTATAAAGACAGGGGTCCAACACATGTATTTAAATTCAAAGTACTACAGGTACTATATATGGATATGAGGGGTGGTGATATTTACAATAAACTTGATATAGCAGAATATAAATGGATCACAAAGTTAGAAGCAGATAGGTATCTGGGACTTAATAACTCAGTGAGTATAAAACCTATATTAGTAGCCAAGCAGAAGCAGTATAAATTTTTATGAAGATTATATGTCATTGTATTCTTATTTTTATGCACACATTTGCTGTGGAATTTTTATATGCATCTTGTAGGTTGAGCACATTGTATATTTTGTAGATGAATAATTTATATTGAAATGATTCTATGTTTAATTGAAAATCGATTTTCATTGGTTGGTTGTGTCATGCGTTTTTAAAAAAGTAATTATTTAAAATGGTTCTTTTAAATGAATTGTGTATACTGATGAAGGGTGTTACCTGAAAGCTTTATTCCATTTTATGTGAATAAATTGAGTGTTTTTTTCATCTGTTTGTTGTTTTGTTTGAGTAATTAAGTTATACAGTGAACTTTACTGCAGTTGGTTCGTGGATTCTACTAATTCTTAAATCTGATCAAGAACAATGTAGTAGCAATTGTAGATTTAACTAATGGAGGAAATGATACTTAAAGTTACAGAGAGGATAATGAACATTGAATAATATTATGCTTACCAGGAGCAAAAATACATAAAGTGGCTCGGGCCTTAGAATGCCTTATGTAAGGAAGTATGGAGCTGTTTTTCTTCATGTTGGTTCAAATGATCTCATCTTTAAGGACTCACTGACTGTTACTATGGAGCTTAGATAACATAACTTATATAACATAGCTTATGCAGGTATTGGGACATATTTTCACAAATCATATATAGAAAGGAAAATCAGGTCAGTGTGATTGAAAAAAAAAATTTTTAATTAAATACCTGTACAAAAAATGGTCCATTTTAAAAATGGAAATGGGTAAAACATCTACTTCTAACTTTGGGCATAGTTGCATTTAGAAAGGATGGAGTCTACTTACCAAGAAACAGGAAGCAAATTGTTGCAGCAGATATACTGCAATATTTCATTAACACAAGTCAGGAAATTTGCCAGGTCAGAAATTTAACAATTCACAGATAGCAAGATTTGATTTGTCTGTGCTGTTTTTTAATGCTAGGAACATTAGTAATAACATGTATTTGAAAATGTGTTACTTTCACATAAGATTGATGTTGTTATTGTTTGTCACAGATTAAATAGGGTTATGAGACCTATGATTATTACATGTTTGATGATAACAACACTGTTCTAGATTGTATAACTGTGGCAATAAAGACAACTATGGAAAATATTACAGTTCTGATTGTTTTGAGTGTGTAGACCAACAAAGTCAAGTGCTGATGATCTACAGTAATTCATGCACATCTTGTATGAATTGGGGACTTAAATTTACCATAAGCAGACTGGAATAATATTGATTATTTAACATTAGTAATGAAATTATTTACAACACATCAATAAGGCAAGAGTTACTTTATCATTACTTACAGAGGTATCACATCTAATTGATTTGTTATCAAGGGTACTAAATGTTAAACCTAAATACTCACATATTATTGTACATCTTGGGACAAATGATCTACCGAATATGCCATTGAATAAAATGAAGAATGCTGCTTTAGATTTGACTGAAAGTTTAAACATAGCTGGTGTGAAAGGTGACCTAAGTAAGACTATTTCATCTCCCCATTTGAATGTTTATGAGTGCTTAAAGGCTCATTTCTTTAATAATTGGTTATAATGATTGTGTTCAGTGTATAATATTCAGTTATTATCATACTAGGAAGATTTTATTTTAGATGCTAGATGATTTCTACACAATAGGTTTCACCTGAGTCGCTACAGTTGAACCATGTATGCTGGTATTATTTCCAATATAAGTAAGGCTTGTTTAGAATGTCCAGTGCTCACATTGGATTCAGTCAATCTGATACATTTCTAACACATTATTTGGAAAAAGTACACAGTTCGGGGTCAAAGGGTGATAAATTAAATGTGCAGTAGCTTTGAAGGGATATAAAGTCATTGCAATTTCAAAAACCTGGAGCTCAGCAAATTTATGTATACATACTTATGCAAAATATGGTTCTTTGAGGAAAAATTCAGGATGGGGAGAAGTATCTTTATGAGTGCAAAACTCACCCGACTCTAGTTTTGTTGAAGTAAATGACAAAATCTAAAGTGTGATGGTTCATGTTAAAAAAGACATTGAAAAATAAAGTTATCACACTGGCATTATGCTATATATCTCAGCAAATGAATGCTAATATGCACTGAAAATTTCTAACAGAGTCTAAACCTCAAGATGCATGCACTCGAAACTCTCCTTAGCATGGAGAACATCGATATCTGTGCAGTAACAGAAACCTGGTTCAAGGCTCCCGAGAGCACCCCAGCACTACCAGGTTATACCTCATACCATGCTTTTCGGCCCCAAGACTTGGACCGAACCACAAAAGGAGGGGGAGTATCAATATTCGTCAAAGATACCCACAGCTCCAGGTTGGTGGCACAGCACGAAGCATCAGAGACTATCCATGTGCAACTAACAGTGGGTAAAACTGCCTTCCAGTTTATAGCCTGCTACAGACCACCCTCCCAAACCCAGGAACCCCACTCGGCCTTCCTGAGAACACTGGAAAATATGAAGGTCTCTCCAAACACTATTATACTGGGCAACTTCAACTACCCAAACATAGACTGGGAGCATTACTCTAGCTCCAACACCCTAGCCCAAAGGTTCCTAGAATTTATAAATTCAAATGCTATGGAACAACTTGTTACCACTCCCACAAGAAGGGAAAACATACTGGACCTGATCATCACCAACATGGGGGCTCTATGCTCCAGACCAGAAGTGTATCCCTCACTGGTAAGATCAGACCATAAACTAATCTCACTGGATATTCTCATCCTGACCCCACCCCCTGCCCAGAAAACCACATTGAAAAACTTATCTAAAGCAAATTTCACACTCCTCAAAACCAAGGTGGAATCCTTTAAAGCCCCTGGGCCTGTGGAAAATATGGCCCAGACCACAGAATCCTTTATAAATGCATTCTATGAACACCTTCAGGAATGCATGGATCATGCAATCCCAAATAAAACCAAGACCCAATCCTCCAAAGGCAGGCGTCATGTCTGGTGGACCCCAGCCATAAACAAACTATACAATAGTAGGAGGAAGCTACTACATGATAGAGCAAAATCCCAAAAAGGGAAGGCATCTCTGATCAGTATTAGCAAAAAACTACGGGCACTCATAAAATCGTCTAAGGCCAGCTTTGAGAGAAAAATTGCACAGGACACTAAGGATAATCACAAGGCTTTCTTTAGTTATGTTAGGAACCTGGGTGGGAATTCCCAGATATGCTCAGAATTAGTCCAAAATGACAAAAATACACTGAACCCACAGACATTGCCAACATCCTAGCTGACAGGTTCAGTGCAAACTCACCCCCCCAACCAAAAGGGCAAATATCTATCCCAGCAGAGTGCTGCCCCCCTGACATCTCAGATGCTCAGGTAAGAGCCGCCCTCTCCAAAGCAAAAAACACAGCATCAGTGGGACCAGACGGTGTCCCGGGCTGCATCCTACATGAACTCCAAGAAGAGCTAAACCCAAACATAAAACTACTGTTCAATCTCAGCCTTACTACAGGATATGTACCCAAAGAGTGGTGTACAGCAACAGTGGTCCCTCTCCACAAAGGTGGTGCCTCAACGGATCCTGGAAACTATTGCCCCATAAGCCTGACTAGCTTGGTCTATGGAAAGGATCATCATGGACCTCATAAATAAAGATATTGGGGACCTACAGACACTGGATCCTACCCAGTTTGGCTTTGTTAAGGGCAGATCCTGCTTGATTTCTTTGAAACTGTCACCAAGGCCATTGACAAGGGGAAGGTGGTCCACACAGCCTACCTGGACCTTGCAAAAGCCTTTGATACAATACCCCACTCGGGCATTATAGATAAGCTCACCAGCTTAAATATAAACTCCTATGTCACTAGATGGGTTGCAAACTGGCTCAAGGACAGAACCCACATGGTTAGAATTGCTGGTGCCATGTCAGACTCCAAACCAGTTACAAGTGGTGTCCCACAAGGCTCAGTCCTGGGACCTCTCTTGTTCGGTATATATTTCTCGGAGGTACAGGCCAACATGGAAGGACTGTGGCTGACCAAGTTCGCAGATGACTGTAAACTAGGTGCCATAATCGACTCTCCAGCCGACACAAGCATCCTACAAAAGGGCCTCATAGAAACAGACAACTGGTGCCAGAGCCATGGCCTCAAACTAAATGCCAAAAAGTGTATAGTCATCCCCTTTGTCAAAAACAAAGTGCCCACAAATTACCACATAGGTGGTAATCCATTAAGTACGGAAGAAGTAATTAGGGACCTGGGGACCCAAGTTGATATCAATCTCTCATTTGAAAACCACGTGGCCAAAGTGGTTAGAAAAACATTTTATATAGCCCACCTAATCATGAAGGGATTCACATCTAGATCAGGGGAGGTCATCGTGCCTCTTTACTCATCCCTCATCAGGCCCATAATTGAGTACAATGCCCCTTTTGGGATGTACCTTATCAGACACCTGCAGCAACTGGAAAGATCCCAAAAGTACCTCACCAAGAGGATCAAAGAGCTCAAACAGATGCCATATGCTGCCCAGTTAAAGAAACTCCAGCTCTACTCAGTGGCATACCACCTGCTCAGAGGCGATCTGTGCCTGACGTATAAAGCCATGTCCAACCCGGAGTTAATGGACATGCTGCATCTAAGAAAATCCAAATCCCATAGAGCTACGTGCTCAAGAGACTTGAACCTCAGCACTGAAATAAATAGGACATGCTGGAGGGACAGATTCATAACCCAGAGGCTCCCTTCACTCTGGAATAAAATCCCAGTCCAGGTTAGGCAGAATCCCTCATTGACTCTCTTCAAGAGGAATCTTGATGAGTGGATGGGAGATCGTAGGTTTACCCCGGGTATCACTTCTGTGTCACTGTTAGACAGAGGCACAGTATACTAACCTCGAAAAAGGGCATAGCAAAATTCATTTAAAATGGGTGGCGAAAGGCAAACACACTCTGGCTAGGCTTATAAATGCCCTAGGGCAGATAGCCTAGTATGAACCTATGAACCTATAGAATTTTGAGTGTCAGTAGTAAAATTGTTCTTTTAAACTTTAAATACCAAAGTGTTAAGTGGACTAATTTGATGGCAAGTAAGTGTTATCCTATGGAATTTTTAAGTATCATTTCTTTTCATTACATTTCCCAATTAAAATTCATTGCTACTAGGGGCATAATACACTGCATCTTGTTGTAACAGATATCCTTGATATGTTATGTAATATTTATGTCATAGCTCCAATAGGAACTTCAGATAACTTTTCATTAGTATTTGACTTAAAGATTAATCCTATCTATAAACTTGCTACAGCAATATATAACTATGTTTTTATAGACTACTGGGGGGAATTTGCCAGTGTGAGAGTTATGGCGTGATGCATACATGGCCATGAAAAGTTTTAGATTCAGTAAACTCTGTGTACTGCTGCGCACTCATGCACAAACACGGTAACTTTCGTGGCATGCAAAGTACAGCATAAGTTGCTGAATTTTATGGTAATAAAACAAGCCAACACAGTGCAGCAGTTCAACAACCTCTAAAACAACTGTGTAGACTCCGTGTCCGTGTTGGCCATGTATTCAGAAACTTTCCGAATACAGCCACAGAAAGGAGTCTACATGGGAAGAAGAGCAAGTAAAAGCTCTTACATTTGTACAGAATTGACCTTAACATCTAACACCACACATATTATGACCTAATTACACATTGTGCAAGAAAATCCTTTTTAAGTCCCATGACTTAAATGCAGCGTTGCTCCTCCACCCCCAGATGAAGAATATACTTGTAGTAATGCAGGCTTCTAAAATGTTTAAATGTCATGAAACAGACTATTATACTGTAATATACACATATGCAGTATGTAGCTGATGATTACAATCTCATTTTATTAAAACATGTATCCCTCTCTGCAGATATATAGACAAAGTAATACCCTCCCTTGTGTTTACAACACTGGACTCTCGTGCAGTTTTCCTGCTTAGACTGTTATTAACCATGTAGATTCTGGGCTGTCAGCACAGTGAAGATGCAAATGAGGTCAAAACTCATTAGAATTGTTGAATCTCAAAAAAGAGTGACAGTGTAGGGGTGTTCAGTTTGTGTAGGCGCTTCCACAATGTTTGTTTTCCCTGGATGTCAACAGTGAATGATGACATCAGGGGGGTGTCAGGTTAGACTTGCAGAGGTGAACATGTAGGGCTGTGAAGGGTGAAAGAGCATGTAAGCAGTGTATAATTCACAAGTTCTGTTTTATCCTTATTATTTGGTTGTTAAAATGTTTGGTCTCTGTCTGGTTTAATTATTTTTTTCTTTGCCATTGTTTGTGTAATATGGCTCTTAGATTAACCACGAGAAACATAGGAATGAATGACAGGTTTCTCTGGGTTGTTATATAACTATTCCTATGGCAGCACATGTATGTGTTAGGCCTGGAATATAGATGATCTTGTGTTCAACTAAATGGTGTGCAACCTTTTCTTCACTTTTTATGGTCCATGTTTGAGCAACACCATGAGAACAGAGGAAACAAATATCAATTTTGTCTATGCTTACTTTATTGATGGGAAGGTTCCCAGAGGTGCACAGAGATGCTCATAGCACACTAATGAGCAATCATCAGGTGTGTTTCATAGATGGTAATTATAGCATAAGCAGGTGAATTGTATGTTAATCAACCAATCCAACATGGTGGAACTATTCGACAATGTATAAAGCATCCATGTAGCCTCCATTCTGGTTTAATGCAAGGGGCTGCTGCAGCTATTCTACATCTGTATGTGTAACAGGCTGAAGCCAATGCTGCTGGTACTGCTGACAATAGGCCCAGGCTGAGAAGAAGAATACTGTTCAGGCCCAGGGTAACTTTCCAGGTGCTACATGACTTGGATATTATAGAGTGATACAGGGTGGACAGGGACATATTACAAGAACTCTGTGAGCTCTGCCACCCTCAACTCGGAGCCAGAGCCAACCGAGGGAACAAATCCCAGTAGAAACTAACTATGTGCAGCCCTTAGACTATTAGCTGCTAGTACTTTTCAGGGACCGGCTGGAGACATGATGGGTGTGTCACAAGCATCAGCCTCCATTTTCTGGATGCTATGTTCATACATGCCAGTGAGCACATATTTTTCCCCATAGTTCTGAAGAGAGAGTCAGCAATAAGCAACTGTTTACAGTGAAGTGCACTAGCTGAAGTACTGAGTGCCATTAAGACACCACCTGTTAACCAGGGTCGAATCTACATTAACCACAAGGGATACCACTCCATCAACTGCCAAGTCATGTGTAATGCCCAGGAAATTATCTTGAATGTGTATGTGCAGAAGAATGTCATAATGAGTCACACACTCAAACTAGAAACATTAGAGAGCATGCGTTTGGACTTCTGAAGTCATGGTTCCAGTGCCTAGATATATCTGCTGGAGCCCTGCAGTATAATCCATGCACATGTACACAAATATTCACAGTATGTGCTATGCTGCAAAATCTGATCCTGTGGAAACAGCTGCAGCAGCATCAGCAAGGGGAAGTGACACACATTACCCTGACCAATGCCTATGTCACTACAGCCACAGTCAGAGGAGGACTCAGAGGAGGAACCACCAGCTGCTGTCCCTGTAGGCAGACATAGCTGTGCTCAGTATGCCCTTGTTTTGGCTAAGAGGCAACATGTACCACATTCATTGACCACTTGGGGACCTAACACCTTCCTCCTATGCACACACACATATAGTAGAATTGATGCCAGGAAACTCACACAACCTTTACCTCCCTGTGTATTGGCTGTGTACTGCTTGCATCAAATAGAGTCAGCCCTGAGCTAAAGGTGTGTCAACTGCTGCCTTTGCAATTTAAATCCTGACCTTAGAATGTATTATTTAATAATATTATGACATATACTTGTATTGCTTAACTTGGTACAGTAAGCAAGTAAATAGTGGTGGATTTGTACAGAAAGTACCTTAAGACATGCTCTACACCACCCCATGTACACAGACAATCCTCTCCCTCTCCCACAAAACACAAATACATGCTAGAGATGCAACTATATGGCCAAACCTCTCCCTCAAGCTCTTCATACAATCGAGAGCAAGACCTGAGGGAAAACTGGGCAACTACACACAATACATACCCAGTCACACATGGTACCATCACCATCTGAGGCAACCACACATAACCCTGATGCCACATAACATGGGCTCTGGCTGCAATTTACCAAACACATAGAGGCCACTCAAAGCAGATCAGGAAACAACTAACACCTCTATACACCCAACTCATGCAACAATTGCAGACCACACAGTCAGACAGCTACATAAATTCCCCAACACACCAAACAAAATGCCAGACACACTTGTATGCAAAACAGTCATAGTCAGACACAAATCAAAATGCGACACACAGACTGAGTAAGGGCATAGTCACAGTAAGCTGCCTGTCACCAGAGAACTGCAGGATGGTTGCCGCAAGCACCACTGTAGCTAACAGCAGGTATTGGTACGCATCAGTCATTGTCCACGCTTGGTGTCAAAAGATTCAGACGACTCATTAGCAGACACCTCATGGACTACATGAAAAATGGTAATCGAGGAGCTCCTGAATCCCATCCGTTTAGCACCCAGCCTGACCTGCCGAGCAGTGCTTCACGCTGTTTCTCGCGAAGGAGACACTGCACCCGTCACCCCTTGGCTCGGATGGTGAGCAAGCGCCTTGCTCATAAGATAGTGCCTTTTTAGGCTGTCTGTAAATTCTAAACCTACCACCCTAGAACACGCCAATGGGAAAAAAACCAGTCACCCTATGCTCAACAGGATAGTCTCAATCGGCTCTTGCACGACTCAAGGCAGCTTTTTTCAATATGGAGAACATTCTAAACTGTGCTGTGACAGAAACCTGGTTCAAGGCTCCTGAGAGCACCCCAGTACTACCACAGGTTTCCCACTCTCAGTATCTAATGCTCAACCCCAAAAATCCGGATAACACCAAGAAGGAGGGGGGTTGGTTATCGAGTAAAGGACACCTGTGCTTTTCAGGTTTCAACGTTCATCGATGCATCGGAGGACCATCCAGGTCAACAACCATCAGCAAGACTGCTGTTAAATTTGTAGCCTGTTACAGGCCACTGGCTGGAGAAACTCAGGAACCCTACATGGCCTTCCTAGAAACATTGGAGGGCATGTTATCTCCAAAGACCATCAAGGTGAAATTAACCATAGGCAAGACTGCTCTGCAATTTGTAGCATGTGTATCTCCACACTCTCTAACTGGGAACTTTCCTGGATGTCATAAACTCAAACAACATGGAACACCTTAGTTCTCATAGCCACAAGAGTACCAAAATGAACTCAAATCCTCACTTAACATGGGATCAAAAAAACCAACAATCGAAGTATACCCTCACCTCTCAGATCAGAACATAAACTAATCTCAGCTGATAGTCCTCATCCTGCCCCCACCTGAAACAAAAAACACCATCTAATCACAAACAGGAAAATGCATTTCACACTTCTAAAAACTAGTGTGGACTCCTTTCAGGCCCTGAGCCAGTGGTAAACATTACTTCTGCCCGCACCTGAAACAAACAACCACACAAAATAGCACAAACAGGACTTTCAACTTCTAAAAAATAGACTGGAAACTAAGACTTCCCCCACAAGAGCAAGCTGGGCCCAGTCTGGTCAACAATCCCCAACAACAACAACTACTCTTCAAGGACACAAGCTACAAGACAGAGCAAAATCCTTCAAAGGTAAGACACCTTTGATCATTATAAGGCCCAACCAAGAGCTCTCCATAAAATCATTGAAGGCAAATTTTGAGAGGAAAAATCGAAGTAAACTCTAACAGAAATCATAAAAATCCTCCAAGGGGCAAGAGTTTGAGAGAGGAATCTCACTAATAGCTCTGTGAATTAGTTCAGTTCTTTGTGAAAATTACTGAGGTACTCAGAAACTCTAACATACTGGCTGACAGGTCTAGCGGGGTGCAAGAAAAGTGCCCCCTTCCCCAAAAGGAGAGATATATCTTATTCCAGAGGATTGTAACTGAACCCTATCCACAAAGGAGATATCTAGAACTGCCTCATCATAAGTAAAAACACAACATCCATGGGACCGGATGGAACTAGGGGCTGTGTGTTTATGAACCAAACGAATTAAAACCTACAGGTGTGACAGCTGTTTACTCTTAGCCTCACCTCAGGATACGCATCAAGGAGTTAATCTTAGCCTGTAGCTCTGATTTCATAAAATGCCTGCTCCACAGACCCTGGAAATTTGAATTAGCTTGACATCACCTATCTGCACCCACATGGACCCTGTCATTAGCTGACTGCATAGCCAAAGACATAGGCATGGAGGGTGGTGACTCTTGGATGGAACCTTGCAGACAAGCCGGTTTCAAAGGCAGATTGGTTGCCTCTCTTAAACTTGTCAAACTTTTTCGAGACCTCTTAAACTTGGTTGACTGAGGAAAGGCATCCATAAGGCCTACCTCGACCTGGCAAAGAAATTCAGCTAATAAATACCTCTTCAGGTATCACAAGGCTATCATCAGCTTGGTATCAAACCCATCATCATCAGCAAGATGGAAGGTAAACTGGCTAAGCTTGGGGGTTGCAAACTGGCTAAGAGTTGCTGGAGCCATGTCAGACTCAAATCCTGGGATGTCTGGTGTCCCACAGTGGCCTGTCACTGTCCACTCTTGTTCGCATCTACTTTCTGTCCACTGTTGAACACAGGAGGGTTATGGTTGACAAAGTTTGCAGATGATTCTGCAAACTTGACAAAGTTTGCGAAACACTGCAAACTAGGCAATAGTCAAAAGGGCCTCACACAAACGGATAACTGGTGCCAGAGCCATGGCCTGAAACGGTGCGCCAAAAATGCATAGTCATATTCTTCGGGAAAACAAGGTTACCCCTATATACCATAAGTAGGTGACAATCCACTGAGCATAGAACATAGTGATGAGCACAGGGACCCAAGTTGACAGTAGTCTTCGGGTGACACTATGTTGCTAAAGTAGTTAGAAACTCATCTATATCAGCCTAAGTAGTCTTTGAAGGGATCTACATCTAGATCAGATCAGTCATCGCCCCCATATAGGAGGAGGTCATCGACCTCTGTACTCATCACTCATGCCTGCTCGGAATGTATCTGACCAGACACCCCCCGCAGCTTGAGGTTGGCCCCTGAGTTCCTCACCAAAAGTGATAAAGTTCCTCAAAAAAAGTCTTATGCAAAATCACTGATATGTCTCCAGCTTTATTCAACTCTGATACTCAGCTTTGCTCAGAGGTCTACCGCTGTGCCTGACATGTGCCTGACTTATAAGGCCCCAGATTTGATGAATATGCTTCACCTCAAAAAATCTTCAACCCTCAGAACCTCAAGGGCGTGGGAGAGAAGTGAGGAGACACGGGTTAGAAATAGAACGTGCTGGGGACAGATTCATCACCCATCATCTCAGATGCTGTGAACAGTGAACGTACATGTGAGGTATGACCTGGCCTTTGAGCACCTAACCTGACTAAATGGTTCAAGGATCGCAGATATACCTAGAGGATTACTAGGGGATTACTTCAGGTACTACAGTGTCACTTGAAAAATGAAAGGCATAGTTAGGCATAGTTTTATTCAAACTATGCAGCCAGCCAATCCATGGGCTAGGCTTATAAATGTTCTTTAAGTGTAGCAGATAGCCTAGTATGAACCTATGAACCTATGAACCTATACCAGACACTTATTTTACTTATATTTGTCCATTAGTAATTAGTAGGCCTCAGGCATGAAAGATTCACACAGTCATGCCTCTGAAGAATACTGATGTTCCCTGCATGGCCTCAGTTTAGCACCATACCTTTGTACTGCTAAATCATTAAGGACAGATGTCAGAAAGTGATGATACACATCACAGTTTCAGACTTCGGACTTGTTTGTGTCATTACAGTAACTGAGATTTGCCCCCCCCCCCACCCCAGAAGAGGAGCGTATCCTTTTACTTGCCACAACAGTAACTCAGCTATGCTACCTCCAAAAGAACAGTATATGTATGTTTGTGCCATTCAACCTGGACTTCATTTGTTGGCAACTGCATATTATATTATTGCCAGGTAATATCCTCTCACATGTTAAGGCCAATGATATGAAGTAGGTTACACACTGCATGTGTTAGATAACTGATGAATGATCAAGAAACACAGAAAGGTAAGACAGAGTTGTATATTTGTAATCATATTTATGGCAGGCTGTGTGATCACTAACTGTTCTATGTCCAAATACAGTAAAGAGAATTAAATGTACAAATCACAACTTATGTTTTCATAGTAGTGTACAGTCTGATGCAGTTGACTGTGTCAATAATGGCTTAATTTCACTGATGCAAAGCTGTTTGTGTGGCAGATGCAGTTGACTGTGTGAAGAATGACTTCATTTTGTTGATGCAAAGCTATTTGTGTGGGAATGAGGACTAAGGCATCCCTCCTGTTTTCTGAAGCTGTATTGATGTGAGGGTTCAAATCATGACATAGGTAGAAATTTGTGATGAGTACTAACAATTGTTACTGTGTTTTTACTGATTTTGCATATGTGGTCCTTAGTTTTATTATCTTTTCCTCTTTGTCTTTTTTTACTTCCACTTTTTGTGACGTACCATGTCCTGAAAAACTTATAAGCTTATCTTGTTAGCGTAAAGCTCAACATTGCAGAAACAGGGAAAAGCAGATTGTCTAGAAGGTAGACACCCGGCCTGGAATACAGATGACACCGGGGTGTTGTAGCAAACATTAACAATATGGCTCACGTTTGTGCACTGCTTCCTTATGCAGAAACAGGCCTATCTCATATGCATGTACATTTTGTTAACCATCTCGCAAATCCAACGCTCTGCACTTTGGAATTGTATATATGAAATTTTATTATTGGTGTTTATTGCCCATTTCCTTTGTATGACATAAAACTACATGTGGAAACATTGCAAACTAAGGATACAATATAACTATATGTCATATATTTACAATACATCCATTTGTCTTCCCCAGCCACCCCAAGCAAGCACTACAACCCTGGGGTCTTATTACTTTTCCCGCACACATATCAGCCACAATACCCCAATCAAGCACTACAACCATGGGGTCTCATTACTTTTTCCAAACATATATCAGCCACAATATAAAGTATTATATATAATGTTGTATGCTCACTCATGGACAAGGGCACTTGATTGTGCTTACATCCTTGCTCTACAAAACTCAAACAGTGAAAACTGGCCAGTAAAGGTACTTGCTTTGTTACACAGCTAGACTTCCAAACAGCCTACTGCTATTAGGCTACTAGTTTCAGATGACACTTCGAAACAATGTGCCCATGCAGACCTCCCAACCTTTTGTCTCCCACATAGCCTGACAATAATTTCACCTGTAGACCTGTCAAAATCAGACTTGTCCCATGGCACATGTGATAAGTACTGTGTTCTGTAGCCTATGATCTTAGATAGGTAGGGTTTCTATTCTCACTACAGTCAAGTGTGTGTGTGTGTGTGTGTGTGTGTGTGTGTGTGTGTGTGTGTGTGTGTGTGTGTGTGAGTGTCTAAACAGCAGAGCAGAAGTGTGTATCCCATAGTTACCTTGCCAATGGCATGCTGTGACAGTTTTTTTGAGAGTTGCACAACCCTACACATCTATTTCATGCAGTCCTCTCAACCTCTTGTCTCCCACATGCCTTATAGGTTCATAGGTTCATAGGTTCGTACTAGGCTATCTGCCCTAAGGCATTTATAAGCCTAGCCAGAGTGTATGTGGCTTGCACCACCCCTTAGGATGAGAATACTATGCCCTTTTAGGGTTTAGTTTACTATGCCTCTGTCTAGTAGTGACACAGAGATGACCCCCGGGGTAAACTTATGATCTCCCATCCATTCGTCAAGATTTCTCTTGAATAGAGTCAGTGAGGGGCTCTGCCTAACATGGACTGGGATTCTGTTCCAGAGTGTAGGGAGCCTCTGGGTTATGAATCTGTCCCTCCAGCACGTCCTATTTATTTCTGTGTTGAGGTTTAAGTCACTTGTTCTTGTGGCTCTGATGGATTTGGATTTTCTGCGGTGGAGCATATCCATTAATTCAGGATTGGACATGGCCTTGTACGTCAGGCACAGATCACCTCTGAGTAGGCGGTATGCGACTGAATAGAGCTGGAGTTTTTTCAGTCGGGCGGCATATGACATATGTTTAAGACCCTTTATCCTCTTGGTGAGGAAGTTTTGGGGTCTTTCCAACTGCTGCAGGTGTCGGGTGAGATACATCCCAAATGGGGCATTGTACTCAATCATTGGCCTGATAAGAGAAGAGTACAGGGGCACAATGACCTCTCTTGATCTAGATGTGAAACCCTTCATGATAAGGTGGGCAATATAGAAGGTCTTCCTAACCACTTTGGCAATGTGAGTGTCAAATGAGAGGTTACTGTCAACCTGGGTCCCTAGGTCCCTGATTACCTCTTCCGTACTTAATGGATTACCGCCTATGTGGTAATTTGTCGGTACCTTGTTTTTCCTAAAGGGTATGACTATACATTTTTTGGCATTCAGCTTAAGGCCATGGCTCTGGCAACAATTATCCATTTCTATGAGACCTCTCTGAAGGATGTTTGTGTCCGCTGGAGTATCAATTATGGCACCCAGTTTGCAGTCATCTGCGAACTTTGTCAGCCACAATCCTCCTATGTTTGCCTGTACCTCGGAAAAATAAATGCCGAACAAGAGGGGTCCCAGGACTGAGCCCTGTGGGACACCGCTTGTGACTTGCTTAGAGTCTGACATAGCTCCAGCAACTCTGACCCTGTGGGTTCTGTCCTTGAGCCAGTTTGCAACCCATCTTGTGACATATGGGTTTACATTTAAGCTGGTGAGTTTGTCTATGATGCCCAAGTGGGGTATTGTGTCAAAGGCTTTTGCAAGGTCAAGGTAGGCTGTGTGAACTGCCTTACCCTCATCAATGGCCTTAGTGACTGTTTCAAAAGTTGACCAAGTTCAAAAGGCAGGATCTGCCCTTGACAAAGCCAAATTGGGTAGGATCCAATGTCTGTAGGTCCCCAATGTCTTTGTTTATGAGTTCCATAATGATCCTCTCCATAGCTTTGCAGACCAGGCTCGTCAAGCTTATGGGACGGTAATTTCCAGGGTCCGTAGAAGCACTGCCTTTGTGAAGTGGGACCACTGTTGCCGTACGCCACTCTTTGGGTACGTATCCTGTAGTAAGGCTAAGATTAAACAGCAGTCTTATGTGTGGGTTTAGTTCCTCTTGGAGTTCATGTAGCACACAGCCCGGGACACCATCTGGTCCCATTGATGCTGTGTTTTTAGCTTTAGAGAGGGCGGCTCTCACCTGGGCATCTGAGATGTTAGGGAGGCTACACTCTGCTGGGATAGTTATTTCTCCTTTTGGGGGGCAGGGGGAGGATAAATTTGCACTGAACCTGTCTGCCAGAATGTTGGCAATGTCAGTGGGTTCGGTGAATTTTGTGTCATTTTGGACTAACTCTGAGCATATCTGGGAGTTTCCACCCAGGTTTCTAACATAGCTAAAGAAGGCCTTGTGATTGTCTTTTGTGTCTTTTGCGATTTTTCTCTCAAAGTTGGCCTTGGATGATTTTATGAGTGATCGTAGTTTTTTGCTAGTACTGATCAGAGACGCCTTCCCTTTTAGGGATTTTGCTCTGTCATGTAGTAGCTTCCTCCTCCTGTCGTAAAGTTTGTTTATGGCTGGGGTCCACCAGACTGGGCGCCTGCCTTTGGGGGAATGGGTCTTGGTTTTATTTGGGATTGCATGATCCATGCATTCTTGAAGGTGCCCATAGAAGGCATTTGCAAAGGATTCAGCAGTGTGGGTTGTGGTTTACACTGGCCCAGGGGCCTTGAAGGATACCACTTCAGTCTTAAGAAGTGTGAAGTTTGCTTTTGAGAAGTTCTTCACTGTGATCTTTTGTGCAGGGGGTGGGGGCGGGATGTGGATTTCCAGTGAGATTAATTTATGGTCTGATCTTACCAAAGAGGGATATACTTCCGGTGTGGAGCATTTTGTCCCCATTTTTGTGATGATCAGGTCTAGTATATTGTCTCCTCTTGTGGGAATGGTGACTAGTTGTTCCATTGCATTTGAGTTTATGAATTCTAGGAACCTTTGGGCTAGGGTGTTGGGGCTTGAGTAATGTTCCCAGTCTATGTTTGGATAGTTGAAGTCTCCCAAAATGATGGTATTTGGAGAGACATTCATACTCTCCAGTGTCTTCAGGAAGGCTGTGTGGGGTTCCTGAGTTTGAGAGGGTGGTCTGTAGCATGCTACAAACTGTAAGGCAGTTTTGCCTATGGTTAGTTGCACCTGGATAGTCTCCGATGCTTCGTGCGTTGCCACTAACCTGGAGGTGTGGGTATCTTTGATGAAAATGGATACTCCCCTCCTTTTGTGGTTCGGTCCAAGTTTTGGGGCCGGAAAGCATGATATGAGGTAAAACCTGATAGTGCTGGGGTGCTCTCAGGAGCCTTGAACCAGGTTTCAGTCACCGCACAGACATCAATGTTCTCCATACTGAGGAGGGCTTCGAGTGCATCTTGAGGTTTAAACTTCTGGCATTGAGCAGCATTACCCTTAGTTTTTTCCACTTGTGTTTTCTAGGGAGGTAGGTTTGTCATTTGAGCCTTGCCTAAAAAAGGCACTATGGGAGTGGCAAGAGCCTTGGCCAATATCCGGAAGCCCAGGGGTGACAGGTGCAAGCCATCCCTTGCGAAGCAGCTTGGCTTGTCAAGCATGTCATCCCAAGCAGACAGACATTGGATCCCCTTAGAATGACACCAGTAATTAAGCCAATTGTTAAAACTGATCATTTTGTCTTTGTACTGTGGCATCATTCTTAGTGAGGGTAAGATGCTGCTCAGGGTCAGGGTCATACCGGCCTGGGCTACATAATCAGAGAGCTTCTCTATGTCTCTTTTCATGTAGTCCAGGGAGGTACGTCTCAGGTCGTTCATATTTGTACTTGCTGTGGAGTGACCTGAGTGCTTGTGTTATGTGGCAGATTCTAGCTCCCGACAGGCAGCTTACTGTGACCTTTTCCTTGTTCAGTCTGGTGAGCGGGACGTCAGTGTGTCTGACTATGGAGTCACCTATTACAAGTGCGTCTGGCATGTTGTTTGGCCTTAAGGGCTGTGACTGTTTAGCACACTGACTTTGTGAACTATGTGTTGCATGTGCTATGTCTTGAGGTGGTGGTTGCTTGGGTGTCTGCTTTGGAGGCCTCTGTTGTTTTGGTAGATTTTTAATCAGCGCCTCCGAGTATGTTTTTGTGTGTTTATGTGTTTGGTTTGCTGTTGTGATAGTTCTATGTGAGACTGGGTTTGTGGTGTGCGTGGTCACCTTCTCCTCCTGACTGGTCTTGCCAGTACTGAATTGAGAGAGCTCAGCCTCCAGTTTGGCTGTATAGTTGCATCTCTCGCATATATTTGTATTTGTTGGAAGGAGGAGAAGGTTGTCTGTGTACATGAGGCAATTGTAACATTGCCTCAAGATTCCCAGATTCACCAGATGAACAGGAGAGGACGCCAGCAACTGACCCTTCGACATGCTAGAAATAGTGAAAAAGATTGCTGTGTAAATGAGTCAGAAAGGACCTATAGGGAGATGTGTACTCAACAGAATTTAGGTGAATGAAGTACTTTCTTTTGTTTAAGAGTGCTTTACCTGTATAAAAATGCTTTAGGAGCAAGTGCTGAGCTTTTCAGATAGAGTATAGGCTGTTTAGATTGCAAGTAGAACAGTTCTAAGGGAAAAATTGAAGAGCAGACTTGGCGGAGCCAGAAAAAGTTTAACCTTGTTTAACCGACCGCGCAAAGCCGTGCAAAGGCGGATTTTAAGCAGTGAACTACAAAAGAGCTAGGAATGGTCCCAAACAACCAATTACTACAGCTTCTTGTGCTGAGGTCACTTCCCCCAAGGACAGGTAGGCTGCTCAAGGCTCCCCACTCCCACTGGTGAGCAAAGAAACTTCCTTCTATCCAAGTAAGGTAATGGACAACACAGGAACTACACCACAGCCCAGAATACAGCAATGCCTGTATACTGGTCTAAATTAGTTGAGAAAGGCGGGAAAACAAGGATTATTTTTTTGTTTTTTTGTTTTTTTTGTAGAAATACACAGAAAATGCAGAGACAGTGATAAATTAGTTACACAGGCTAGCACACTTTAGTGGGCAGCCTCCACAGTTAAATTAAACAAACAAGCAAGCCAACTTTTGATTAAATTCGACTAAATGTAACTTTAAGTGCAGATTTAAAAATAAATGCAGTAATCAGAAAAAAAACAGTTCAGGCTAGTTTAAAGTAAGCAACAGAAGCTATTTCCAGTGAAAAAAAGCAAATATACTTAAATCCAAAAGGTAGTCACTTTTTCGAGTTCCTTGCTGCTAGGACCACTCTTTAAACCCACATGGAGCTTGTCTGAGCAGTATAGCCAGAAAAAAATGCCCAGAGGCGGATTTTAAGCAGTGAACTACAAAAGAGCTAGGAATGGTCCCAAACAACCAATTACTACAGCTTCTTGTGCTGAGGTCACTTCCCCAAGGACAGGTAGGCTGCTCAAGGCTCCCCACTCCCACTGGTGAGCAAAGAAACTTCCTTCTATCCAAGTAAGGTAATGGACAACACAGGAACTACACCACAGCCCAGAATACAGCAATGCCTGTATACTGGTCTAAACTAGTTGAGAAAGGCAGGAAAACAAGGATTATTTTTTTTTTTTGTTTTTTGTAGAAATACACAGAAAATGCAGAGACAGTGATAAATTAGTTACACAGGCTAGCACACTTTAGTGGGCAGCCTCCACAGTTAAATTAAACAAACAAACAAGCAAACTTTCAATTAAATTCGACTAAATGTAACTTTAAGTGCAGATTTAAAAATAAATGCAGTAATCAGAAAAAAAACAGTTCAGGCTAGTTTAAAGTAAGCAACAGAAGCTATTTCCAGTGAAAAAAAGCAAATATACTTAAATCCAGAAGGTAGTCGTTTTTTCGAGTTCCTTGCTGCTAGGACCACTCTGTAAACCCACATGGAGCTTGTCTGAGCAGTATAAGTTCTACTATAAGTTCACCTACAGTCCTGCTAAAATCAGACTTGTGCTGTGGCTTGTGCATAATTCCTGTGTTCTGTAGATTGTGTACTTTGATAGGTAGGAGTTCTATTTTTACTGCAGTTAACTGTGTGTGTGTGTGTGTGTGTGTGTGTGTGTGTGTGTGTGTGTGTGTGTGTGTGTGTGTGTGTGTGTGTGTGTGTGTGTGTGTATCTCACAGTTACTTCTCCAATGGCATGGCTTGTCAGTTTTTGGACACTTGCACAAGCCTACACATCCATTTTATGCAGGCCTCCCAACCTCCTGTCTCTCATATGGCTTGCTGAAATTATCTACAATTAGTTCAACAGCAGTCCTGTTAAAATCAGACTTGTGCAGTGGTGTGTGTGTTAAGTCATGTGTTCTGTAATCTATTTACTTAGATATGTAGGGTTCTCTTCTCACTGCAATCAAATGGGGGTTGTTGTGTGTGTGTGTGTGTGTGTGTGTGTGTGTTTGTGTGTGTGTGTGTGTGTGTGTGTGTGTGTGTGTGTGTGTATGTGTGTGTGTGTCTACATAGAAGATCAGAAGTGTGCATCTCACAGTTACTTCTCCAATGGCATGGATTGTCAGTGTATGTGTGTGTGTGTGTGTGTGTGTGTGTGTGTGTGTGTGTGTGTGTGTGTGTGTGTGTGTGTGTGTGTGAGCTGTTGGACTTTACAGTGATCCTTTTTACAGCAGCCTGTGGGACACTGTTATCTTGTCCAGGACAGACACACATCTGTCATTACTAGGTTATACAGAAAGCAAAAGAAGCTGCTGTCTGCAAATACAAAAGTGAGAACCCAGAACTTGAAGACCACCCTCCTCAACCTTAAAAAGCAAATAAGACAACTTGTACAATCTCTCACCCACCATTATTTTGGTTGTTTTTAGTATTTTTTCCACAACAGCACAGCTGGGTAAGCCTGGTCCACAGGATCCACGTGCTCCACTCCACCGGCTATGGCACCAAGCGCCAGCACATCTGAGCTGCAACCTGGTAGCAACCCTTCTGCTGAGCCTGCACTACCTGTCCCCTCAGGTAGTTCTGCCCCAGAGGACAGGTGTGTAAATCCCTCCAGGAGCAGTGGCAGAGGGTGTGATTTTATCACCTGAGAAGAACTGCCAGGGATAGTGTACAGGATTGTTCACCTCACTGTGGGCACACACCTATGCTGGATGGATACAGGCCAATGGATGAGGACTCAATTCTCACTGCCACCCAAGTTGATGGCCATGGGTTTGTGAGGTCCACACCCTTACCCCAGCCATGGTGTTCACCCACATCTTGTGTTCTTCACCATCCCTGTATCTTGTCTTGTATGTCCTGTCTGTCAAGAATTGCTTCCTCATCTTGCCAACTTACTTGCCATAGACATACCTATGTCCCTTCCCCAACATTCCTCTCTCTCTCTCTCTCTCTCAAAAAAAAAACAAAAGGGCACCTATCCCCCAAGAAATCATCCTATACATAGCTCTCCATGTCACAAATGTGTCTACTTGATGTATTTGATTCGGCCCAATTGGCTATACAACATGATTATATTGTTGTCACCTCTCTCTTTTTGGAGCTGAGTGTGTGTGTGTGTGTGTGTGTGTGTGTGTGTGTGTGTGTGTGTGTGTGTGTGTGTGTGTGTGTGTGTGTGCAAAATGCCCCAGTTAGGTATGCCTGGTGGTTAGTGTTATCCATACTGCCACTTGTGATTCAGGGATGTGAGTCCATAGCTCTCCACTGTCCAGATTTTCACAGAATATTTGGCTCATACTTTTGGTCTGTTCCTCTTAAAATGTGTGGTTTTCTGGCAAATTAGTGAGAATTTAATTAATTAAATAATGATAGCCCTTTAAGTTTCAGTCTTCCTTTCTTTCAGGAAACACATGGTAACACAAAACACTTTATTTTAGCAACTTTCTAAGATTAGACAAGCAACATTTAACATTTGTCCCTGGTTTTGGGCCTTTGCCCCCCCAAATAAATTTTGGCTTTTTCCAGATTGCTTGCGCTGTGAAGTTGAGAGATTTAGTTGAGTGTCAGGTATAATTTACAAGGAGCTGAGAGCTTGGGGTTAAGAGAAGTTTAGTGCTACTTATGCTAAGTTGTTTGCATTGTTAGCACAATAGGAAGTATACTTACATTTGATGCAGAAGGCTGTGGGTTCTACATCCACAGTACACAGATAGATCTCTGATACTGTACTGTGTTGTACTTTAAAGGGAGTGGATTATGCTTCCTTTTGAGGAGTTACCTAGTTACTATGAACCTGTCATCAGTTTGCCATCCATTCCCCATTGCAAAATTACTAGCTTATTATTTTTTTAATGTAGCACAGGCATTTTATTCTTCAATGGCAACAGGCACTTTATTTGCAGATGAAACAGTGAAATACAAAGGTGTTTCCTAGCAGCAACCTCTTCATTAGTTACAGATGCCTTCAATGTGAAATTATTTAGATGACTTACTTCTGCAGAGACTTTGCATATTGACTGATATTGGTGGCCTTTTATGGTTGAAATTTTCTGAAATTGGTAGTTTTTTCATTATTGGTTCATACATTTTGTTTCATTGCTTACTAGAAGACTGTTCCAAACTACAAATTTAAAACACATTCTAACAAGTGGTGCTGCACTATACAAGGAATATAATTTAATATAATCAGGTTAATACAATCACAGGTTCAGGAGATCACAGGATGCAGGCGATCAAAATAGGGGGAGAGACCAGCCACCAATGGAGTCCCCCAGGGTTCGGTGCTGAGACTTTTTCTGTTTGGATATACATCTCAAAAGTAAAAGGAAATACCAAAGGGCTTTGGACAACTAAGTCTGAGATGACTGCAAACTAGGAGCAGTTAGTGAATCCCCAAATGACTTAGCATCATGCAGGAAGGTTTGTCCCAAACAATAACTGGTGCCACAATCAGGAATTGAAACTAAACTCCAAGAAATACATTATCATATCCTTTGGGAAGTTATCTAATCCAGGGAACTGCCAAATTGACAATGCCCCCTGAGAACTGACCCAGTTGTTTGGCATTTGGGAACTTGTGTGTACAGTGACCTAACGTTTGACCAACATGTGCCCAGAGTCATAAGAAAGTCTTTCTATATTGCACAGATTATAAACAAATTGATTGTGACTAGATCTAGAAATGTTATTGTCCCCCTTTACAAAGCCCTCATTAGGTCAATCATTTTGTATAATGCCCCCTTTGGCATATATCTGTCCATACCCATGCAACAATTGGAATACCCACAGAGACAGCTTGCTAAAGGGATACAAGTCCTAAACAATAGGTCTTGCATGGACCACCTTAAAGCTTTATGACTATATTCAATATCCTACAGACAGCTTAGAGGTGATGTGTCTGGCATACAAGGCATCCTCAAACATAATACAGATGGACCTACTGAATATCAGCAAGTCAAATATCATCAGAAATACTAATACTCAGTCCAGGTATCTAAACTGAATGTTGTGGCGAGATGGATATATATCAGAGGCTACCAATGTTCCAGAACAGACTATCCATTCAAGTAAAACAAAGCTCATCCCTGTCCATATTGAAATGCAACTTGGATCTAAGGTGGGTAGTAGAAAATGTACTCCAGAATTACCCCTCATCCACTAATGGATAGAGGCAGTTCCTAAATGCTGCATCCCTTACAGAGGTCCCCTCAAATTATATATTGTATGTTCACATTTATTCTCACTAGGGCAACTACACAATTATCAGCCATGGGATAGGTAAAACCAATCAGGAAATGTTAATTCAAACACCAAAAGGGAAATTGGCTAAGCTTAAAATGTATTCCAAGTGAACCTATGTTGTGGTAATAAATAGTTTTTTAAAAAATTGCCCTGTTTAAATCAGTAAGTGCCCCTCTCACCCCCCCACCCCAGTCTTCAACAGCATCCAGTGTTCTTGCTCTACAGTTAGGCTACATATGGCCTCATATGAACCTATGAATCTGTGTGTCTATGCAGTCCTCACAACCTGCTGTCCCCCCACATGACCTGCTGATGCCATCTGCCATAAATTCACCTGCAGACATATAAAAGTGAGACTTGTGCCATAGTGCTTGCATGAAGTGGTGAGTTCTATACTCTGTATACTTGGGCAGGGCTTCTGTTCTCACTGCAGTCAATGGTTGCATGTGTGTGTCTCTACTCAGCAGAGTATATGTGCTATCCTGCAGATACTTCTTCAATGGCATGGCTTGCTAGTCTTTTCATACTTGCAGAAGCCTACACATCCATTTTATGCACCTCCCCATCTTCTTGTCTCCCATATGGACTGCTGATATCATTCACTATAAGTTGAGCTGCAGACATTTAAGTCAGACTTGTGCCATGGCGCGTGTGTATTGCAGTCAACTGCGTGCATGTGTGTGTGTGTGTGTGTGTGTGTGTGTGTGTGTGTGTGTGTGTGTGTGTGTGTGTGTGTGTGTGAGATATTACTTGACACTACAGAGATCTTTTTATACCAGCATGCGGGACACTGTTGCCACCATATTTTCAACAGACAATACTGATATACTGCCACATCCTCATAACAGGCAATGCTGATGTAATCAGCTATTTCAGATTATTACATATACAACCATACCACCAGAGAAGGATCAAACACTGGTCAGGATCCTAGGCAGATGCCACCTTAGGTATATAGGAAGCTACTAGGTAGAGAACTGGTGACAGATATGCTTTGAAGTATGTCTGATGGGGACAGCAGGGTGAAGTTTGCCCCAAACTGTCTGGTAGCAGGTTGGTGATGTCCTCAGGGTCAGTATGAGTGGTACCATCTACTACCAGTTTCGCACAAACCTGGCCCTTCACTTTTAAATTTCCAATGTAGCTAAAGAATGCCTCCTGATTATCTTTAGTTAGGGCTGCTAGTTTAGGTTCATGCATGGCTTTAGAGGACTTTAAAAGATAGCTAATTTCCTTGTTCAAGCTGAGGAAGGTGTCCTTCCTCTGATGAGTCAGTTCCCTCTTGTTTTTAGACATTGCTTTCTTCCACTTGTTATATAACCTATGTATCCTTGATGCCTACTAGGGTGACTATGTTTTCTTTGAGGACCTTGTTTTGATTTGCTCATGTTCAGAGGATTCTATGCCTTTGTATAGATGTTTATATAGGCCACTTGTGTACACCTCTGTATAGCAGTCATTGTTGATAGTGGTAGGAGGGCGGTAGTAACTATTTATGGCATCAGTTAGAAGGCTATGGTTTGCTTTGGATAAATGTTTCATCCTTTCTGCTCTTGAAGGGTTGTCGGGTATTATTGTGATTGTGAATGAGACTGAATTGTGATCTGTCCTGACCAAGGGTGCCAACACACAGGGGTTAGAGCAGAGAACTACTATGTCGGGAAGTACTAAATCTAGGAAATTTGAGCACTTGTGGGATGCAGACTATGTTACACAGCATGTGTAATAACAAAGTTCAGGAACCTTATCGTGAGCATGTTTGTGCAAATATGTGACTTTAAATCGATGGAAGGATAGTTGAAATCACACATGACCAACGTGTTTGGCTGTTTAGTGAGTGACTTAAGTAGGTACAAGTAGGCAGAGTGGTACTCTTGGTTCATGCTTGGTTCATGATGGGGGACCTATAGCTAACTATGATATGGAAGGGTTTATTTCATACAGTTAGTTGGACTTGGGGTAGCACTACAGAGTCATACACTTTGACAAATCTTGCAGTGTATTTGTCTTTAATGAAGATGTATACACCTCCACCTTTGGTTCTTTCATGCTCCTTTTGATGTCTGAATGCGTGGAAGGCATTACAGCCTTGCATGGCCAGGGGCTTCTCAGTGACCTGGAATCATGTCTGTTTGACTGTACAGACATGGGCATCTTCCAAGGTAAATAGTGCTTCCAGTGAGTGCAGTTTCTGATTTACACTTCTTGCATTAAGCAGCATAATCTTCTGTTTGTCTCTAGTGGATTTTGTTATGTTGTGAATTTAGTTGTTCTGACAATGCCAAAAAAGGGCACTATGGGGGAGGCAAGTACCTTTGCCAGTAAGCAAAATCCAAGAGGCAACAGGTAAAGACCATCTCTAACAAAGCAGAGTGGTCTGTCGACCATATTTTCCCAGGCTGACAGATCCTGGATCCCCCTGGATTTACAGTAGAAACTAAGCCAGTTGTTGAAGTCAATCATGTTTTGTTTACATTGAGACATAATCCTGGGTGAAGGTGGGACATACCTGCTTGGGACAGATATTCTGAGAGCTCAGTCATGCCTTTCTTCATATAGTACAGTGAGCTATGTCTCCAGTCATTCACTGCAACATGGACTATGACAGAGTCATAATGGTACTTGTTGAGAGGCTTGAGTGCATGTGTGATCTGAAGGACCCTGGCAGCTGACAGGTAGCTGACTGTGACCTTCTCCTTCTCCAGCCTGGTGAAGGAGACATCTGTGTGTCTCACTATAGAGTTGCTTATGACCAAGACATTTGGTTTTGATGTGTTTTTCCTTAGGGGCTTATTGGCTGTGACACTACTGTGTGTATTATTATGTCTAGTGGATTCTGTTGGGTCTGCAGTGTGTGTGCAGTAGTTTTGGGCTTGGGAGTTCTTTGATCTTTTCTAGCAAGTACCTCAGCATATGTAGGTTTATGTGCTGTGAGCTTGTTATGTGAAACAGGTGAAGTGTGTTTGCTGACAACATTTTGATATCTGGTTTGCTGTTATGTGAGAGTATTGATTCCACATTCATAGTATAGTTATAGCTCTCACATGTTGTATTAGTTTGTTTTAGCAGTAACTGGTTGTCAGTATACATGGTATAATTGCTACATTGCCTCAGGATGCCCATGTCATTCAGGCTGCCTGGAGAAATGGTGGGAAATTGTCCATCCATTATGGAAGGTATATACTGGATTAACTAGTGGGGAGTGGGTTAGATGGACCAGGTTTTGGTGTAAGACTAACAAAAATTGTTTATGCTATGGAGGGCTAGGGGTAGAAAAATGTAAATGTTTCACAATGTACAACTGATTTGCTCTCAGGGCAGCAGAGCAAGCTCTGAGCAGCTCCGGTAAACTGAATGCAAACCCAGACAAACATGATTCTGGAATACAAGTGAAGTTAAATGATTTTAAATAAAGTAAATAAAGGCAAAGACCAAGAGTGAGCCTTAGTACAGCAATCACCAACTCAGATGGGTCCTTGGGTGCACAGTTCTGCCACAGGGGTGCAGGGGGATCCTTGTAAATGTAATATGGCTAGCTTATTGCTCGTATGATACCAAGCAGTCTAGATTCAGTAAGCCTGAATTGAGCAAGTGCTATAAAATGCAGAATTACTAGAAATTAAAACTGCGGAAAACCGCAATCACAACAGCTGAAGAAACAGTTTAAATAAAGCAGCAATTCAGTAGAGTACTCCTACAGAGTGTAAACAACAAATCTTCCTAGTGTGAAATAAGTTTTCTGAAACCCAAGGGCCTAAACCAGAGCTAAGGCACTTTCAGAGTAACAGACACAGTAAGCGTTCAACCAGCAATTCCCAGCCTAGAAGGGTGTAGGCTATCCTCTCCTGCCACAAGAGTCTATACCACAAACTGTCCTAATGTAAAATAACTGGCTTGGATTCCCAGTGTTGAACCCATAACACAAACAGTTAGAACAACAGGCACAATATGCATTCCACCAGCAATTCACATCTCAGAAGGGCAGAGGCTACTGTCTCCTCCCACAAGACTGTACACTACAAACTTTTTAAATATAAGACAACTGGCCTGAAGTCCAAGTGCTTAAACCAAAAGTAAAAGGCTTCAAATAATAGCCACAATTTAATGCGATACCAGACAGATAACAGTGTCTTTTAATCTACCCACATACATCATGGTTAGTGGGCCCTGTGTTATCTTGATGAGAAAGCCTAGTGGTCTGTCCAGCTGCTGCATGTGTCTGTTCAGGTTCATGCAAAAGGGAGCATTATACTGTATTACTGTTCTGATGAGTTTGACTACAGTGCTGTCATACAATCCTGAGATCTGAATGTGATGGCATGTCTTTCCATATGTACTGTAAAACACTAAAGATTAAAGTTATAAGGTAATGACACACATTGCAGTTCCTGACTTCACAACCCTTACAAGAGAATACACTAGAAAATACTGACATGATGATGCTATCCACTGTATAATTTGGCAAGGCAAATATAAGTGACAGGTACAGTTATCAGTTCAACAACACACATGCAGATATATTAAGCACTAATGTAGCTATGCACCCTTTGCATCAGACACAACAGTTTTGTATCACTGAGACCTAAAGAGAGAAACAGGGATATAGCACACTTATCATGACTTGCACTGGGTGCTGGTAGGGGGCATGAGGCCTAGGCTGACTCAACAGGTCTGTGAGTGAGTGAGTGTGTGAGGGAGATAGGGAGCAGGCAGGCTGTCTCTGTAGGGGTCCTCCATGAGAGTCTACATGAGCACAGACAAGCTCAGTGTTAGCTCTATGTCTTGATATGTCAGACAGGTGTGAACCTTGCATGGTAGAGGTGGCAATTCATTGCCTCTGACCATGAGAACTGGCTCTAGCAGGAGATGCACTGGCATCACCATGCCCAAAGTCAGATGCCGTGCTGCTACCTGATCATGACTGATGTCTCTAGGATGTACTCTCTTCATGGGAACACCCAGAACCACAACCCTGAGGCCTGCCACATCTGAGTGTGGACAGCACACTCACCAATAAACCAGTGGAAGCACTGCCACTACGGCAGCATGATCGAGAATGGCCACATTGACTATCAGCAGATATTATGTCTGATCTCCACACATGAGGATACCATTCCACTCCCAGCAGGTGTTCCATCACAGACACTGCTTGTTCCAGTGTGTCATTCATCTGATCCAGGGAATCAGTGACACAGTGGAGGCACTCATGCATGTCAGACTATGCCACTTCCACAACCATGAGCATTTGTCTGGAATAACTTTCTGAACATTCCTGTGCCTCCATAATAGCCCTAAACATATGTTTTGTGACATGGGAAGAGACACCTGCACCAGGTGGAGAAGGGGCAGCAGGCCCCCCTCTGATCACCCTTATCAACCCTCCTGTATGGCACCTTGCCAACTCTTTGGCTATGGCCAGACTCAACAGGCACTAAAGCCGCAGTAACCACATGTTACCACTCAGTTGTATTGCCCTCCACCTGTCCTATATCTGTGGCCTCAGTAGACTGGGTAGGCATAGGCATACTGGCTGTGTCTGGGGAAAAAGAAGGGGGTGGCTGGATGTCAACTTCTGTGTCAGATTCAACCTCTGAACCCCCCCGACTGGGTCTCAGTTTTGCCACAATCATCATTAGTGTCCACTGAGAAACTGACATCAGGTGGCACAGGGCCCACACTCCCACTGTCATGATTACCTCAAATAAAAAGTGAGAAACGCAGGCATGCATTAATATCTGAACTACCATGGTGCAGAATGTGCTAAACAGCTAACAATACTGACACTATTACAGACAGTACAGCAATACACACAACACACCTGAAATAACTTTATTTCACTTACCATCTGCAGAAGGCCTGAGGTACTGAAACCCTGACAGTCCTGAAACAAGTTAAGCAAACGGTAAGGCCAACATCATCAGATTTAACAGTAAAATGGGGGTACTACATGTGCTCTTGTCAATCAGGATGACATATTATTTGAACAAGAACATGGATGACAACTCCAAAATGAGCTTATCACTGTACTAATATTGAATCCATCCCCAGAAAAACACATGTGACACAGAAGTAACTTTTATTGCAATTATTTTAATATATTTTTATTATAATTAAAATAATTATTTTAACCAGACTGAGTAAGGAGAAGGTCACAGTAAGCTGCCTGTCAGGCGCTAGAATCCGCCACATAACGCAAGCACTCAGGTCTCTCAACAGCAGGTACAAGTACGACTCAGTCATTGTCCACGCTGGTGTCAACGACCTGAGACGTACCTCCTTGGACTACATAAAAAGGGACATTGAGGAGCTCTCTGATTATGTAGCCCAGGCAGGTATGACCCTGACCTTGAGAAGTATCCTACCTTCACCTAGAATGATGCCACAATACAGTGATAAGATGATCAGCTTTAATAATTGGCTTAAATTCTGGTGTCATTCAAAGGGGATCCAATGTCTGTCTGCCTGGGATGACATGCTGGACAAGCCACGCTGCCGCAAGGGACGGCTTGCACCTGTCACCCCTGGGCTTCTGGATATTGGCAAAGGCTCTTGCCACCCCCATAGTGCCTTTTCTAGGCAAGGCTCAAATTCTAAACCTACCACCTTAGAACACCAAAAAGGAAAAAAACTAAGGGTAATGCTGCTCAATGCCAGAAGTCTCAATCTCAAGATGCACGCACTCGAGGCCCTTCTCAATATGGAGAACATCGATGTCTGTGCTGTGACAGAAACCTGGTTCAAGGCTCCTGAGAGCACCCCAGCACTAACAGGTTTCACCTCATATCATGCGTTCCGGCCCCAAAATCCAGACAACACCAAGAAAGGAGGGGGGGGGGTGTCCATATTCATAAAGGACACCCACACCTCAAGGTTGGTGGCAATGCACGATGCATCGGAGACCATCCAGGTGCAATTAACCATAGGCAAGACTGCTCTGCAATTTGTAGCATGTTACAGGCCACCCTCTCAAACTCAGGAACCTCACATGGCCTTCCTGAAAACATTGGAGGGGTTAAATGTATCTCCAAACACCATCATACTAGGTGACTTCAACTACCCTAATATAGACTGGGAACACTACTCAAGCCCGAACACTCTAACCCAAAGATTCCTGGAGTTCATAAACTCAAATGCCATGGAGCAACTAGTCACCATCCCCACAAGAGGAGAAAACATACTTGATCTCATCATCACGAACATGGGATCAAAATGTTCAACACCGGAAGTATACCCCTCACTGGTGAGATCAGATCATAAACTAATCTCGCTGTAGGTCCTCATCCCGCCCCCACCTGTAACAAATTAGACCACAGTGAAAAACTTCTCAAAAGCCAATTTCACACTTCTAAAAACTAGTGTGGTCTCCTTTAAGGCCCCTGAGCCAGTGGTAAACATTACTCAAACTGCTGAATCACTTACAAATGCCTTCTACCAGCACCTACAGGACTGCATGGATCAGGCAATCCCAAACAAAACTAAGACTCTCTGTACCAAAGACAAGCATCCAGTCTGGTGGATCCCAGCCATAAACAAGCTCTACAACAAAAGGAGGAAGCTACTACAAGATAGAGCAAAATCCTTGAAAGGTAAGACACCTTTGATCATTATAAGTAAAAAACTAAGAGCTCTCATAAAATCATCCAAGGCAAATGTTGAGAGAAAAAATCGCCAAGGACTCTAAAGACAATCATAAGGCCTTCTTTAGCTATGTTAGAAACCTAGGAGGAAACTCCCAGATATGCTCAGAATTAGTTCAAAATGATGTGAAAATTACTGAACCTACACACATTGCTAACATACTGGCTGACAGGTTCAGTGCAAACCTCTCCCCCCCCTCCCCCACAAAAGGAGAGATATCTATTCCAGAGGATTGTAGCCCCCCAAACATCTCCAACGCCCAGGTGAGAACTGCCCTCACTAAGGCAAAAAACACAGCATCCATGGGACCGGATGGTGTCCCCAGCTGTGTGCTTCATGAACTCAATGAGAAATTAAACCCACAGTTAGGACAGCTGTTTAATCTTAGCCTCACCTCAGGATACGTACCCAAGGAGTGGCGCACGGCGACTGTGGTCCCACTTCATAAGGGCGATGCCTCCACAGACCCTGGAAATTACCGCCCCATTAGCTTGACAAGCCTTATCTGCAAAGCCATGGAGAGGATCATAATGGAACTCATAAATAAAGACATAGGGAACTTGCAGACTTTGGATCCAACCCAGTTTGGCTTTGTCAAAGGCAGATCCTGCCTCTTAAACTTGGTTGACTTTTTCGAGACAGTCACCAAGGCCATTGATGAGGGAAAGGCAGTCCATACAGCCTACCTCGACCTGGCTAAGGCCTTCAACACAATACCCCACTCAGGTATCATCGAAAAACTCATCAGCTTGAATGTAAACCCATACATCACAAGATGGGTTGCAAACTGGCTAAGTGACAGAACCCACAGGGTCAGAGTTGCTGGAGCCATGTCAGACTCAAAGCCTGTCACAAGTGGTGTCCCACAGGGCTCAGTCCTGGGTCCACTCTTGTTCGGCATCTACTTTTCTGAAGTACAAGCAAACACAGGAGGGTTATGGCTGACAAAGTTTGCAGATGACTGCAAACTGGGCCATAGTCGAAAACACATCTGACACAGATATCCTCCAGAAGGGCCTCACAGAAACGGATAACTGGTGCCAGAGCCATGGCCTGAAGTTAAACGCCAAAAATGCATAGTCATACCCTTTGGGAAAAACAAGGTTACCCCTAGCTACCATATAGGTGGCAATCCACTGAGCACAGAAAAGTCATCAGGGATCTGGGGACCCAAGTTGACAGTAGCCTTCGTTTGACACTCATGTTGCTAAAGTAGTTAGGAAAACCTTCTATATCGCCCACCTGATCATGAAGGGATTCACATCTAGATCAAGGGAGGTCATTGTCCCCTGTACTCATCACTCATTAGACCTATGATTGAGTACAATGCCCGTTCGAATGTATCTGACCAGACACCTGCTGCAGCTTGAAAGGCCCCAAAAGTTCCTCACCAAAAGGATAAAGGGTCTCAAAATATGTCTTATGCTGCCCGACTGAAAGAACTCCAGCTCTATTCAGTCTCATACCGCTTGCTCAGAGGTGACCTGTGCCTGACATATAAGGCCATGTCAAACCCAGATTTGATGAATATGCTTCACCTCAAAAAATCTTGATCCCTCAGAACCACAAGGGCGGGAGACTTAAACCTTGACACGGTTATAAATAGAACGTGCTGGAGGGACAGATTCATCACCCAGAGACTCCCTATGCTGTGGAACAAAATCCCAGTACATGTGAGGCAGAGCACCTCGCTGGCCTTGTTCAAGAGGAATCTTGACCAATGGATGGGAGATTGCAGATATACCCCAGGGATTACTTCAGTGTCACTGCTTGACAGAGGCACAGAAAAATGATAGGCATAGTTTTTATTCAAACTAAAGGGGTGGCGAAAGCCACATAACTATGGGCTAGGCTTATAAATGCCCTTGGGCAGATAGCCTAGTATGAACCTATGAACCTATGAACCTATATAACAGCAAACTGACCATATAACAAAGCCTACCTGAAAGCTCTTCCTGGGACTGAGAAGGATGGTCACCCACATCAATAACATTTTGTGGGCCACTCTGCTGTAAGTTATTTTGTTGTCGAAGATTCTCCAGGAATTCCTATTTCAGGGTGAGAGCTGGTTTTGCAGCAGGCACACCACCGGTTACCCTCTTGTCTCAGGCAATAGCAGCTGCACACCTCCATGCAGATGTGAGCATGTCAGTGGCCCTGTGGTGCACCTCGTCATAAGTATGGCCTTAGCCACCCATGACATTTATGTTTGCAATGATCGGTTGCCATAGTCTCAGCCTCTCTGGCATATTGGGATGGCCCCTTTCAAGAAGAAAAGCATGGTGTTGATGGAGTGCATCCACTATGATTGTATTCGCTGCCTCACTGAAGGAGGGGGGTCTGCTCCTCAATGACATTTTCAGTCCTAAAAGACAACAGAATGATAATACACATAACTATCATATAACTACAAAGTAACTGTTACCACATAAAACAGTTAAAGTAGGAAGTCAGTAGTACCCACAGGAAAAACATAACACATATTACAGATGTGAAATACTAACAACTAGCAGGATGCAAAACAAAAAAGATTAGCAAGGGCCACATATCCTGGTATGTGCCATAGCAGTAACACAACTGTGTCCTCCCCAAAAGAACAGTCCATTGTAGTTTGTGACATAACAGTAACTTCTCTTTGCTCCCCCCACCCACCAAACAACAGGATAGGAACCATGTTGCTAATAAACCACATTTGAAGTGTTAAACGTGCATTCAAAGGACCTATACCTAAAACATTTGTACATATGTATCACACAGCTTACTACTGTCATGTATTGTCAATCATTTGTACCTCAGAAATGGTATGACAAACATGGCCATGCCTTTAGTACACTTCTAACTAATGCATACATATAATAATGTAAAATACTTTGCTTCACATTATTCATTAATATATTCCAATATATGCATTAGGTAGGTAGAAACATGCCAGAATACCTGCTGGAATTCAATACTTTTTTTATAATGGAGTAGATTATTAGTGGACCTCATCTGTCTAGGCTGTGTTTCAGAGATGCTAATTGCAACATACGCAGCTGAATTGCATGCTAATCAGCCAATCTGGTGGAGCTATTCAAGAAGTTATAAAGCAACCATTTAGACTCCATGCTGTTTTTCCTGTGGATTTCAAAAGTAGTGGAGTACAGACACAGAAAATTTACACAGACAGAATTTTAGGAGCTACTACCGCTTAACTTCATTTGTATGTGCTACAGGCTGCAGGCAAGGCTACTGCAGCTTCTGCCAATAGGCCTAGTCCAAAACAGAGAAGAGTTTTCAGTCCACATTTGACTTATCACAACATACATGACATGGGAATTGTAGAGTGATAAAGGGTGGACAGAGACACAATACAAGAGACCTGTCACCTCTGCCAGCCTCAACTCAGAGCCACAGCCTTTACCACTCCATGTATCGGGTGTATACTGCTTACTTCACAGTCAGCCCTGAACTAACACTGCAACAACTGCTGCAATTACAAATTAAGTCCTGAACATGTACTACATTGTATAATAATATTATGACATGTCCTTATATTTAATCACTTGGTACAGTAAACAACTAAAAGGTGGGAGACTTGTACAGAAATTAATGTTACGTGTGACAGCAGAGAGTTATTTGACTTGTATGTGTCCATTAGCAAGTAGTAGGCCTCAGGCCTCAAAGATTCACACATTGATACCTCAACCAAAGTATTGATGATCACTGCATACCATCAGAAGACAGGGGAAGACAGGAAAGTGGTGAAATGGGGAGCAAGCGGGTGAAGAATGAAGTGAAAGGAATGCAGGAATGTGCAGGAAGGATGTAAGAAAGAACCATAGCTAACCATTTCTTCCAGAATAAAACATGAATATATATCACAAATTTTGCTGAATTTGGAAAGTCACCTCCAGATAGAAGAGTGGCCAAAACACAATCTGTTATATAGGGAAATGACACAGCAGAACAAACCCACCTAGCATCACCCAAAAATATATAAAAGAAAAATGACCAGTAAGGCTGCCATGACTGAAGTACACTTTAATAAGGATAAAAAATAAAACAATGGATAAGTGCTTTTGCATAACATACACATCTTCAGATCCCAAATACAATATTAAAACAAAACAGTTTTTAAATACCAAGTCATCCAATCAGAGAATAAGTCATTAGACATAGAAATTAGAACCACCTCTTATTAATTTTTAAGTCTACACCCACTAAGGGCACATTTTATATTGACTTTTAATCTTAAAATCCAGCATAGCCTGCTTGCTTTAATAGTTTTTTTGACATCTCCGCCTCTAATAACACCAGTAATGCACTGTAGTATTCTAAAACTAAATGTATGGTTAGGTTTTATAATAATGTGTTTAGCTAGTGCATTCTTAACATTCTTAATCTTAATATCATATAGATGCCTGGCTACCCTGTCTCTTAATCTCTTAACAATTTTCCCTACATAAAAACAAGAACAAAAATTGCACGTAGCTAAATAAACCACATGTGAAGTAGTGAAATCTGCATAGTGCCTAGGTGTAAAAATAAACCTCACATTAGGATGTTGAAATACATGTTGTTTTGCTATAACTGGGCAGACACTGCATCTCCTGCAGGGAATTAGATGAACTTATGTGTGTCAGAAAGACCTGTGCAAATTGGAGAGCTATGTATAGGATGAATTCTTTTTGTCGGACAGGTGCCCCCCCCTTTTTTTTTGAGAGCAAGAGGAATGTTGGGGAAGGGCTGTAGGAATACCTGTGAGAGGTAAGTTGGGCAGGTGAGGAAGAAATTGCAGACATACAAGGCAAACAAGACAAGAGACAGGGACAGTGAAGGACACATGAGGTGGGTAAACACCATGGATGAGGAGAGGGTGTGAAATCATGGTCCCTTGCACATCGATGCATTTGACAGTGAGAATCTAGTCCTCACCCAGTGGACTGCCATCAGGGTCACCTCACTGCATTGCTGGCTGCAATGCCCAATGTCTGTACCTCCTATGCGTACTCTGCACAATGATGGAAAGTAGGCACTCCATCCAGCGTAGGCATGTGCCAACATTGTGGAACACAATCCTACACACCATCCCTGGCAGTTCATCATGGATGATAAACTCATCACCTCTGCCACTGCTCCCTCTAGGGCAGAACTACTTGAGGGACTGGCTATTGCAGGGACAACAGAGGGAGTTCTACCAGGGTCTGCACCAGACATGCTGGGTAGTAGTGCTGTAGCCAGTAGAATGGGGGTAGGTGGATCCCATGCGACAGTCCTACCCTGCTGTGCTGTGGGAAAAGCAAAGAAAAAATAACCCAAAAAAGAGAGAGAAAAGGGTCGGGATGAGAAAAAAAAAGGAAGAACGTTAGTAATTTCATATGTGACATACAATGCATTGATACAATTATTTGTCTCTATTCTGGCACCTTTATTTTTAACACTGCATACTCCTAAATTTCTTCCTTACTTTTTAGATTACCCAGTTTATAAAAGAGGCATACTATAGTACAGATTGTAGCCACCAATCCATGATGTGCACATATATTGCACATATGCATGTTGCAATTATACTGATTACAGTTTGTAGAAGATCATTTGTGTCACTGGTATAGAGGAATTAAGTTACATTCTAATAATGATGAAAACCTAACAGTATTGTATACTTGGGAAGAGTGTATTTTTAAACCCACAACCAATGACTACACTAAAATACTGTACTGTTCTTTTGTCCTACAGACTACTGGGGTCTATATTATATTTTCAAATGTCGACAATGTCGAATCTGACATTGTCGACACGAGAATATCAAACACTCAGAATCTCGAGCGTTTAAAAAAAAAAACAAAAAAGAAAAAAGTACCCTAATGGGTTTAAGCAGGGGGCTGTACCTCCCACACCCCCCGCTACTTAAATATACTAACTCCGAGACTGCACTACATTGCAGTAAAAGGAAATCTCCCCTACGGAGAGTTCCGTTTACATGCTCGAGATTCTGAGCGTTCGATATTCTCATGTCGACAATGTCAGATTCGACATTGTCGACATTCGAGAATATAATATAGACGCGACTACTGCATGCATGCATGCATGCTTTCCTTTTAGAGTTTATAGAGGCATGCTCACTGTTATTTGAGAATGTGGCACCATTGCTTTATGCTACAGACTAAGGCATTCATAATTCTTTTATATTTGGGATATGCATGCTCAATTTAATACAACTCTATTAAATACCAACTAAGCATTCCTTAACTTTTAATGCTGTTTAATTACTTTACAAATTGTTATTATTAGTAAAATACTATTTAGACAGTACTGTTTTAATGCATACATACCACATGATTCTCACATCCTTACTAAATGAGTGACATGGGATTGAACCTTTGAGGCTCGCTATTCAGCAGCTATGGGAAAAACAGAACAGAACACCAATTTGAATACCAGTCTTAACTCTATTTAGTTTCTAACTCTTACAATTACTCACTGAAATTGATACTTACACATCTGTGTGGTGTATCCTGCCCAAAATTCTCCAATCCAAAGGTCAAGGAGCTCCTGTTTCCTCCTTCTGAAGTCATCAAAATGATATTTGCATTGCTCACTAGTGTGGAGGATACCTGTAGCCCTGGTTAGAGCCCTAGCAATACTATTCCAGGCTTCAGATTTATATTCTGAGTCTGAACAGCCCCACTGCCACAACTGGAGCCCATGCTCCTTAACTAGGAGTCCAACAAAAATTTTGGACTCCTGGACACCCCAACACTATGCTCAAAAGTGCACACCCTCTCCAGCAACTCCTGACATGCTTGCCATAGCTCAAGCTCAATGTATAAGGAACATTTCCCACCAGTTGCATTTTATATGCTTTTCCCACCTATTGCAGGTCTTGCACTTACTAAAAGTATGCACAGTTTAGTTTTGCAACATTTGAAAATGTTGTGAATTGCTTGCCATCATGCAAACACGGTAGCTGAGGGTGCTCACTGGTGGGCATAGTGTTTGCGTGATAGTAAGCGATGCACAACAGTGGTGACCAATGCAATTTTTAGGTCTGATGAAGTTTACATTTGTTAAATGAAAGTACTCACATGTTTATTTTATTATTTTTACAAATAAATTATCAAGTTCTTTTATCTTGAAACTTTTTAGTGCCTTCTTGCCTTTTGGTTTGGTGAAGTATAGTCACTGTTTACTTGTTTTTCTTCAGTTGGTCTTTGTTTCTTCAGCAGTAGATTATTAGGTATACATACAAATTAATAAATGATATAAAAATTCTTCCTTACCGGTGGAGTCCAAATCTTTATAAGTTTTACAAGAAAAAGAAGAGATTATGGTCATTTTACAAGAAGTATTCCACAAGGCTTAGTTCATAGGTTCATAGGTTCATAGGTTGGTACTAGGCTATCATCCCTAGGGCCTATACAAGCCTAGCCATAACAATTCCCTGGCTATTTCTTCCCACATTATTTACTTTCCTGGACCCCTGTCTAGCAGGTGATCCCTGGGGTGAATTTCCTTTCTCCCATCTAATTGTCAAGGTTCCTCTTGAAGAGGTCCAAAGAGGCACTCTGCTTGACATGTACGAGCAATCTATTCCAGAGTCTGGGGAGTCTCTGGGTCAGGAACCTATCCCTCCAGCACGTTTTGTTTATTGTGATGACAAGGTTTAGATCCCTGGAGCATGTAGCTCTGAGGGATTGGGATTTCTTTAAGTGTAGCATGTCCAACAGCTCTGGGTTTGACATGGCCTTGTATGTTAAGCAGAGATCGCCTCTGAGTAGACGATATGCGACAGAGTATAGCTGGAGTTTTTTAAGGCGGTCAGCGTAGGGCATCTGCTTTAGGCCTGTAATTCTTTTAGTGAGGTATTTCTGAGGCCTTTCCAGTTGTTGCAGATGTCTTGAGAGGTACATACCAAATGGGGCATTGTATTCTATAATGGGTCTAATGAGGGATGAGTACATTGGGACAATGACTTCCTTTTTTCTGGATGAAAAGCCCTTCATGATGAGGTGTGCCACATAGAAGGATTTCCTGACTGTTGTGGCGATGTGGTTATCGAAGGTGAGACCACTGTCCACCTGTGTCCCTAAGTCTCTTATCACACTTTCTGTGTTTAGTGTACTGCCACCTATATGGTAATTCATGGATACATGTTTTTCCCAAAGGGGATAACAATACATTTCTTGGCATTGAGCTTGAGCCCATGGCTCTGGCACCAAGCATCTGTTTCTGTAAGGCCCTTTTGTAGAGAATCCACATTTTCTAGAGATTCAATAATGGCTCCCAGTTTGCAGTCATCTGCAAACTTTGTTAGCCAGAGTCCCTTAGTGTTGACCTGTACTTCAGAGAAGTAGATGCCAAACAAGAGCGGCCCCAGGACTGAACCCTGAGGTACTCCACTTGTCACTTGTCTGGAGCTGGATTTGGAGTCGGTTACTTTTACAGTGTGGGTTCTATCAGTAAGCCATTTAGCAACCCATTGGGTGACATAGGGATTAATGCCCAACTTAGTAAGTTTATCTATGATTCCAGAGTAGGGGATGGTGTCAAAGGCCTTGGCAAGGTCTAGATAGGCTGTGTGGACCACCTTACCCTTGTCCATCGCTCTGGAGACTGATTCAAAGAAGTCAATCAGGTTCAGGAGACAAGATCGGCCCTTCACAAACCCAAACTGGGTGGGGTCCAGTGTTTGAAGATTGCCAATGTCTTTGTTTATAAGTTGCATGATAATACGCTCCATGGCCTTGCAGATAAGGCTTGTCAGACTGATGGGACGGTAGTTTCCGGGATCCAAAGTGGATCCACCCTTGTGGATTGGGATAACTGTAGCTCTGCGCCACTCAGTGGGCATGAAACCTGAGGTGAGGCTATGATTAAACATGACACTTAGGTGAGGTGCCAGTTCATATTGTAGTTCATGTAGTACACAACCCGGGATGTCATCTGGTCCCATGGATGCTGTATTCTTGGCTTTAGAGAGTGTGTTTTGTACCTGTGTGGCTGTTATTACTGGAATTTGGCAATCTTCCGGTATTGAGACGGGCCATTTAGGGGGTGAGAGGGGGGTGAAGTTGGCACTGAATCGATCTGCCAGGATATTGGCAATATCCTTCGGATCAGTATATTTAATGCCATTCTGTTTTAGCTCAGAGCAGATCTGAGCATTGCCATTTAGATTCTTGACATAGTTATAGAATGATTTGTGGTTGTCTTTGGAATCTTTGGCAATTTTATTTTCGTAACTAGCTTTGGAGGATTTTATGAGGCATCTCAGTTTCTTACTGAGGCTAGTAAGGGAGTTTTTGCATCCTGGGATTTTCCTCTTTTCTGCAAAAGTTTCTTCCTTTTGTTGTAAAGTTTGTTTATGGCAGGGGACCACCAGATTGGCTTCCTTTTTGGATGAGTGCATTTTGGTTCTATTTGGGATGGCACGATCCATGCATGAGTGGATGTGCGCGTACAGTGCCTTAGTGTAGGATTCAGCAGTTGAACTTTCAGTTCCGTCTGCATGGGTGTCATGAAGTTAGTCACTTCTGACTTGAGTAGCATGAAGTTGGCTTTGGAGAAGTTTTTATGGTGGTTTCTTTACTGGGGGTGGGGTGGGATGTGGATGTTAAGGGTGATTAGCTTATGGTCAGACCTGACTGACCATAGGTATGGAGCTTTGATTTCCCATGTTGGTAATGACCAGGTCTAGGATATTGGAGCCCTGGTGGGACTATGGATTAGTTGATCCAGGGCGTTGGAATTTATGAATTCCAAGAACCGTTGCAAAGGTGTTGGGTCATGAGTAGTTTTCCCAGTTAATGGCAGGGTAGTTAAAATCACCCAGTATTAGGGTGTTTGGTTCTATCTTAATATTTTCCAGTATGTTTAGAAAGGTGTAGTGAGAATCTTGGGGTATGGTGGGGATCTGTAGCAAGCTACAATTTGGATTGCAGTCTTACCTAGTGTTAGTTGCACTTGGAGAATTTCAGACACATTGTGTTGGCCAACTAGCCTGGTGGTGTGAATATCCTTGGTGAATATTGACACTCCTCCACCTTTAGTGTTTCGGTCCTGATTTGGTGGCCGAAAAGTGTGGTAAGAGCTGTAGCCTGGTATTGCAGGGGTGCTCTCTGGAGCCTTGAACCAGGTCTCAGTTACTCCACAGATATCGATGTTCTCCATTTTTAGGAGTGCCTTGAGAGAGTGCATTTTGAGGTTTAGACTTCTAGCATTGAGTAGCATTACCTTCAGATTTTGCATGCTTGTACCTGTTACGGTGGTGGTTTTGTCCTTTGAAGTTTGCCTAAAAGGCACTATAGGGGTGGCAAGAGCCTTAGCCAGTAACCTGAATCCCAGGGGTGACAGGTGCAGACCATCTCTGGCAAAGCATCATGGTCTGTCAATCATGTCGTCCCAGGCAGACAGATACTGGATCCCCTTTGAATGACACCATAAGCTTAGCCAATTGTTGAAGTCAATCATTTTATCCTTATATTGTGGTATCATTCTGAAGGCAGGATGCTACTCAGGGCTAGGGTCATACCTGCCTGGGCCACATGATCCGAGAGCTCTTCCATGTCTCTTTTCATGTTGTCCAGGGAGGTACGTCTCAAGTCATTCACTCCAACATGGACAATGACAGAGTCATATTTGTACTTGTTGTGGAGTGACTTGAGTGCATGCGTTATGGATCCTGGCACCCGACAGGCAGCTGACTGTAATTTTCTCCTTATTCAACCTGGTGAGAGGGACATCAGTGTGCCGGACTATAGAGTCACCTATGACTAAAGTGTTAGGTACATTCTCTTGCCTTAGGGGCTGTTGCTGGGTGGCACAATGGTGTTGTGAACTATGTGACACATTTGTTGTGATTGGTGTTTGTTTGCATTTCAGCTTCAGAGGTCTTTGTTGCTTGGGCAGGTTACAGTTAAGGGCCTCTGCATATGTGGATTTAGTGTTGCTATATGTGGGTGTTGGTGATGCGGGTTTAGAAGGGCTATGTGTTGCTTGAGGTGTAGTGTGGGTGTTAACCTTCTCCTCTTGACTGTTTAGCACAATCTTGGGTGGAGAGAGCTTTGCTTCCATTTTGGCTATTTAAGTGCATCTCTCACAGGTTGTAGTGTTGGGTGGTAGGAGGAGAGGGTTGTCTGTGTACATGAGGCAATTGCTGCATAGCCCCAGTATGCCCAGATTCACCAGGTGGACAGGCGAAATCACCGGAAGCTGACCCTTGGACATGCCTGGTTTGGGGCTTTTTTTTTTTCTTTGTAAAGTATTGGAGCTGTTTCCTTAGCAAGGTACTTTGCAATTATAGGCTGTTTAGTGCCTACTATTAATTTCTCCTTGTTAACAAGGAGAGTTCAGTGTTTGTATGAGTTTAAGGCTTCCTAGTGCTTTCCAGCAGGTGTTAGAGAAAGTGCTAGTCACAGGGATGCTTAAAGGTAAGATTGAAAAGAATGCACTCTGCAGTGTACACTAGAGAAGTTAGATGTGAAAGTAGGTAACTTGAGTTTTACCTGTTTAAAAAGTTAAGGTTTAGTGGAGAGTTACTATTTTTAAAACAGCAAGATGGATTGAAAGAGGTGGTCACTTTTGTATTTTGGTACTATTAAATACTGTAGGATGGCCAATAAATTTAAATAATTGAAGGGGTGGGATTTCAAAAATGATGATTTTGTGATTACTCACATAAGCCAGTGAAAGTAGAGAGAAATGAGATATATGGTCAGATTAACATAAGAGGCGGGCAACTAGAAAGACAGTGCCTGACTCAGAACAGAGAGAGCTGTGGTCTCTTTTGAAGTTTTAATATGCTGTTAAAACAGAATGCAAGCAAAACACAAGGTAAAGAAAACAAACTACAGTATTCAAAATATAGAAAGGCAATACAGTAATACAAAAAATAAAAGCAAACTAACCTTTCCTTCACAGCAAAGTGTAGCAGAGTCTGGATGAGCCTTTCTGGTAAAGTAAGGCAAATTAAATAAATCTAGTAATGGGTGGAACATCTAATTAAATTTGAAAATGTCTTTATGAGAATAAATTGAAACAGGCCACTAATAATAAGAAAAAAATAGAAGTATCTGAACTTTGTTAGGAAAAAGGCTCCACCTTTAAATTTTATTGAAGTTTAAGGTATCATTACATCTAAACATTAAACTTTTGCTAACATCTTTAATAGTTTTTGTAAACAAGCAACCAGGTTATATGGTTAATACTAATATGGAGCTTTTAAAAGAAACTAAAGTAAGATCATGTCCATTGATTACTTATAAAATCTTGAGAATGACATTTCAGAATATAAATATGATAATATACCTGCAAAATTAATTGTGAATTTGTGGATACTTTAGAACCATTATTGAATATTTTGCTTAGTAAATGTTTATCAACAGATACTGTTCTGTCTTCATGGAAACAATCAATAGTTATCCTAATACATAACAAGGGCAGTAATTAGATGTGCAGAATTAATACCCAGCTAGTTTAATACTTATACTAGGAAATGTTTTGAAAGATGTCTTATTCATCTGTTAAATGAAAAATTAAATAATAAAAAGCATGTCATCTTTCAGCATGTATATTACTTGTGGGCATTTGATCTTAACTAATTTGATTGGTTTCTATCAGGGCTCTACTTAGGTTTAAGTGTTGGTGTCATCCATTTGGATTTACTCAAGGCTTTTGTTTTTCTTTCACACTCTGTGAGTAACAAAGTAATAAAAGTTTACAAATTAATCTTAATTTAATGCTACAGACTATCAAGTTGTTAACTGGTAGAATATAAATAGTGACTATTGAAGATACTTATTCAGACTGTGCTGATATTTGAGCCGGGGTTCCACTGGGATTTGCCCTGGGCCCTGTGTTATTTAATGTTGTATTTAGTACTGTACTTACTGATTGTTAGGCTCTCCTAATATGCTGAGAGCTGCAAGTTTGGGTTCTTGTAAATAGTAATGATGATTTTGGAGTTAATAATTCTTATATAACTACAACTGGGAATTGGGTAAAGGACACTGGTTTACAGTTCAGTCAAAATAAGTGTAATGTTATGTTTCTTGGAAGACCAAGTATAAAGTATCTAATAATGTTATCTTCATTTGCAATATTATACGTTAAGCATTATAAAGACTTGGGGATTTCTGTCACTTCTGAATTTTCATTTCAAATATATGTTTAAACTATTTGATATAACACATTAAGAAATTAGGCTTTATTTTTAATGATATACATGCTATAAGATGCATGATAGCATTACATAAAATGTCTGGTAGATCTATATTACAATATAATGGAGCTTTTTGTTTGTACAGTGTAGGCCAACATAATAATATAGAGAAAGTTCAAAGAAAGTTCACTAAAATAATTTGTAATGGTAAATAAATGGATTATATGAATAGGTGTTGAGTGTTAAAAGTTATATTCAATCCATTATATATATATACTTGGTAAACTATTAATTGCATATAAGGTTTTCATGATCAGGAGTTAATTTTTAACACTGACACTCATTATTCAACCAAAATGCATGAACATAATAATTTAAGATTTAGTATTCCTATTTTTAAGACTGGAATGAGGAACTCTTATATAACTAACAGATTGGTGGCATTATGGAATAAGATCCCTGGGTCAGTGAAAAGACTAAGAATATAAGTTCCTTTAAGAAACTTTCAGACTGACAGATCGGAATAGGAGTTTATGATACCATGGTTTTGGAGATAGTGTTTCTTGTTGGCCACTCGACTTAAAAACTTTTGTTAACTTATGAACTTGCAAACATATTTTCTGGAAAACCAACTCAAAATTGTAATCCAGTGTACCAAAGAACATAAAATACTGGATATTGTTTGTGTTCCTAAGGAAATGATTATTTCATGTTAGGTTTTGCCACATTTTATGTACAGTGATCATGGAGTTATAAAAGTTAAATTACTGCTAGATTATTCTGTTAAACAGAAATCTCAACCAGTGTCAGGTGGAGTAATAACTGACTATATGGAAGCAAAATGAACACTATGCAGAATTATCCAAGTAATCACAGAGCAGAAACAGGCTGATGGAATAAACAAACCTCCTCGGTTAAAAATCCAGAAATGTTTAATAAGATAAGCGCTTTCACAAACAACTTTGCTTCATCAGACCTTTAACATAAAACAGCACTTACAACATTTATATCTTTCTGCATTACTCAAGCATCCAATGGGAATAAATTACATTCTATATTACTAAGCAACAAGTCACAAGCTCATTAATCGGTTAATTAGTGTTGGTTTAAAAACTCAATAGGCCTATACTATCCACTCTTATAATCCTTATTCTCATTCTTACATACACTTATAAGTTTATATACACACGCATTTTTATACACGTACCCCAAAACATACACATAAATATATTTAAAAACAAAATATAAAATATGCATTTTAAAAACTCAAGCATTAGATACTATAGAGTATCAAAAGAAATCCAAAGGGCAATTAACATAGTCACTTTCTCAGTCTACGTGCTGCTAAAATAGGTTTAATGGAGACATGGTCATTAAGGAATGATCTGAATGTGCTCTCAGCCTTAAGATCCATCTTAATTCTGCTTCCTCAGTCTTGTTTATTATATCACCTTTCCTATCACCCTGTTGTAAGACCTCAAGAATTATAAACTTAAAATGCTGCCCATTGTCTTTGCTATTCATGTGTTTAGAAAATGCCACTATAATTCCAGCCTTTACGAGCACAATACGAGTGGTCTCTGACCCTTTCCTTAAGCCTTCTATTGGTTTTGCCCACATAAAATAAAGAACAGGACACACATCGTGCTATGTAGACTAAAGTCTTAGTGCTACAGTCAGCTTGAGCTGTTAAATTATATTCTTGCCCTGTAAGTGGACGTGTAAATGCATCTGTTTCCTCAATGTGTTCACAATACACACACTTCTTACATTTGTGTTTTCCTTTCACAAGTTCCACCCTATCTGAACTATCCATATTCCTTAAATAACAAAGTCTATACTCAAGTGACTTTTTATTCCTATATCCATACTTAGGTTTCATTGCTATCTAAGTGTCTCCTTGTAGGACATGCCAGTCTTTCCCAATAATATTTTTAAGTTGTTGATCATCACTGGAGTAAGTCAGAGTGAAACTGATCTCTTTCACTCTGGTCTCAGTATCTCCACAATCTTTATGGGGTGAAGAAAAATAAGGTTTACCCAATGTATCCCTATTTAATTTTACCAGATCTTGCATCTTATGTATTTCATCTGTCTTATACCTCCTCTGCAGAAATTCAGTAACCATCTGCTGTAAACCTAAATCAAAATCTGCATCACTCACCATTAGTCTACTGGTCCTGACTATCTGTCCTTTTAGGACATTATTAAATATATGTTTGAGGTGCATGCTGGTGCGATGTACATAAGTAGAATGGGAACAATCCTTCTTGTACATTTTAGTTTGAACCCCAGAAAGAACATCCTTATATGTGAGTACATCTAAAAAATGAATTTGGTATGGAGGATATTTGGAGGTAAAGTGGAAAAAAGGGGGTACTATTGTTCACATATCTTAGAAAGAATAAAAATTGTCCTCTGTCCCTGACCATATTAAAAACAAGTTGTCAATGAATCAATGATAGAATCATATAAACTCTTTATAAGGTGATCTCCGGACATGTTCTTTCTACCATCCTACCATAACCAGTTTGGTGTAGCTGTTGGCACATGGTGTGCACAATGCTATGTCAGAAACCCGTCTATAGTATTTCCTTTCAAAGGTGAACACATTATAATCCATTATAAGAGTTAGTCGACAACAAAAAAGTCCACCTTACAAAGGTTATATAACCCTCTTCTAGATAACACTTGTTTTACTGCTCCTATCCCATCTACATTGGGAATTACTGTAAATAGTAAGGCTACTGCGGTGGTGGTGCTGCGGTAGAGTTGTCGCCTCACAGTAAGACGTTGTCCTGTTCGATTCTCAGCTAAAGTGTCTTCTGTGTGGAGACATGCGTGAATGGGCGTACCTTCGTTGAAGGTTGTGCATCAGAGCTGGCAACTCGGCACGTAAAAATCTACTGTCAATCATTAGCGGACCGGAGTTCCACTGTGGTGACCCCTAACCGGGAAAAGCTGAAAGACACAACAAGTAAGGCTACATCCATAGTAACCAACAACAAAGGAGTTGCATTCATATCTTTCTTGAAAAATAGATATAAATCCTGTAAAAAAGTGTTTGGAATCTCTCAATACAGCTGGATATTGTTCCACTACTGGGTGAAGGTGTTTCTCTACATAAATAGCGATGGGCTCAGTCACCCATCCTGCCCCTGCTGCAAGTGGTTTAAATGGAGGGTTACAAGAGTTCTTATGTATTTTGGGTAAGCCATTAAAAGATGGAATCAATGACTTATCTACCACAAAATATTGAAATAATTCTCTAGTCATACAAACAATATTCCCAGCAACTGCTGTTCTATGGAATGTGAGAAATGAGAGATGTTCTGGAGGAATCCATACAGATCCCTGAAGACAAATCACCAAAACTAATTTCGGTTTGGCATACTTGCGTGAAAGTGCTTTTCACCGAAGAAGCACTTTTGCGTAAATATGCCTGTTTGCTAGACCGTACTATGGTGTGGATAACTGAACAATCCCTTTTTTTCTCACTGTAGTGCGGTCTCAGAGTGAGAATATTAAAGTAGGGGGGTGTGGGGGGTGCAGGGGGGTGAAGCCCCCCCTGCATAAATGTAGATTTCTTTCTTTGTTTTAACATATATTAATGAAAGTGCTTTTTCGGTGAAAGTGCTTTAGTTAATATATGTTCAGTGATTATGGATTTGGGGCTTTGCACATCCGTGCATAATTCCTAGATCTGTTCTGGAATAGCCATATTCTGTAGAAATAGTTTAAAGATATTAAATGTAACTTTATCAAAATGGGAAGGTTAACCATTGTAGATATAAAATGGAAAGAACAAGTATATAGAATTATATCATTATATGCCTATACAAATTGTAAAGAAAGGGAAACTTATTTCATCAGATTTTAGTCTATGTAGTGATATATATGAATATTATAATAACAGGAGACTTTATTTGTGACTTAAGATGCGAGCGTGAAAAGAAAGGAAATGATGTAAGAAAAAATGTTAGAAGTTATAAGATGTGGTAAGTTAATACTTTGGGACAAAATGCATGAACTTACAAAGGTGGTATATATAGAACTGAAATAGATTATTTTATAGTATCAGAAGGTTTAGTTGCAGGAAAAGGGGAGGTAGTTGAAATAGGATTTTCTGATCATCTTGCAATATGGCTAGAGATAAAGGAAAACAAGGAATATATAAAAATATTCAAATGAATAAAATGATAAATGAGAAAGCATGGAATGAAGGAAACTGATTAGTAATATAGTTATGGCAAGATCATATTACTATGAGAACATTTTATTAAAAATGGTCGGAATGGTGGATAATATTTAAATAAAAAATATTTTTTTTTTATAGTGGCAATATGTTGTGAGAAAAGTAGAGAAAGAAAAATATAAAAGAACATATAACGATGCATTGAAAGATTTAGAACATAATTCTAGAAAGTATTCTGACAAAGAAAAAGAATGAAAAAAAATCAAGGAAAAATCCAAGAATTGTTATTTTGGCAAATATACTTTTTACAAGGAAAAAGAGAAGTACTGAGTTACTTAAGCAGATTAGTAAAGGAAGATGGCAGTGTAATGAGAGAAATAAAAAGAGTAAAAGATGAAATAGAAAGAACCCAGGAAAATCTTATGAATAGTGTAGTACAATTTGTACAAGGAATGTTTAAAAAAAGAAGGCAGTGAAAAAACATGGAAAGTAAAAAAGTTAACAGAAAAAGAGAATACAGAGTTGGAAAAGGATGTTTTTTTTAAATGAGCTAGATAAGTAATAGGACAAGTAAATATTGAAGAGATGGAATAGGTTAAGAAATATATAAAAATTTAAGGGACTGGCAAAAATAAATATTTTTTAAATATTTTGAATGAAGGGTTAAATGAAGCTTTTATGTAGAAAGAATTATGTAATGGAATATTTTAACTCATATGAAAAAAGGAAGATAGAAGATTGTATACACACTGACTCTATGCGGAAAAATAACAACTAGTCATAATAACAAGCAAAACAGGGTCACTGCAGATTATTTTCCATGTAGCTGACAATGATTTCAACTGGACACAATTTATACTGTCTTAAAGGATGCAGCCCTACCCTTCTCTGTTACATAATACAGCTAGGCACAAAATAATTTTATATTTTCATTCTTGAATGGGAAAAGTGTGTTACTGGGCATGCAGTTATTTTCAGAATTTACTTTAGTAAAGGATAGAGATGAAAGCATTCCTTGTTCAGCTTTATCATGACATTATTATTTCTCTAATCTTTTTAATAAGAAAGACTATTGTTACTACAGCTGCATTTGATATATATTTTGCTATTAATGGTCAATGATTAGGAATTAATGAAAGTTTGCAACATATGAAGTAATGCAAAAAATTAAAAAAGAACATCATGTAATCAAGTCTGCAGAAGAGAATGTATATACAAGACACAACATATTTTCTTGCTCATCATTCTATAGACAGCATACAAAGTAGAAGCAATATACATGTTCTCATCTGTTGATGTTTGTAGATATATATATGTACATTTTGTAATAGATATATAAATTTATATTTTCTTTATTGTCTGTCATATGCTTTAAGAACGTTTTTGGTAGAATATTGCTGATTAATACATGTTTATGAGACTTCTATTAGAAGAGCCATCCCTTGTTGTTAGAATACATCAAATTATGTGCCAGTGTGTGACCCTTTGTTTCAGTTTGCTGTGACTATTTCATGCTAATTTTATCCTAGTGGCTTGCTTAGCTGACAATTTTAAGGGCTACCGTGAAGACTTATAGCTAGTTTACATCTGAATTATAGACAAACTAATTCCAATCAATATAAATATTCATTTAACTTGATAACTCTGCTTTGACGGAGAGAGGAATTCTATAGAAGTACTATTTTCTCTTAGTTAATGCCCTTTTAACCAGTCATTGCATTTTCTTGCAGCTTTTTCTTCATTTGTTAATTCCTGACATGTTTCCCAGTCACTGATATTCTGCTCAGAGAAGATTTTGTATGCTGGTGTTTCAAATGGGTTTGAGATTACAATGCTATAACAGTTCCCCCTGAGTAAACATGAGGACTCATATTTGTTGGTTTTATACAGTGGATATCATCAATATTCATGTTTTATTAGTTCACAGTACTTCATAAATTGTACTATATCCTAGACCTAATGCACTCAGTCTGCTGTCAAAATCTGCACTGCTTGACATCTCACATACTTAACTCAATTCTACATCTATTGGCAATAATTATTAGACTTAGACAACTTAAAATGCCAACTACAACCAGTGTAAGCTGCATTATCCCCCCAGCCATTAATAGAACCACTCAGCTAAGAAAACCATGTTTTTTTAATTTGTGCCTTTTGAGCAATTTCTTCAATTAGCTTGAGGTGACTGCTGATTTCAGGTTCATTATCAGGAATATAAGTACAAGATTCCTCTCCTACCACCTTTACTAGCAAGAACAAAATCTAATGCCATGTTGTTCTGTAGAAACTCAGTTCTCATGACAGTTATTTTTACAGTAACCGTATCTATTGTCTCAAATGTAGCATTGCTTAATTCCTCTAATATTTCTGCCAGCTTATGAATTTCCAAAATTGCCTTACCTGCTCCACAGAATGAAAGTACTGATGCTCCTGCTAGGACGTCATCTCCTACATCTATTTTTGTTATGTCAATATGTCTTCTTAATCTAACATTCTTAATATTATAATTAGGTACTGTTGAAGTGTGTCTAAGAGATGGAAATGCATGTCCTAAGTAAAAACGTCTGGCAGTTGGCTTAGAGGATTAAGGCAGTTTGATTCCCTTAGCCTCCATTGCCTAATTGAGTGACTCTGAGCAAGTCATTCAACCAGACTCTGCTCCCTGGCTGAATCTGAAAAACATCCAACAAGATCAGTGTTCTAACCTGGAAAAGAAATACAAACTGAAAGCAATTTTTTGGGTGGGTTTGCCATAATAGTTAAACATCCTTGCCTCACAGATACAAGGTACTGGCTAGGCTTAAAATGGCCCTTCAAGGCAGTTAGCCCAGTATTCGGCTATAAACCTATGACAGTTCCACTCCAATCCTCAGGGAGTCATTTGTAGGCTTTCTTCCCACAAATGTAATATATGCATGTCTGAACTGGAATCATCCATTTAATCCAATATTTAGGACTGTTTTTTTTTTAAATGTCCTGCAAGTTTGATTACTAAAACATTGTTCAATGTTATTTGGGCTAGCATAGATTATGCAGCAAGAACTTTTCCCAACAAATTAGTGACTATTTTTTCATTCTCCCTGTAAACAAATATTAGCAGTCACATTTGTATGAACACATCTTAAAAAAAAGGCTGTTTAGTTTCTGTTTCTTGAATCAAAACATTTCTTTGGACCCAGTCTTGTTTAGTGACTTTTAACATTTTTGGAATAGGTTGTAATGGAATTCCACTTTTCACATTTTGTGAAATTTAAGCACATCTGCAACATTGTTTAGCATTAAAAGTTTCTGAATGCATTTACAGTGATTTTGTGACGGTATTGAAATCCACTATTTCTTGTGTTGGGAGTAAACATTTATCAGGATCACAAATTATATCAGGATTTTCATGGTTCTGTCTTTTCTTATTAAAATTATCTGTAAAAGAAAAGAATCACATTCTTATTCGTTTTATCAGATGTTGTTTATCCCAGTATTTATCAGTATCAGTTATTGCATGCATAACTGAATTAATTTTCTCCCCTTTATTTTAATCTTTTAACTTAATCTTTATGAATCCAACCATTTTTAGTGGCCACTAGCCCCACTTTGGCAATAACGTATGGCCCTAATCATTTCAGTCACATTTCCTTGTGTTACCAAACTGGTGGACCATTACAAGATTTCCTTGTTCCAGTTGTACTTCCCTGTTTTCCCAAATCTCATTTTGCTTATGGAGTTCTAGACTCTAGGCTTGTCCAGCTTCACAGAATCTTCCTTTTGCCAAACTGATTTGGTCTTGGAGCTGGTCCTACAATTTTAATTTTTCTAATGGTATCTCTTGGAGCTGGTCCTACAATTTTGATTTTTCTAATGGTATCTCATAAGGGATTTCTCCTCCTTGTAGATTCATAGATTGACCTGTCATTAATTCATATGGAGTTAATCCACATCCTTGAGGAGACTCTTGCATCTTAATCAAAATGTTAGGTAAATGTTTTACCCAATGATTCCCATAATCCATGGTCATTTTCTTTAATCCTTCTTTTAGAGTTCTATTAGTGCTTTCAACTATACCAGAACTTTGAGTATGATAAGGAGTATGAAACCTTTGCCTAACTCTCCAAATTGTACACATTTGTTTTTTTACCTTGCCAGTAAAGTGAGTCCCTTGATCACTATGTATTTCTCTGGGTATTCCCCATGTTGGGATGTTCCTTTCTCTCATTATTCTAAAGACTGTGTTACCATCTTCTTTTTTGTTAGATGATCCTGCAGCCATCTAGTGTATTTATCTATTAGGGTGAGAAGAAATGGAATCCTCCTGGTGCAGTCGGAAGAGATCCTACAAAATACACTTGTACCCTTTCGCAAGGTCCCAATGCATGTTGGAGTCTACATTGTTCCTCCTATTGTGTTTTTTCTACATTGTGCATTGCATAACTGTCACATTTAGCCAAATGAATTTGAATTTGATTCTAGAACTAATAACGTGTTGTAGTCTTTCCCTTCCTAGGTGAGCTAGGAATTTGCAATAGTAAGTCAGCAACATTTTACATTTCTCAGGTTCAATTGTTTTTATTCTATGCAGAGGACCTTTTTTGAATTAAACTGATACTGACCAAAGTCCTGGAAACCTAACCCATGTCCACTCTTTCCCTTGTATGATTTTAAATTCCTCCATTTTGCCTTTGTTGATAATATTTGACTGATCTCTTAGAATTTCACTAAGCTTCCTATCTGTTGACTATCTGGATCCCATAATGGCTTTATTTAATTTGTCCTCACAACTATTAATCTATACACAGTAGGTGTTATGATGATCCAATTACACTGAATCTGAGTGATTTTACTTACCTTATCTTCCACTTTATGCTCATACTCTGTGCATTGGTCTTTACAAAAGTAGCCATACAATGTAAAGGCAAAGGATTTATAGGCAAGTCCATTTGGATTTGACACTTATTCAAAATCTTTTGTTTTCTTTTTCTTCTATGATACTTACTTTCCATGCTCAGTATTAAGGAATGTTTTGTATTGGGTTGGTTTGATTAGCATCAAGAGCTCCTTCTTTTGCTAGCTGGTCTACTATTTTATTAGTCTGACTATGCACTTCAGTTTTGGTATGTGTTTTGACTTTAAGTATAAACCAACAAAGACTGTGAAAGATGCAAACACGGCCAATAAATAACTGAAACACAAAGAACCTTATTAAATAAAACAAGAATGGACAAGCACTTTCACGATGAGACTCGGTGCTTCCTTAGATCCTTACAAAACTGTAAAACAACTAATTAATTCATAGAGACTAGCATCCAATCACAGAAAAGATGCAAATCACAGAACAATTATAAAAATATTGAATGGATTAGCACAAAACGTCAAAACCAGCCAGATCATCTTAAAATTAATCATGTTTGAAGATACAATTTCATAGGCACCCTCACATTCAAACCAAGATCCATTATATTCTATTAGATGTGTGGTCCAAACTTCCCAGCAGGCTACCTGATTCATGGAAACTAACAACCAATCATAAAAAGAGGAGCAAGCCAAACTATTATTCTAAAAAGTACTCGATGAGCCAACACTAAACATTACAGTTATGTGTTTTGACCTTATGTATGCTTATCAGGCCCCATATTTCTGTTAACACTTCCTGGTGGCTGATTGGTTTACCATCAACTGTAATCAAACCTCTCCTTGCCAAATGGGAAGGGATGATGTTACAACTTGGATTACATACTCACTGTCTGTATTGATGGTTACAGGTCTCTGTAATAACAAAGCTTACTTAACTGCTTCTACTGCAGCTCTTTTTGCCTTACTTTATTCCCCTCGGAGATTGCCCTTTGTTGTCTCTGCACTGTAAATTGCAAATCTTATCACAAAATACTCTAATATCTGGATCCTACTTCAGTGGTTTGGATGCCTACCTTTAAGTGTTCCTCATCATTCAGGACATTCCTGAGATTCCCCTTGGTAATTAAACAATTCTGGTAAAAACTTAATCCAAGGAGCTTCTATTCTAATCCCTCCTTCCTGATTTGCAAAACTAGAATGACCTCTCAACTCTCCCTATTTTATAGGGACACTCTTGATATTTCTCAACATTATGTTCTATTCCTCCTAAAATTGCAAATTATTTTGAGAAATTCTAAGATAATAGTGCTAACATTTAAAATATCTCCCTATTTTGGGGCATTTTCCTTAGTTAATTTTTACTTTGTTCCAAAGTATATTGGTAACTGGGCACCCCTGAATCATATGGCATGTCTCTACTGTCAACTGTTTTTCCATAAAAGGCTTGCTTTTCACATTCCCTCATTCCTTTCTCAACTGGACTCACAGTTTGGGAATAATAACCCAAAACCTGATACTGAGATCCTCTGTTTTGAACACTATAGCCATTAGAGTTTCACCATTAAGTCCAAACTGTTTGATGAACTCTTTGTCTCTTTCTGAGGCACCAAAAACAGGTGCAGAAATAAGTTATTTTTTATCTTAGAAAAGGCTGCTAATTATCATCATTCCATTTGAGAGGTTCATCTCCCTTCTTATTTCCCTTAAGCATATAAATCAAGGGTTTTGTTTAATCAATTTTTTGTCTTCACTAATATTTCTCTATCCTGCAGATACTGTGATGCCAATGAAAGTAACAAAAGTTTTTATAAACTGACTCTTTTTAGGGTTCAGTTTTCATCCTACTTGTCTTATTGCTTGGAAGACTTCTTCTAGTGCATTCAAGTGCTGCTTTTTAGTCTCTGTTCCTACAAGGATGTCATCTACATATCAAATAGTAGCGGATCTACATTTTAGTAATTTTAGTACTTCCTGAATTACATGATGAAAAACTGTTGGAGCATTATACCCAAGTATATTACTGAACATCTATAGTAGTAGCAAATGCCCACTGTGAGTCTTCAACCAGCATGATACTCCAGAAACCATTACTCACATCCAAAGTGGAGAACATTTTTTATTTTAGGCATCCTAGCTATTAATGGCAAAGGGCAACTACTACCTTATTGAGTTCTCTGTAATAAATTGTGAGATGATAACTTCCATCTGGCTCTCCCTTTTGCCCACCTAATTAGGTCATGGAGTTATTCCCACAATTTTGTTTCTTCTAATGGTACCACATCAGAAATTTCTCCACCTTGTAAATTCATAGGTCAACCTGCCATTAATTCATGAGGATTTAATCCACATCCTCGAGGGAAATTTCACGTCTGAATAAAATTGTTAGGTAAATATTTTACCCAATGATTCCCATACTCAGTAATTGTTTTAATCAGAGTTTTATTAGCTCTTTCAACTCTCCCAAAATATGGGGTTGGTAAAGAATATGAAACCTTTGCTTGATTCCCTAAGTATGGCACATTTGTTATATTACCTTACCGATAAAGTGAGTTATTTGATTACTATGTACTTTTCAGAGTACTCCCCATGTTGGGATGATCCTTACACTCTATTCTAAACACTGAGTTGTTATTTTCTTTTTTGTTGTTACTCGACCCTTCACCCATCCATTCATCTATTAGAGTGAGTAGAACAAGATATCTTCCTGGTGCAGTTATTAGAAGTCCCACAAAATCCACTTGTACCCTTTCCTAGGGTTTTATTGCTTGTGGAAGTATATTTTCCTATTATTATGTTTCCCAAAATTTTGCATTGCACAAGTACAATATCTATCTGATTTTAAATATCTGCTTTAATTTCTCCAAGTCTTTTGGGTTTCTAATACCATGATGGGAATGAACCCAGTCCCTAAGTCAAAGTATGATTAAACGTCATGAAATTACTATTGTTTCAGTCTTTGCTGTTAGCCAGAAGTGCTCTTCACAGCACCTGCAATCTGCCCAGTATTGACTCCTTCTGCAATTCATATGGCATTACATGTATCGGTAACATAACTAAATATGATTGTAAATTCTTTTTGATAAGACCCATTACTCCTACTACTATTGAAACTGTCTGGATATCCTTCTTCCATATTGCCCTAATTTCTGCCTGAAAATTCTGATATTTTATGAGTTTTGTCTCTATGTATGTAAGACACTGTAGTCACTGGGTGTAGCAATTTTGGTGAACAATTTACATCTGTCGTCTTTTCATGGGCTACTATATCTGAATTTCTTGCATCTATTTTTTAAACTGTTAGTAATGGGTGATCCCATGTGATATAAACTTCATCATTTTCTATAATGCCTTGTGGTTCATGTTTTCAGTGTTATTCATCTACTTCAGTATTATATCTGCACAATTCTCAAATGCAACAGTCTTGCCACATTATTATGCCTTTCAGTATACAGTCATTTTGCCATTAGTATATCACAACCAGAAACAGGTTGTGTGACCATTTCCAATTATGTTTTACAAAACCTACATTTGTCTGTTTCTCCCACATGGTCAATAGACTTTGTAAACCAATGTGTACACAGTCTACTATTTTGGGCCATAAATATTGGGCCTTTCATCTTTTGGTTTAAATTCACCTATCCGTAAACATTCCTGCATTCAGTCCTGATCAACATGAGGTTGTTCCAGGAGTTTTCTATACTTGCAACTATATTTATGCATTTTCAACATTTCTTGCCTTCTCAACCAATCCTTCACCTTCTCTTCTTTCTGTTGTTTTTGGCACATTCAGTTGCTTCCTGATTTGTATATATTTATGGTTTGATTTCCATTCCTGTTGACACCGATATGCTTCTGCTAAACTAAGCAGGGAAGTCATCTTAGACTTATTCTCCTCATGGTTTAAAACTTTTACTACATTTGGGTCTTGTGAGGTCAGCAGATATGTATGCAGTCCTATGATTGCAGATCAATAGATATAATCAATTTCAAGGAAGCCCATACCTCCTTCAGAACGGGGAATATATCATCTCAGTATACAGTGATCTTTATAAATCATTTGATGTCTTTGATTTAAATGTCTGCTTTTATACTTTCCAATTAAAATCTAAAGCTACCAATTTGTTCTAGTCTTTCCCTTCCTAAGTGCCCTAGAAAATTGTAATAGTAAGTTAACAACATTTTACCTTTTTCAGGCGCAATTGTTTTTCTTCTACACAGAGGAACTTTTTTTGAATTCTTCTAATACTGAACAAGAATCTGGGAACTTAACCCATGTCCATTTGTTCCCATGTATAATTTCAAATGCCTCTGTTTTGTCTTTATTAATAATGTTTGGCTGTCCTCTCAACATTTTCATGAAGCTTCCTAACTGTTAACTATCTTTGTTTGTTTTCACATTTAAGGTCATATGAGCACCTTGTTCAAATTCTGGTCCCTATATTGGTTTAATTTTATTTGTTCACACAACTGTTAATCCACTGACAGTAGGTTTTATGATGATACCACCATATTGAATCTGAATGATCTTAACCACCTTATCTTTCACTTTATATTTGTACTCTGTGTACTGGTCTTTATAAAAGTAAGCTGCACAATGTAAAGACAAAAAAAAATTATAAGTACATTTATTTGTATTTAACACATATATAAAATCTTTTGCATCATTTACCTTGTTTGTTTTTCTTGCATAATACCTACTTCCTATGCCCAGTATTTAGAAACATTTTGTATTGGATACACCTGTTAAGTATCGAGAGACCCTTCTTTTGCTAATTAATATACTGTTTTAGTAGCCTAACTATGCACTTCATTTTTAGTATGTCTGTTAGATTAGTTGAGCCAACTCTTGATTTGGTGTTTTTAACAACTCTACTAAATTCTATTGTCCTGGATCTTTGGCACTATATATGTGCAAAACTTCAAAAATGACTCATACTTTGTCTAATGGTCCCTTTATCAATTCCCTGCTACACATGTATAAGGGAAACTCTTTGTTCAAAATGTCATGACCAATAATATTTTGTAGGTAAATAATTAATACCCATGCATATTAGAAAGTATCTTCACCTATCTTTGTTTTTACAGTAAGACTTACTTGAGTTTAAGAAATTTCTCCTACCAATCAATGCAAATTTATGGTTCTTATCCAAGAAAGTGTTCAAGTAGTAATGCAAACTGTAACTCCTGCATCTATTAAATATGTATCTAAATCATCTGCTACCGAAATGTGAGCATATGGCTTCCCATCACAGCCATTTTACAGAAGGCTACCGATACCCCAGATTTCTAACTGAATAAGAAAAGCTTTACCATCTTCTTTTCAAAATGTTCCAAACTTTCCAGAAGACCTAGAGAAAGTCCATCCTTATTTATCCTTTTTCTTATTATTTCCTTTTTCAATTAGGTGTTTGTCCATGTCAACCTCCACCCAGTAGCCTTCTCTGTTACATTTATTACATCTTGCTTTAAATTTCCTTTTATTTGTTGTTTCATCTTGGTTTAAAGTTACTTCCCCATCGTTGACCTACAGTGCTTTGACTTCCTTTTTTATTTTCTATTTTTCTTCTCCTTTCTGATAGTGATAATCAGGCCTTATACAAATCTGCAAGCACTCCATTTTTATAAGCACATTCAGCTGAATCTTCTCTTTCTCCTAACTTTATTTCATTTATTTTTCTCAAATCTATGCTAGGATGAGGTAACATATTTTGTACAACTTTTTAAATGTCATTTAATTGGCTCAAAATTAACCTTGATGTCACTGTTTGTTCTGGGGGATCTTTCCTGAGTTTTAAAAGCATCTCTATTCCCTGTGGCCATCTAAACAAACTTTACATTTTTTCCTTAAGATCTTTTTTCTTGATATGGAACAATGTGAATAGCAAAATAGACAAACATTAAGACAACAACAGCAACAGGGCTCAAGTTGGGTATGGTATCAGAACAATTCTACAAAAAACATAGATGTCAAGGGTGAAAGAATTGCAAATATGTGATAAAGGTAATTCACTCAAATAAACAAACTTTGAAGTAAATACCATACAAGTCCACAACTTCATCAGAATACCAGTACATTCCATTCATAAATCCATTTTATATACTAAACAACTTCAAATCAAGCCCCAATAACAAACAACATATATACATTTAATCAATACATGCTTTAAAAATGTATTAAAATTCAATTTTCATGATTCCTGTGATAAAGGTACTGTTACAATCTTGGAATAGAATTACTTTATATTGCACAACTTTAATAATTATGTGATCACTAGGGAACATTCCAACATATTTGAAAAAAGACTTACTATGTACCTCCATGTAAGATGCTTTGGTGGATTCCATTATGGAATTGAAATTGTTAGGAAACTCAACTTCAGCAAGATTTTTTTGTAATAACAGAATTGAACATGGCAGGGAATATGATGCAAACAATACACTGGTGCAATATAGTTGCTACAATCTATCTTTACACACTGCCCTTGACGTTTTAGAGTAATTATGTCAACAGCATCTAAGAATTGAATTAAAATGGTTCTAAACATTATAATGTGTCACTAAATGAAATGACTATCTTATCAGAAATTACATCTAACACATGTATAAGATTAACAAAACCAGATATGGTGGGTGGGATGGTAATTATGGACTGGACAGATTATTCTTATGGAATGATGAATTTACTCATGGACAATGAATAGTATTTGCAAGTTTATTTGAATGAGATGATGTCACTTATTAAAGTGATTGATTTGATGTTGGATGACATGTATATTACTAATATAGTATCTCAGGGTAGAAAACTCAATTTTTCTTGCTGTTTTTGGAATGCACAAAATACTCTGTAATGTGTTGGATCTGTCACAGAAAATAATTGTGGCAGTAGCAGGTACAAAAACGTAACCTATTGCCAGGTATACTGATGGTAAACCGAAAACAGAATACAGAAATGTAGCATGAATACTTAAGGATTCCTGTAATTTCCTGTATCTAATGAGTGTGACTGAATATTTCCCTGATCCATTCTTTGTCACTATAGACATTAACATGGTTAACATGGTATTGTGATATGACTGCTGAAATGAGTGATTTGACTCATTGTGATTTAAAAATGTCAGAGCAATTTATGTATACTGTTCAAAGAATTTTTTTCTTTCTTTCTTTCTTTTTTTATTAAGATAAATATTGGACAGCACAGTGGTGTAGCAGTTAGCACAGTCACCTCTCAGCAAGAGGTTCTCCAGTTCGATTCTTGGCTGGGGTGCCTTCTGTATGGAGTCTGCAACTCCTTCCTAAGTTTGTGTGGGTTTCCTGCTAGTGCTCCAATTTTCTCCCACATTACAAAGATATGCAGTAGGTAGATTGGACACTCTTAATTGGCCCTAGGTGTGAGTGAGTGAATGCGAGTGTGTGGTGCGCCCTCTGGGGAGGGTTGAGCCTTGGGCTAGCAACCCGATCTCATAAGACCTGTACCTGATACGGAAACAAGTACTACATGGCGCTTGTTGCCCAATGTGCTACACATACAGGAGTGAATCCAGAAAGGTGAACATTATAAGCAAATTAGTGGTATGGTAATGGGGTGGCTTATGCCCCAGTTTTTTATCAACATTGTTATATGTTGGTGGGAGTAACATTTTGTATTCAGTAGTTCATACAAGTCTGAGTGATCCATGTATATGTATTTCTGAATGATATTTTTTTATTGACAGTGTCTGTAAAACAGATAATGTTATTAAATATATTAAAACTATTACAAACTTTCATTCATTTTCCAGCTCTTACTCAGACTCAGGGATTAATTTATTGGATGTATTTATATATAGAACAATGTCTTAATGCAAAGATATCATCCTAAATAATATTGTAAACCCTTATATACCAATGGATTTTTACACTTTAATAGCTGCCACCTGTTTTACCTAAAGAGAATGTGGTCAAAATGTGATGAAGATGAAGATGAAGAAAAGGGGTTTGCTTAGTATGTTGCTGCCAAGCCTAAGGATGTCAGAATGAACTGAAGGAAGAATGAAAGGATCAGTCAACCTTCCCAAGAAGTTTTTCAACTTCAGCCTTAGTAATTGCCTTAAAATAAAATGGGGGTAACTGTAAATATTTGCCCAGTGAAAAAGAATATATTGAGTGGGGGATTGGTATATGTAGGGTTGCTGATTTGAGATGGATTACTGATATTATCATTTATTTCTGAGTTAAGTGAGGTAGAAAGTTTTTGACTAGAATTGGGGAAAAAAGAGAAAATACAATATTTAGAGCACCACAGAATTTTTTTAGGAAGACCTAGTGCTGCCTTTTGAATTTTACTGCAGTAGTCAGCTTTGGCCACATTTGTAGCTATCCTGATCTCCTTTCTCTGCTTAAGAAATAATTTATTTATTTATTTATTTATTGACATTTGTTAACCGGGTTAGTCCAACTGGGATTTTGTCCCATTTTCAGTGGAGACCCGAGGAGAAAAGCTCCAGATAGTACAATAATAAAAAAACATTACAGTAGTATACCAGCACAGAAAACAACAGAAATAAAACTAGTCTTACAGTAGTAACAAATAGAAAACAACCATAGTTAGATGCCAGCACAAGTTTTTTTTTTTCAGATACTATGTAACTGTGGTAGTGGGGATAGAGTTCAAGGTATGTCCAGGATAGACTGAGTGATTCCAATGTGGGGGGAGGACAGAACTATGTAGGTCATAGCAGGGGCAAATTTTGGAATTGAGTAGATGCGTCTTAAGTTTCTTTTTAAATAGTGGGGTGTGAGGGATTGAGCGAATGTCAAGGGGTAGTTTGTTCCAAGCAATGGCCACCGAGTGTTTGTAGAGTAACTTACCTACTGACTTATTTGGGTGGTAAATGTCAAGCAATTGTTGATTAGAGGTTCGGAGAGGATGAGATGGGGTGTAGACAGAGACAAGATGAGATAAAGATGGACAGTTGGATGGTTTAAAGAGCATAGAGTGTAGCGTGTGAAACTGATAGAGATGTAGTAGTTGAGGGAGTTCTAGCCAGTATAGAGACTTTAAAGCAATGCAGTGGTGTGTGTTATTTGGGGAGTTGGTGATGAATCTGGCTATTTTGTAGTAGGGTTGTTGGAGTTTATTCAGGGTAGTTTTTATGGATATTTGTTATAACAAGAGCAGCATAGAGGAGTGAGGGGAGGAGAAGTGCTTGTCCTAGGGTGAGTCTAGCCTCGGGACTGAGATATTTTTTGTTTCGGTATAATAGACCTAATTTCTGATGTGTTTTCTTTATACATTGTTGTATGTGCTGATTGAATTTTAATTCATCATCGATAATGACTCCTAAGAGTTTTGTGTGGGTGACAGGTAGGATAGTTGTGTTATTGCGAGACTTAATGACAAAGGAGGATTTATGATCATTAAGACAGTGGGGCAGGAAGAGTAGGAGTTTTGTTTTAGTAGGATTGAGAATCAGTAGATTTTCTGAAAGCCATTGTTCAGTGGAAAGTATGTCACGTTTGTCAGTATCTGATGGGCTGGATTTTCCGTTAGATTAAGATTTGCATTGAGTATCATCAGACAGCAAGGTTGCATCATGTAAAGTATCACTAACAAGGACAGTCAGTGCTATGAACTTTGCAGGGTCCATGCATGTACAAACTATCTTCCCGATCTTTCCGCCCAGGCCTGGACAGGGGTATGGTTAATAGCACAAACTGTGGCTAATAATGTATCCTACTGAAGCAATGATTCAGAAATGATGATGTTAAACACCTTATTAGCATAATTACTGTACTACAAGGTCTGATTTAGTAGGAAATAAAGAGTAGTCCACATACTGTAGGAAACAGCTCTACAAACAGCAAGTTAGGAACTGGAATAGAGTGTGTTGCCATATAGATATTTCAATACAAGCAAGACAGCTGATAATGAACCCGGGAACTTATAAGGTGCACAGAAGCAAGTGAAATGGATACTGAGCATGGTATTGACTGAGGTCATGACAAGTGACTGTCATATTGGGGAAGACTGACCCTGAGAGGGAATAGAGTATATGGGTATCATAGGTAAACTGTTTTGCTGTATTAAAAGTGTATCATATGCACACAGACTGCAAGATATGTTATAGGGATATGATTTCTCCTGCACTAAAGTTGCAGCAACACAGTGCTGCTGATAGACAATGATAACATGGCCATTGCTGTGTGGCATAGTATTTGAATGGTAACACCATACATTCATAACAGTTGATGGCAGAGTAACAGTGCCCAGACATTGCTGACTGAAATGTCTAGTTATGCATACTTTGTGGTTTATCCTTTGTTGACCTTGTTAGTCCCACTATGTTAGAGGCTTCTTTTCAGGGGAGATCTGAGTTCGTATTTATACTACTAAGGGAAATTTGCCCAAGGCATTGGGGAACTTCTCCTACTCTTTTAATTTAGGTTCATAGATTCATAGGAGATTACAAGGGCCTTTACAAGCCTAGCCATGTTATACCCATGTTCCCTAATTGACCTTGGTTAGATGGTTGTTATTTGCAAATCAAGTCCATGATCAGCACTGGCTGCCCCTGCCCATGAGGGACATAGATGTCACTCTCGTGGCTGAATTTACAGTCTCCCATCCAGTTGTCTATGTTGCACTTGAATAGGGTTATTGAGAAGCTCTGCTGTACATGAATTGGGGGTTTATTCCAGAGGAGTGCAATCTCTGGGAGATATATCTGTCTCTTCAGCATGTTCTGTTAATATCATAGGCTAGTCACACGCTAGGTTGAAATCCCTGGAGTGAGTGACTCTTGTCCTATTTGATTTGTGGATGTATAGCATTTCCATTAGCACATGGTCAGAGACTGCTCTGTAGGGCAGGCACAAGTCACCTCTCAACAGCTGTAGGATACAAAGTACAGTGACAGGGCTTTCAGTCTTTCAATGTAGGTTATGTTTTGGAGGTCCTGAATTTTCTTGGTGAGAAACCTCTGTGGTCTGTCCAGCTGCTGCAGGTTTCTTGTGAGGTACATGCAAAAGAGAGCATTGTACTCTATTATTGGTCTGATGAGGGTCAAGTAAAGACGAGTTATAACATCTTTAGTCTTTACATAAAAATGTGCAACATAGAAGGCACATGGACACATGGTCATTGAAGTTTAGATTGCTATCAACCTTTGTTCCTAAATCTCGAACCACTAAGTTTGAGCTTATGGGGGTGTTGTCAATGTTGTAGTTTGCAGGGACTTTGTCTTTGCCAAAGGGGATAATAATTCTATTTAGTTTTAGTCCGTGCCTTTGGCACCAGTCCTTTTTCTATTAGCCCCTTTTGTAATATGTTAACATCATTTGGGGACTCAATGATTATGCCCAGTTTGCAATTATCAGCAAACTTGGTAAGTCACAGGCCATCTACTTTTACCTGGACTTCCGAGAAATAGATTCCAAACAGTAGAGGGCCCAGCACAGATCCTTGTGGTATGATACTGGTAATTGATCTACTGGTAGAGGTGGAATCCCAAACTTTGACAGTATGCATTCTGTCAGTGAGCCAGTTAGCTACACATCTATTGATGTATGAGTTAATCCCCAGCTGGGAGAGTTTCTCAGTGATACCTGAGTTAGGGATTGTGTCAAAAGCCTTGGCTAAGTTAAGATACGCAATATGTACTGTTTTGCCTTTATCCAGGGCTTTGCTGACATTCTCAAAGAAGTCCACCAGGTTCAATAAGCATGATCTACACTTAACAAAGCCAAACTGAGTAAGTTCAAGAGTTTGAAAGTCACCTATGTCCTTGTGGATAAGGTCAATGATGATTATTTCCATGGCCTTGCAGATATGGCTGTTTGGCTTATGGGTCTTAGTTCCCAGGGTCAGTTGATGGACCCCCTTTGTGCAAGGGGATTACTGTTGCTGTTCTCCACTCTGCTGAAACAAAGCTAGTGTGCATGCTGAGGTTAAAGAGAGTACCAAGGGGTTCCACTAGGTCTTGTTTTAGATAGTTTAGTAACCAGCCTATGATGTTATCTGTTTCCATAGAGGCCGTGTTTTTGACCTTGGAGAGCATGGATACGACCTGCTCTTTGGATATACTAGTTACAGGACTGGTGTCAGGTATTCTTCTGTATATGGCTGGTGGGGACAGGGAGGCATAACTCTCAACTTCTTAGATCAAGAAATCTGGACAAAGCCATAAATAATGGGGTGACAAAGGTCCAGAAATTGGGACATTTTTAAATATTGTTCTTACAAACTTAAAAAAGGTGATAGAATAACAGGTTTTGAATTAGCATTAATTTTCTAAAGGATATGAAGTCTGAATTTTAAATGTCTGTAATTATTTTCTGACTTTAGTCTTTAATGACTTGCTAGTGATTTGACAGAAAACCACAATTCTATGAGAAATGGATCAAAAATATGAGGCAAAAATCTGTACATTCAGAGAAAATCTGTACAGTTGAGAGGTATGCAGGGTGGTGAAGTTTGTGCTAAATCTGTCAGCTAGCAGTTTGGCAATTTCCTCAGGTTCAGTATGAGATGTACCATCCCCTATAAGTTGAGCTCATAATTGGGCATTCCCTTTTAGATTTCAGACATAGCTAAAGAATGTCTTCTGATTATCCTTAGCCAGGGATGCTAATTTAGCATCATCGCTAGCTTTAGAGGACTTTACAAGATATCTGACTTGCTTGTTCAAGCTGTGGAGGGTATTCTTGATCTGCTGAGAATCTTCCATCTTCTTTTTAGACATACTTTCTTCCTTTTGTAATACAACCTATTTATAGTTGAGATCCACCAGGAGTGGCCTGTTTTTTTTTTTTTTTGTGAGGACCTGATTTTGATCCAGTCAGATACAGCCAAGTTTATACCGGTGTTTAATTGGTTATACAGGGCATTTGTCTACTCCTCTGCATAGGAGTCATTATTGCCTGTGTTAGCAGGGGGTTTGAAACTTTTTCATCATCACCTAGTAGGCTGTAGTTTGCTTTTTATTTCAGTTTTTTTTTTTTTTGCCCTTGTGGCGGTGTCATTTCTGATTGTTACTTCAAACGAGACATATTTATGGTCTGACTGTACCATGGATTGCAATGCACAGGGGGTAGTGCAATGGCCCCCATGTTGGTGAGTACTAAGTCTAGGACATTTGATCCCCTTGTCGGGGTGCAGACTAGTTGTTCCAGGGCATTTGTAGTCACAAAGTCCAGGAAACTCAGGGTGAGCATATTCGTGCTTGTGTATGTCACCCAGTCAATGGAAAGATAATTGAAATCACCCACGACCAAAGGGTTCAGCTGTATAGTGTGTAAATTTAGTAAATCCAGGTAGGTGGTGTGCATCTCTTGGCTCATGGTGGGGGACCTATAGCTAATAATCATGTGGTAGGGTGCTTTACCTATAATTAGTTGGACCTGGAGTAGCTCAAGAGATTCATACTGTTTACCCAGTGTTGATGTGTATTTCACTTTAATCAAGATAGATACACCTCCAGGTTTGGTTCTTTCACACTCATTTTGGGGTCAGAAAGTGTTGAAGGTATTGTAGCCTTGCATGGCTGGGGTGCTGTCTGTGGTCTTGAACCATGTCTCAGTGAGTGCACAGAAGTCAGCATCTTCCAAGGTGAGAAGTGCTTCCTGGGAGTGCATTTCCTATTTACATTCCTAGCATTAAGCAGCATAACCTTCAGTTTGTGTTGTGTGGATTTGTTTTATGTTGGAAATTGTGTTGTTTTGGCATTGCCTAATAAAAGGATTTATGGGGGAGGCATGTTCCTTTGCCAGTATCCGAAAGCTTAGAAGAAACAGGTGAAGAAAATCTCTGACAAAGCAGCATGGTCTGTCAGCCATGTCTTCTGAGGCTGACAGATACTGGAACTGCCTGAATGGACACCAGAAGCTAAGCCAATTATTAAAGTCAATCATTTTTTTATACTGTGGTATTATCCTGGGTGAAGGTAGAATGCTACTTAGGGCTAGGGGCATACCTGCCTGGGACACATAATCTGAGAGTTCAGTCATGTCTCTCTTCATATAGTCCAGAGAGGTATGTCTCAAATCATTCACCCCAACATGTACTATGATAGAGTAATAGTGGCAATTGTTGCTGAGTGGCTTAGGATCATAGGATCATAGCAGATTATTAGGCTATCGACCTGGAGGTCATTTTAAGCCTAGTCATTTCAACCCAATGTAATACTGTAGAGGTACTAGGCAATACCCAATCTGGCATTTAATGATGGCGGCCCATGTCCAGGAGGTTTGTAGGTACTATCTCTGGTAAGAATTTATGGTGCCCCATCCACTCATCCAAGTTCCTCTTGAATGGTGTCATAGAGGTGCTCTGTTTCAAATGAATTGGTAGCCTGTTCTAAAGACATGTCAGTCACTGGGAGATAAATCTGTCCCTCCGGCATGTCCTATTTAAGTAACAGACCATATTTAACTCACTGCAATGGGTAGCTCTAAACCCATTTGATTTATGGATATGCAGTACATTCTTTAGGTTTGGGGCTTGGGTAGGCTAGGCATAAGTCTCCCCTAAGAAGTCTATACAATATGGAGTACAGTGACAGGGATTTTAGTTGGTCCATGTAAGACACATGCTGGAGGCCCTTGATCTTCTTTGTTAGAATCCTCTGAGGTCTCTCTAATTGTTGTAGATACGGCACATACTAAATAGGGTGTTATACTCAATTATGGGCTGGATAAGTGCCAAGTATAGCAGGGTTATAACTTCTTTTGCTGTCAAGGTAATGCCTTTACTAATCATGTGAGCTAAGTAGAAAGCTTTCCTTACAATGGTAAACAAGTGGTGGTCGAAGTTAAGGTCAAGGTCAACCTGTGATCGCAGGTCCCTTACCATTTCATAGGTACTTGGGGTATTGTTATTGATTTGATAGTGTGAAGTGACATTGTTTGTGCTGAAGGGAATGATGATGCATTTCTCTGCATTCAGTTTGAGACTGTGACTAATACTCCAGTTGTTGTTCTGTGTGAGACCATCCAAAAGTATACTGACATCATTTGGGGATTCAGTGATTGCACCTAGTTTGCAGCAGTCTACAAACTTGGTCAGTCACAACCCTTTAGATTTTATCTGAACTTCTGAGAAGTATATACCAAACAGTAGGGGGCTCAGCACTGTCCCCTGTGGTAGCCTACTTGTAACAGGTCTGCTGGTTAATGTGGAGTCACCCATTTTGATAGTTTCTATCGGGTTTTTGAGCCAGTTGGCAACCAATCTTACAATGAAGGGTTTACATTCAGTTTGCTAAGTATATTGGTAATGCCTGAATGTAGGATTGTGTTGAAAGCCTTTGCCAAGTCAAGGTATGCAGTGTGCACAGATTTGCCCTCATCAATGACCTTGGTTACACTTTCAAAGAAATCCATCAGATTTAACAGGCAGGATCTGCCCTTCACGAAGCCAAATTGGGTAGGGTCAAGAGTTTGGAGGTCATCTATGTCTTTATTTATGAGGTCCATAATGATATGTTCTATAGCTTACAGATGAGGCTGTTCAGTCTTATGGGTCTGTAATTTACTGGATCTGTTGCTAGGCCACCTTTGGGGAGGGGATTCTCCATTCCACAGGAAAAACTCTCTGATTAGGCTATGATTGAAAAGGGTACTTAGTGGTGATACTAGTTCATGTTTTAACCTGTTAAGAAGATAGCATGGGATGTCATCTGTTCATGTAAAGGCCATGTTCTTGGCCTTGGGCAGGGCTTTGAGGACCTGCTCTTCAGATATATAAGGTTGGGGGAAAGTTTGGGGGAGTGTTTGTTGTAAGTCAGAAGGGGATAAGGGAGTGAAATTTTCACCAAACTTATCCACTAGCAGGTTTGTTATATCTGTGAGGTCAATGTGTGGGATACCGTTGGCCACCAGTTCTGCACATGCTTGGGCCCTACCCTTTAGGTTATGTAAATAGCTGTAAAAGGCCTTATGATTATCCTTGGCAGTCCTTGCTAGGTTTTTCTCAAAGGGGCTCTTGGACGATTTGACAAGATGTCTTATTTGCCTGTTAAGGCTGAGGAGGGTGCTTTTCCATTGTTGAGTCCTTGTCTTTGTTTTCTTGGATAGCAACGTTTTGCATTTATTGTAGAGTTTGTTGATGCTAGAAGTCCACAGTGGCAGCTTGATTTTACTTGGGGCTCTGGCTTTGATTGTTTCTGGTACAGCTGAGTTTCTACACTTATGCAAGTGACTGTACAGCGTAGTTACCACTTTCAACTTGGAGTGGGACTTGGGATGCATTTATACCTTTTCACTCAAATCTCTCTCTCTCTCACATAGATGACAAGCAGGTGTGGTATTTCATTTAGATGCTTTAATACATAGAAACACATCTGGATGGATAGCAGGATCATAAAATACAAACAAACTGGCTAACAGACAGACCTTACATACATACATGTTTACATCTCAATGGCTTACTACAAAATGGCAGTCTAGCTTGCACGTGATCAGTATTTATACACTTGTTCAAGCCCTTGGATAGCTTCTTAAAGGTATATACACACACACACACACACACACACACACACACACACACACACACACACACACACACACACACACACACACACACAAACACACACACTGATATACATCCTCCCTCTTAAAAAGATTGCCCTTTGTAAAATCAATATCAGAGTTAGACATGCATTACTATATACATTAGAAACAAAACACAATGTTCATGTCCAGGTTGCTTCATATCTGCTACAGGGTTTAGAAATATGACAATATCTCATAACATAACATAACAACTGGACCAAATTTAGAACAGGGGCAGTCTGTGGTGCACAACCAGTATCAGGAACTTTTGGATTCATTACAGGAATGGGAATGTCCTCTGGAACTTCATCAGGAATTGGAACACCGGGCAACTCACTCTGAGATAAAAAAGTCTTTCTCACAGGCTATGGGCTGTGGTATAGGCTTGGGCACTAGTCTCAAATGTTTCTGATTCCACCTAAAAAGTGCTCCTTGACATTCTACAATGTACAGTCTCAGCTCTGGACCAATATTCATCATGACGCTTTTACGATCATAACCTCTGTATGTTTGCATCCTTACTACTTCTCCTTCTCATAATGGAATTAGTGGTTTGCTGGTTTTATCATAGTAGGACTTCTGGGTTAGGCATTTTGGGCTTTCACTGACCTGTTGTTTTTGAAACATGGAACCCACAATTGACTACTGATTGGTAATATGGTTCTGGTTTGTCTCGACAGAAGTCTCTGAGCAGGAGAACCAATATGTTTATCATGAGGAACATTTCTGAGATTCAAGAGATTCAGGAAAACAACACTATTATCTTGTTTTGACTTCTCTAGTAACTATTTGCACTTTGAACTGCATGTTCTGCCAAACCATTTGGCTAGGTATACTCAGGGCTACTCATGACATGAGTAAAGTCCCATTCTTCAGCAAATCATTTGAACTGTTGGCTTTTAAACTGCGTGCCATTGTCAGAAATAACTTTGTGTAGGCTACCATGCACTTCAAAATGACACTTCATCTTAGTAATGATAGTACTAGATGCTAGGTTAGGAAGTAGATCAATCTTGAACCAACTGGAGTAAGAGTCTACTAACACCAAATAATATCAACCATTCCACTTGAAAATGTCTGTGGCTACTGTCAACCAAGGATAGTTCCGAATCTGGTTTAGCTGTAGTGGTTCCTTCTGTTGATGTAGCTTTGTACTATTACACACTGAACAAGATGAAAATGCTCTCTCAATGTCTTGTAACACAGAAGGCCAAAATGCTAGTCCTCTCACCCTTCTTTTGGTAGAGTCAATACTTAGGTGACCACAATGCAAGACAGTAATGTACTCCTGTTGCAAGGACTTTGAAACAATTACTTTAATTTTTCCCTTTCAGATTTATGACTTCCACCACAATTATGACAGCTGGCAATGAAACTAGGTTGGGGCCCATGCTTTGAATTTTCTGACTCACTCATGCTGCATTGACACTGTGTGAGCTATGGAATTTTCTGGAAAGCTCTGGGGTTTACCAGTAAGTGCTGCAGGGTTTGTGGTTGCTGCCATGTGCTTGGGCCTGTTTCCCTTAAGTAAGTGCTGCATACAATCAGCATGAGCTTTGTCACTGTGCCTTCTAGATCTTTTCTCATTGTAAGCATATTTGTGAACTTTTTTGTGAGCTTGTATATCTGACAAATCTCAGTGGCCTTATTCAAAGTTAAATCACTCTCATGAAGTAAAATCTTTCTTACAGCATCATCTTTTATACCACACAAATCTGTCATTTATTAACTCATCCCTTAAATCACCAAATTTGCACTTTTCAGCCTTGTTTCTCAGGTCAGTTATACATGCTGCAAAAGTTTCACCAGTCTTTTGATCTGTTGTGTAAAATAAGTGCCTTTCCATTGTAACGTTTGTCTAGGGGTTACAAATTTCTCAAAATGTATGTTTTAAGCACTCTGGGTCCTCCCTTCACTCAGCCTGAATAACAGTATGACAGCTTTCCCCCTCTCCGGTAGAGATAGCAGGTGCATACACAAATGAACGTTCCCTTTCAGTGGCTTTTGGTCCAGCTAAAGTAAGCAGAATAAATGCCTTTGTACAATCAACGTTCTCAGAAAATGCAGCCTGTATGAAAATGTTGTACTCTTGTTCAAACACTCTCCAGTTTTTAGCAATATTACTGGCAAACATAAGTGCCCTGGGTTTTCGAAATCCATCTGCCATGCCTACAAAGTATGTATAAACACACTGAAAATATGACCCTTGTAATGATGTACAAACTGTTCTGTGAGCTTGTAATAACATTCAAACATACAATAAACCCCTCAAAATACTGTACTTCGCAAAATATGTTATGTAATGGCTTTATTTTTTGCATGTATTGACCATACTTTTGTAAAATAAGCTTTACTGTAACACTGCACAAATATGCAAACAATTTATACAGCTCTGATAACTCAGATATCTTTGATTAATATGAAAACACATGCTTTGCAAAAATGCGGTCATTTCCCTTTATTTTATTAAATGTCTGCAATCTGGACTTTATTTCAAATATTTTCTATAGTAATTCAAATATTTTATCAATATCGTACATATAGTTTTATGCAAATATCATTTAGAACGTTCTGTGTGCCTCATTTCATATTTTATGAAAAAAAATAGTGCTGACCAAATTTTAATATCTGAAGTTTGTTTCTGACCTGTTTTGTGAAGTTTGCACATTTTTTGGGATGATTCACTGCTGTATATTCCACCAGTCCCTAGCAAGTACCTTAATTAGTTTTCGCCATGCTGTCTCTAACTTCATGCCCTTTAGAAATGCCACTTCTGACACCATATCGCTTGTCTCTCTCTCTCTCTCTCTCACATAGATGGCAAGCAGGCGAGGTATTTTGTTTAGATGCTTTAATACATTGAAACACATCAGGATGGATAGCAGCATCATAAAATACAAATGAACTGGTTAACAGACAGACCTTATATACATACATACTTACACCTCTATGGCTTGCTCCAAAATGTCAGTCTAGCTTGCACGTGCTCAGTATTTATACACTTGTGTTAGCCCTTCAATAGCTTCTTAAAGGTATATATACACACACACACTGATCTACATACCTTCACCTAGGAGGGTATAGTTTGCCATGGTGAAGTTTTTTAGTCTGATTTCTCCCTTTGTGATTTCTTGTGTTAGTGTCAGGTCAAAGGTGACTGATTTGTGGTCAATTTTAACTAATGAGGGTCCAACCGTTGCAGCAGTGCACCTGATTGACATGTTGGTTTGGACCAGAGCTTGAATATTTTTCCTTCTTGACAGGGTATGGACAATTTGATCCAGAGCATTTGTATTCACAGAGTCAAGTAACTTTTGTGCTAGTGAGTTTGGGCTAGAGCAGGTTTCCCATTTGATGGTGGGATAACTGAAATCCCCCATAACCAGTGTGTTCAGTAAAATTTGGACTATATTCAATTTGGTTAAGTAGGCTTCATGGGTGTCATGACCCATGGGGGAATCTGTAACTGGCTAGGACTTGAATGGGGCTCTTACCCACTGTAACCTGCACCTGGAGTAACTCCATGGAGTTGTCCAGTCTAACTAGACATGAGGTGATGAAACACTGTCTCCTTTGGTTTTAACACATTCCTTTTGTGGTTTAAAGGTGTGGAAGGCATTTTAGCCTTGCAGGCATGGGGTACTCTCTGAGGCCTCAAACCAGGTTTCTGTGACTCTACAGACATCTACATCTTCTAGTAATAGTAGTGCTTCCAGGAGTGCAGTTTTTGGTTTAAGCTCCTAACATTTAATAGCGAGACATTTACTTTGTTCTGATTGGTGAATTTCACATAGGTAATGTTTTCGAGACATTGCCTAAAAAAGGCAGTATGGAAAGGCAAGCACCATTGCCAGCAGCTGAAAGCCAAGGTTGTCAGATGCAAACTGTCTCTGGCAAAGCAGCGAGATTTGTTGACCATGGCTTCCCAGGCAGACAGGAACTGGATCTCCTTAGAATGACTCCAAAAACTAAGCCAATTATTGAAATTAGTCATGTTTTGTTTATACTATGGCATCATTCTAGGTGGGATTAGTATGCTGCTCAAGGCTAGGGGCTTATCTGCCTGGGACATTGGGTTGGGAGGGTGGCCTAATGGTTAAGGTGTTTGCCTTACAAACACAAGGTGCAGGGTTTGAGTCTCACAAGGGATAATTGGCTAGGCTTAAAATGGCTTGCAAGGGCAGTTAGCTTAGTACTAACCTATGAACCTATGAACCTATGAACATGTACTCAGAGAGCTTGACCATGCCTCTCTTCATATAGTGAGGTACATCTTAGGTCATTCACACCATTATGAACTATGACAGAGTCATAATAGTACTTGTTGCTGAGAGACCTGAGTGCATGCATAATGTGGTGGATCCTGGCACCTGACAGGCAGCTGACTGTTACTTTCTCCTTATTCAACCTAGTGAGTGGGACATCAGTGTGCCTGACTATTGAGTCACCTATGACTAGTGTGTTAGGCATGCTGATTTGTCTGAGTTGAATTGACATAAGCCTATAGGTGGGATGCAACCTGAAAAATCATATGCTGATGCAGTTGGAAGGAAAACTGGTAGTGTAAACTTTAGTACAAAGAAAAAAAGAGTTTAAGAAAGGAGAAATAACACACAGATATTTTGTGCGTGATAATTTAGTGTTATTTTTGGGTTTTGAAGCAAAAGACATTAGATCTTTGATTCATTGGGGAAAGGGACATTTAGTGATTTAACATTTAAGACTGAAGACTTAAGGGAAATATTTTGTTTAATTGTGAAATAAGAAGGGCTGTTAAGAGTGCAATGAGTTTATTTTTTCTCTTCAAGGGACTCGATAAAAAAGACTTTGCTCAATTTTGCACTGATGAAATTGAATTAAAATATGTTAGAATATTTTGCATTTATGTGTTATTCAGTTTATGATTTTGTCAAAATTATATATGAGAAGGGTATTTGGAATGGGGTTGGGAAGTGGAATTTATTTTAAAATATGAAAATATGGGATAAAGCTGTGATAAACTGAGGGTCTGTCAGCCCAGCTAGATAGAATTTTGTAAATAATTCTATGTCATTGTAAAGGCTTATTTGACAAATGTGAGAAAACTGTGTTATGTGCCGAACTTCAAAAATGTAACCACAGTGCACCCTGCTGGAAGAAAGCTGATAAGTAAAGAATTTTACAACTGTGTGTGATTTCAAGCTCAGAGACAGGATGTCTGTAGCTAGAAATTATTTCTATTGTCCTAAGACAGAGATAATTACTAGGTTTCACATGTAAAGTATCTTTTATTGCTGTGACTTCCTGGTAGATGCAGATCATAAAGAAATGTTGAAAATGTTGAGTTCTGTTAGCTTAGGAACTTAAGTAGAGGTGACAAGAATGATGTAATCTGAAATGACTTAGCAGTAATGTGTATTATCACTTTAAGACTATCTCAGAGAGAAAGAAATGGCATTTTGTATTTGTGTCTGAACCTGAACACATCAGCTCAACAGCACTTTGCTTTGCTCTGTAGGTAGGATCTTAGATCTTAGCATTTCTCTTAGAGATAGATAGAAATCACAAGATTAGTCTAGCTATTTTCTATATTTATATCAGACTGTCCTGCAATGTTGTTTTAAAGTATTCTCTGTTCTTTCTGAACTCTCTAATGCCATTGTGTTAAATTAATGAGTATTGTCTTGTGTTTGTATTATTTATCATTAAATATATTTAAACCCTTTAACTGTGGCTATTTTGTGTAGAGATAATATAAGCTCTTAGTGTACTTGCATGTATTTGGTTATACTGTATAAGCCACTCCTAAATAGCCTTCAAGTCTCAGTCACACTTACCAATTGGATAACAGTAACATTGAACAGTAGAATTGGACACCTTTGGTAAAGGCCTTTATAGTAGCTGATAGTAGTGGTTGGTGGCAATTGGTACTACCGTATAGTTTGGGCAGAAGGGGGCTTAGCTGGCGAACCTGTGCTAGCCTTCCCAAGGAGTGTCTGTGTTTTTCCATATAACTCAAATCTCAAAGTGTGTGTGTGTGTGTGTGTGTCAGCTACTTGGGCAGGGACACAAAGCACTGGTTGGACAGAGAGGTTTCTGGAGATTTTGGTTTGACCACTCCGCTGAGATCTGAACCCTATAGCTGTGCTAGTGGAGAGTCTTATTGGGGATCTGGAGAGAAAGGGAGAAACCAGCTCCAGACTGACTGTGATCTCTGTGTGCTCTTAGGGGAAATTGTACTTTGCTGTGTGTGTACTTGTTATCCCAGTGTGGACATCCCTCACTGGTGCTAGTGGTGAGGATTGAGGCTCCTTGATTACTGGGCCAGTTCACAGGTGTTACAAAAGCATTTACCAAGTGCTATATACAAATGGTAATAGAGGAACAATTAGGTATAAGGGACAGCTGAAAACATTTGCTTTTGCAGGAATTTCAATAATCTGATAAACAAGTGTACACAAATAAGATGTAATAAATACAGGGAAAAATGCCACATGATGATAATACAATGTAAAATGGTATGTAGAACATGGAAAAGAGAAGGGCATTTTTGACTTGATTATATAAAGAATAAGCAATGTAATTCTGAGCAGGATGATAAAAAAGTATAGTAGTGTCTGAAAGTAATGATGAAGTAGGGAAAATGGGGAAAAGATGTTAATGAAAAAGAGAATAAAGTAATAAATGATGACTTAGATAAAAATGTTATATTTCAGGAGTGTGAAGGGAACTGTAGTGAGAGTATGGAAAATGATGACAAAACTGACAGCAATAACTCAGATGTTTGTGAAGGGAGTGTAAAGAATGTGAGGAAAAGAAATTTGATAGCTGCTAGAGTGAGGTTGAGAAAACGAAGAATTCAAAATACATCATCAAGGATTAAAAAGAAAGGAATGGAGTAGTTTTAGATATGTTTCAGTTAATGAAAGTAGTAAAAATCTGATTATGAGGATCAGGGAATAGTTGTACATCAACTCAGAAAAATATTCATTTGGGGAAAGAATAAAAAAATAAGAAAACACAATTTTAAAATAATTCCATTCAACTAACAAAGCAGGAAAAGAAGTAATTTTGGAGTTTGTTCAATAAATGTGAATAGTATTAGTATTAATATTGTAAGATGCATAGGGATACTGGACTGATATGCTAAATGTGATGTAGAAATTATTCTTATAGATGATAGAATATAGAGATGAATGTTATTATGGTGTGGCTGTATTGTTAAAAAAATACAGTAAACATATTAGCTGTACCTTGGTAAGGATGGGAAGGTTACCTGTTGTATTGTGGTGTGGAGAGAATATGTTTATAGGATTATAGCTTTATATGCATATACAAATGGAAAGGAATGAGAGAAAATATTTTTTATTAAATATTAGATTATGTGGTGGTTAATATCAAAATTATTATTGCAAGGGACTTTAATTATGATTTAAGGGGAAAATGTTAAAAGAAAGGGAAAGAGGTTAAAACATATTAAATTTATAAATGTGGCACGTTAGCTGTGTGGAATAGTCAACTGACTTATAGAAAAGGGAGAATTGCATCTGAAATGTATTGCTTCCTATTATCGTAGGATTGTGGGGATAGCTGATGGTGTTGCAGTACAAACGTTTGTTGGATCATTTAGCAATATGGATGGAGGTGATGGAAGAAATTGAATATATTAAAATGGGAAAGAAAATAAAAAGAATAATAGAGAAACTATGGGATGGATTTAGAGAAAGGGAAGCATTTCAGTTATAGAGGAGTCACACAACCATGGCTGACTTTTATAAAACCTAGTTTAAAAGTGCATTTCTTTGTGCCGGTCCCAAGCCTGGATAAACGGGGAGGGTTGCATCAGGAAGGGCATCCAGTGTAGAATTTTGCAAAATCATACATGCGGACAACAGTACAGATATACATACCAGATTGGTCGAGGCCTGGGTTAACAATGACTGCCACCAGTACTATTGGCCAACAGGGTGCTGGCGGAAATTGGGCTACTGTTGGCCGAAGGAAGAGAAAAGGGGGAAGGCATGCCCGAAGGCAGGTAAAGGCTAGGACTGTGATAGTGAGGGTCGGAACTTTGAATGTTGGCAGTATGACTGGTATAGGGAGAGAGCTAGCTGATATGATGGACTGAAGGAAGGTTGGTATATTGTGTGTGCAAGAGACCAAATGGAAGGGGAGCAAGGCTAGGTGTATCAGAGGCAGGTTCAAATTGTTTTATCATGGTGTGGATGGGAGGAGAAATGGCGTAGGGGTTATCCTGAAGGAACAGTATGCTAAGAGTGTTTTGGAGGTGAAAAGAGTGTCGGATAGAGTGATGTTTATGAAGCTGGAAATTGATGGCGCAATGATGAATGTTATTAGTGCATATGCTCCACAAGTTGGGTGTGCGATGGATGAGAAAGAAAAATTTTGGAGTGAGTTGGATGAAGTGGTGATGACTGTACCCAAGGGTGAGAGACTGGTGATTGGAGCAGATTTCAATGGGCATGTTGGTGAAGGGAACAGATTGGATGAGGAAGTGATGGGTAGGTATGGTGTTAAGCAAAGGAATGCATAAAGTCAGATGGTAGTGGATTTTGCGAAAAGGATGGACATGGCTGTGATGAATACGTATTTTAACAATAGGGAGGAGCATAGGGTGACATACAAGAGTGGAGGAAGATGCACACACTGGTAGGGCCAGTCTGAAGGAGATTGGAGACTGTAATGTGGTGGCAGGGGAAAGGTAGTTAGGGTGGTGGTTTGTAGGATGACATTGGTGATCAAGAAGAGATGGTTGATTGTGATGGCAGCACTAAGGATAAAATGGTGGAAATTGAAAAAGGGTAATTGTGAGGTGGAGTTCAGGGAAGAGTTAAGACAGGCACTGGGTGGCAGTGAAGAGTTACCGAATAGCTGGGTAACTACAGCAGAGCTAGTAAGAGAGATGGCTAGAAAGGTGCTTGGTGTGACATCTGGAAAGAGGAAGGAGGACAAGGAGACCTGGTGGAGGAATGAAGAAGTACAGGAGAGTATACAGAGAAAGAGGTTGGCGAAGAAGAAGTGGGATTGTCAGAGAGATGAAGAAAGTAGACAAGAGTATAATGGGATGAGGTGCATGGCAAAGACAGAGGTGGCAAAGGCTAAGGATAAGGTGTATGAAGAGTTGTATGAAAGGTTTGACACTAAGGAGGGAGAAAGGGACCTGTACCGATTGGCTAGACAGAGGGACCGAGCTAGTAAAGATGTGCAGCAGGTAAGGGTGATAAAGGATAATGAGGGAAACATACTCACAAGCGAGGAGAGTGTGTTGAGGAGATGGAAAGAGTACTTTGAGGGGCTGATGAATGAAGAGAATAAGAGGGAGAGAAGGTTGGATGATGTGCGGATAGTGAATCATGAAGTGCAGTGGATTAGCAACCAGGAAGTAAGGATAGCTATGAAGAGGATGAAGAATGGGAAGGCTGTTGGTCCAGATGACATACCTGTGGAAGCATGGAGGTGTTTAGGTGAAATGCAGTGAAGTTTTTAACTAGATTGTTTAATAAAATCTTGGAAAGTGAGAGGATGCCTGACGAATGGAGAAAAAGTGTTTTGGTACCGATTTTTAAGAATAAGGGTGATGTGCAGAGCTGTAGTAACTAAGAGGGATTAAATTGATCAGTCACAGCATGAAGTTATGGGAAAGAGTAGTAGAAGCTAGGTTAAGAAAGGAGGTGATGATTAGTGATCAGCAGTATGGTTTCATGCCAGGAAAGAGCACTACAGATGCGATGTTTGCTCTGAGAGTGTTGGTGGAGAAGTACAGAGAAGGTCAAAAGGAGTTGCATTGTGTCTTTGTGGAATTAGAAAAAGCATATGACAGGGTGCCTAGAGAGGAGTTGTCGTATTGTATGAAGAAGTCAGGAGTGTCAGAGAAGTATGTAAGAGTAGTACAGGATATGTACGAGGGTAGTGTGACAGCGGTGAGGTCTACGGTGGGAGTGACGGATGCTTTTAAGGTGGAGGTGGGATTACATCAAGGATCAGCTCTGAGCCCTTTTCTTATTTGCAATGGTGATGGATAGGTTGACAGACGAGATCAGACAGGAGACCCCGTGGACTATGATTTTTGCAGATGACATTGTGATCTGTAGTGAGAGTAGGAAAGAGGTGGAGTTGACCCTGGAGAGGTGGAGATATGCTCTAGAGAGAAGAGTAATGAAGGTCAGCAGGACTAAGACAGAATATATGTGTGTGAATGAGAGGGAGGATAGAGGAATGGTGAGGATGCAGGGAGTAGAGGTGGCAAAGGTGGATGAGTTTAAATATTTGGGATCAACAGTTCAGAGTAATGGTGAGTGTGGAAGAGAGGTGAAGAAGAGAGTACAGGCAGGATGGAGTGGGTGGAGAAGAGTGTCAGGAGTGATTTGTGACAGACAAGTACCAGTAAGAGTGAAAGGGAGGGTCTACAAGAGGGTAGTGAGAACAGCTATGTTATATGGGTTGGAGACAGTGGCATTGACAAAAAGGCAGGAGTCAGAGCTTGACATGGCAGAGTTGAAGATGTTAAGATTTGCACTGCTGGTGATGAGGATGGACAGGACTAGAGGGTCAGCCCAGGTTGGAAGGTTTGGAGACAAAGCCAGAGAGGCAAGATTACATTGGTTTGGACATGTGCTGAGGAGGGGATGCAGAGTATATTGGGAAAAAGATGCTAAGGATGAAGCTGCCAGGTAACAGGAAAAGAGGAAGGCCTAAGATAAGGTTTATGGATGTAGTGAGAGAGGACATGCAGGTGGTTGGTGTGACAGAGCAAAATGCAGAGGACAGGAAGAAATGGAAACAGTTGATCCACTGTGGCGACCCCTAATGGGAGCAGCTGAAAGAAAAAAGTCTAAATGATGGGAAAAATGAGAATGTGTTTGTATAGCTGGGTTATATAGTAAAGGAGGATATTATTATAATGAGGGAAATTAAAAACTGTAAACGGAGAGGTAAAAAGAACGCAAGAGCAAGTTATGAGTGCCACAGTGCAGCATATAGGATATATATATATATATATATATATATATATATATATATATATATATATATATATATATATATATGTGTGTGTAGAATACATGAAAATAAGGGAATGGAAAGTTTAAAAAAATTTATGAAGAAATCAAGGAAGAATTTCAAGGAAGAATTTGAAAAAAAATTCCTATTAGAGAATTGGATGAAGTGCTTAGGAAATTAAATGGTGGTTCAATATCTGGTGCAGATGGTTTAGGGTATGAAATGCATAAAAATTAAGAAATTGGCAATCAGACTGTTTTGTAAATGTTTTGAATGAATGATTTAAACTAAGATTTAGTGTTGAAAACTTATGCACTGGGATATTAAAATGTATATGGAACTAAGATTAAATAAAAAAGTTGGAGACCTATCAAATTAAATATTATACATTATAATGTGTTATGAGAATAATACACAGGAGACTGGATGGAAGGATAAAAGGTATCATGGGAGAATGTATATATGGTATAAAAGAGAAGGAATGTCAGGAATTATTATTGGTGGCTTGAGAAATCATGGATGATATTATAAATAGTTAAAATATGAAATTTATGGTAGCTCATATTAGGAAGGTTTGTGATACAGTTGGTCATGATGTTTTGTGCTAAAATGAAAACAGCATCAAAGTGAGAAGTTACCTAGTTTTGTAGCAGCATATAATTTAGCAATTAAAACATCTGCAGTAATTACAGGGGGCAAAAAGGAGGGCAGCAGTAAATTGTAAGTAAAACTGTTTTTAAAAGAAGACAATACCAGCTGTGAAAACAAGAACAAAAATGATACTGTGTAATAGACAGACATATGTATGGGACAATCTGGTAACTGTTCTGTGTTTAAATCCTCAAAAAATTCAGTTTTTTAGATACATATTGAGATAGAAACTCATTGTGCCTGATGGACTGATGAGGAAATTTATTGAACTGTGTATCAAAAAGAAAGACATTAATCCATGGAGCAAGTATTTGTTTTCTGGTAGTAAATTAAATGTTAGAAATGTTATTTTGCAGTTTAGACTTGATTAGCTGGAAAAAAAGAGGAAGTTTAAAATTGCATGCAGGGTCTGTGTGAATGTTTTGAAACTATTGCGAAAGTTAAAGCTGAAAGAAAGTTATGGAAGAGGGTGATGATTGAAAGCTGTTTTGAAATGTGAATAAAAAAAGATGGCGAAACACTTGTCAAGTGTTATTTCTATGGCTGGTCATAGAGGGACATTAAAATTTGCTGGCCAGCTTAAATCATGTTTCTTTTCTGGAGACTATTCTAATTTAATTAATGATTGTGCCTTACTATGCTGTAACCAGTATGGATAGAAAGGTAATACATCTGCAAGATGAGTGCACGAATGCAGGTTGTATAGAAAAATACATTTTTGGATGGATTGTCAAGAACAAACAATAAATAATGAAAAAGAAGGAAAAGGAAAGAAATACACAATGAAAGGCAGCAAGAGGCTGAGGGTGAAGTAAGAGAAGAAGAAACTGAAGAAGAAAAATATAGAGGGAAAATGAGGAGAGAGAGTTTGTGCAGAAAGAGAGGTCAGATTGATACCTTAATATATATGAAGTTTTAGCTAGTGAAAAATCTGATTCTGAGGATCAAGGATTATTTGTTCACAAATTCAAGAAAAAAATATTCATTTAGGGAAAGAGGAAAAAATAAAAAAAACTGTAAAACTAGTTCCCCCAAACTTAAAAAGAAAGAAAAGCAACAATTTTAGAATGCATTCAGTAAATGTAAACAGTATTATTAATAATGTAAGAAGGCTGGGGATATTGGAATGGTGTCCTGAAAGTGATGAGGACATTATTTTGTTAGAGGATGCAAGATTCCTGACAAGTGAAGAAAGAATGCAAACAGAAAAAATGTGGGGTGGCAATATAATATGGAACTTAGAGAAGGTGAATATTGTTCTGTAATAGCTGTGTTGTGTAAAGACGATGAAATACTAGATGTAATGCTGGTAAGAGTGTAAGGATTAACTGTTGTGGATGTGGGGTGGAGAGAACATGTTTATAGAATTATAGCATTATATGCATATGTAATTAGCAAAGAAATAGAAAATCTGTTTAATCAAATTTTAAAACATGGTGGTTAACACGATAATTTAAATTGCAGGGGACTTTAATCATGATTTAAGAGGAAAATGTAAAAATAAAGGGAAAATTACAGGAAGTGATAAAATATGATAAGTTATCTGTGTGGATCAAAAGTTAATGGACTTATAGAAGGGGGAACTTGGAACTGGAAATTATTATTTTGTAGAAGGCTTTGGGAGTACCAAGTATTATACATTTGTGACAGGTTTTTCAGACCATTTAGCCATATGGATGGAGGTGATGGAAGAAAGATAGTATATTAAACTAGAAAAGGGAATAGAAAGAATAAATGAGAAAGTAAGGGATGAATTTGGAGACTGGGAAGTATAGCAGTTATGGAAGGATAATATAATCATGAAGGGCTGCTATAAAAATGGTCTGAATGTTGGTTTGAATTTAGAAGTTAAAAAAAGAATTTTAATGGCAGGATGATATAAGAATGAAAATGATAGTGAAGTATGGGAAATGTATAGAAATGTATTAGATACTTTAAAAAAGCTACAACAGCATATCATTGTTTGGAAAATAAATATATAAAATGAAACAAAAAAAAAAGTAAGGCATTACTGCTTAACCAGAAATATTATTTACAAGGGCAAAGGGAGCAGGTATCTGAACATTTGGGTAAAATAGTAGAGGATGATATTAGTATAAGGAGGGAAATTAAAAATGTAAAAGGAGAGGTAAAAAGGACACAAGACCAAATTATAAGTAGTGTAGTACATCTTGTGGAAAATATGAATAAGAGTAAAAAGGGGGAGAATAAGAGAGAATGGAAACTGGAAAAATTTCTTGAATGAGTTAGGGAAGAATGTGAAAAAGAAATTAATGTTTGTGAAATGAATGAAGTACTTAATAAATGTTGATTCAGTATCTGGCTCAGCTGTTATAGTTAATGAAATGTAGAAGAAAGTAATCACTAGGCAAATTGAGTATTTTGTAAATGTACTTGAATGGCTGAAGGGAAAGTTTGTTTATGAAGAGTTCTGCAGTGGGGTATTAAAATTTATATGGAAGAAAAATGAGAACAATGAAATCAAAAACGTGGATACCTATCACACTAAATAAGACAGAATGTAATGTCTTAATGAGACTAACAGAGAGGACAATGGAAGGAAGGATGAGGAATATTATGGAAGAAAGTATATATGATATAAAAGGGAAAGGATGCCAAAAACTGTTATTGGTTGTGAGAGGATTTGTGAACTTTAAGTAAAAGGAAGGATGTGAAACTTAATATTAGCAAGGCATATGATGCAGTAGGAGTTGGTACTCTATGGGATTTTATGGAGAAGTATGGAATAGGTAACAGAATTAGGAGACTGTGCATGTCTGCTTATCTAAACAACAGAGTGAGAGTGTTAGTGAATGAGTGGCTACGTAAAGAAATATGCATGACGTGGTATAAGACAAGGATGTCATATATGTGGAATACTGTTTGCACTGGCAATATATGTTCCTGTCAACTAGTGAAGTAACTTAAAAAATAAAAGATGCTACAGATACACTACACAAGGAAAAGGTGATTCCAATAGTTTTCACATACAAAGACAGTACAGTTACTTATAATAAAATATGGATAAGAGAAGTATTGTTTGGCTTGAATGGGTGTTTAAAGGAAATGCAATGACCATGACTAAAGATAAAACTTAAAATCTGGGTGATTTGAAAATTGGGCATGTGAATTTTTCAAAGAATTACTTGTCTTTGTTAGAGATAAAAGTTTGGAAAAATTATGTAGTTATAATGCAAGTGGACAGTTTGATGAAATAAATGAAAGACTTTTGTCTTCTGTAGAGGACATATGGATTATAATTCAGAAAATGTTTTATTTGGTGAATTCTGTTGCTGTTGTTTGTCTTTCAGCTTTTCCCGGTTAGGGGTCGCCACAGTGGAACTCTGGTCCGCTAATGATTGGCAGTTGGTTTTTTTTTATGGTGTCGAGTTGCCAGTCTGACGCCCAACCTTCAACGAAGGCATGCTCATTCAATGCATGTCTTTCGAACGCCCACTTGACTGCAGGGAGGACATGCAGACTCCACACAGAAGGCACTCCCAACCCAAGCCAAGAATCGAACAGGAGAACCTCTTGCTGTGAGGCAACAACACTACCGCTGCACCACCGCGGAAGTATCACTTGGTGAATTCTGTATTAAGGGGAAAATATCATACAGGTCAATTGTTTATTTGATACCAGAAAAATATGAAAAGGAAATTGTACAATTGGTGTTTTATTTTATGTGGTGTTTAAGATTAAACCCAGTGAAAAGAGGTGTGTTGTATATGAGTGAAGCTGAACAGGGATTTCAGTTACTAAAGCCGATTGTTTATTCTGCCTCTTTAAACTTGTATAGAGAATTAAAGTGGGTAAAAGAAGAGAATGAAAAATTAAAAGTGACAATAATTAAATATAAGTACAAAATATTCTGCAAAATCATGAGAATAAAAAAAAAGAATATGTAAATGAAGACATTAAAAATCATCAAGAAAGCATACTAAAATGGAAAAATAAAAATGTATGACATAGACAAAAAAGAAGGATGTGGTACAATAATGGTCTAAAACAATATCATTATATAAATTCACGGGAACATTTACCAGAATAACTGATTAAAGCCATTATAGTAAGGCAAAAGTGGTGCATGGTAGTCGAGTGTCAAGATTTCCTATTGAGACTGGTAATAAATAAGTTACCAGTAAAGGGGAATATGCCATATAAAAAAGAAAACTGGATGAGTGTGCTTATTTTGGAAGGAGAAGAAGTCAACAATACATGTTTACTGGAAATGTAAAGAGTGGTAAAACTCTGGAAAATGCTGTGTGAAGAAAAAACATTGAGAATATTAATGACATACACAATATAGATACGAATAGGATTATGCACGGATATTATAAGAACAAGAAGAAGGAATATGTGAAAATGGTAAATAAGAATTTATTTTATGTAATATCGGTTGTTTGCAATGAAAGACTGAATTAAATTTTGTTTAATGGAAAATTGACTTTTATTTTATTTATTCTACAATTGTTTACCGGTAAAGTCTGACATGGCTTAAACCCATTTTGAGTGGAGGCCCAGGGAAAAAAGCTATACATAGTAACAATACATAAGAATCTTACAACATAGTGATGATTTTTATACAATGGAAGAACATGACATAGATATCAGAATACAATTAATAATAAGACACATAGAGTTTGCATAAGTTGAATGGTCTTGCAATATTTCTTAAAAAGGAAGAAAACTGCAGTGTAGCCTATAATGGTAATTGGAGCATACAGATCGTTTTCTGTTTACCTTGTTTTGGTTGTATTTTGGACAGTACATTTAAGCTACTGTTTTCTGCAAGATAATAAGTGACTATTTAAATAAGAAATTTCTAAAATTTTGCAAGCTGCCAGAGGCTGGTTGTAAGAGCTGAAACACTCAGTGAAAGATAAACACTCACATAACAATGTGTTTTATGCAACAAACCAGAATTACTCATCCTTGACATCAGTTCAGGCTATTTAGCCATGGGTGCCTTGCTGACTTTTGAACTGATGATGTGAGCTACACAGCTGAAAATGTGCCAGTTTACCTAATTGCAAAATTAAGTCCGCTCTGATAATGGCTTGATACATACAAAATTATGCAACTATTTTTCTAGTTTATTACAGAAAGGCTTTTTAGTTTGCATAACATTCAGAAGCCTGTTCCTGCCAACTATTTGGCATATGCCAACTATGTGGCATATATCTTCTGGTCTAAATTGTCCAGGAAAAGAAGGAACACTAATTAATGATTTCACACAATGTTAAGCAGTACTCATCTTTAATAATATATATCTATATCTATATGTATATCCTGAAGAAATAAAGGTCTGCACTATAATGCTAGAAAAGAAATAAGGCAATATACTACACACTGAGATTGCTGAAGCTTTCAGCTTTCACGAATGGTTTCTTTGCATAAAAAATACTGCACACGAACAGTAAAAAATAGTAATCAACTATTTTGACTTAAGATGCTACTAACAGTTCTATCCTCTTCTGAGTAGTGCAAAGTGCAAGTTGCTACTGTTGAGCTGACACTCTGAGTAACCATTCATCTGCCTTGGAGTTTTTATGCATTACTCACCTAGCATGTTTTAACAACAGTATAGATTAGTTCTTCATCAGACTGCCTGTACAATCACTGTAGAGTTATACTCAATCATCTATCCAGTCAAAGCTGTGTGTCTATTTTAGCAGTTCATCACAATTTTCTGTTCAAAGTTTTCCTGAACACCTGGAATCAACAGCCTCAACATCATCTTCATCATCAACCTCCATTTTAATACATGTGGTTGGTGTGTCAAGTCAACTCCTAAGGTATGGATCCTGTTTCCAAAGATGATATTGACAACTATACTTAGGTATACACTAATACCCTGTACAAACACTTATACAAATGTATTGACACAGCTGCACCTAATAAGATCAAAACAAGATCTTCAAGAAAAAAAAACAGGCCTCCGTGGTGGACATCTAGTGTTAATAAGTTTTATAACAAGAGGAAGAAGTTGCTGTCTAAGAATAAAAAAAGAGAGCTCCCAGCACTGGAAGAACAGCCTCATCTGCTTGAAAACACAAATAAGACAACTTGTAAAATCTTCTAACGGCAACATGTTAAAAAATTTAGCAACCATAGCTAAGGATAACCATAAGTCATTCTTCAGCTTTATCTGTAACCTAACAGGTAGGACCCAGACATGTGCAGAGCTAGCTGTGGATGGCATCACATACTATCTTTCTGTGAAAATAGTTCACCTTTTAGCTGAAAGATTTGGGGGAAATTTCATCCCCCATTTCCCTTCCTAACATTCCACAAAGCATTCCCTCTACATCTACTCCACCTTGTATCTCCAAAGAACAAGTCATTTAACGCCAAAAGCATAGCCTCTGTGGGACTGCATGGCATCACAGGTTGCATTTTAAGTTGTCTAAAACATGAGTTTTAAATAAGGTACAACAACAGACCCAGGGGAACTACAGACCCATAAGCTTAACCAGCATTTTCTGAAGGCCATGAAATGAATCATTACAGACCTTATAAAAAAGGATATAGGTGATCTTCAAACACTTGATCTGACACAGTTTGGTTTTGTCAAAGGCAGGTCATGCTTGTTGAACCAGGTGGACTTCTTTGAAAATGTCACCAAAGTCATAGATGAAGGCAAATCTGTACAAACAGCCTACTTTGACTTAGCCAAGGCCTTCAACACAGTCCCACGTTCGGGCATCATTGATAAATTCTCCCAGTTGAATACTAACCCTTATGTTATCAGATGGGCTGCTAACTGGCTCACTGATGGATCGCATGCAGTCAAAGTTGGGAACTTTACCTCAACCAGCAGACCTGTCAGCAGTGGAGTTCCACAGGGGCCAGTGCTGGGCCCCCTATTGTTTGGAATATACTTCTCAGAAGTTCAGACCAAAACTGCGGGGCATGGCAGACTAAGTTTGCTGACTACTGCAACTTAGGGGCAATCATTGAATCCCCAAACAATGTTAATCTACTTCAAGAGAGACTTACACAAACAAATGACTAGTGCCAAAGCCATGGACTGAAACTCAATGCTAAAAATGCATTATCATCTACTTTGCTAAAAATGATATCCCTGCAGTCTATCATGTAAATAATAATACTCTAAGGAACAACTCAGTAGTGAGACACTTGGGAATGAAAGTTGACAGTAGCCTAAACTTTAACCACTATGTATCTGCTATACTAGGGAAGGCATATTCTAAGTTGAACACCTCATTAGCAAAGACATTGCCTCAAGAGTGAAAGAGATCATAACTCCCTGGTACTGGACCCTCATCAGACCAATAATTGAGTACAATACTCCTTTTGGTATGTACCTTACCAGGCACCTGCAGCAACGTGAGAGATCTCAGAGATTTCTAGCCAAGAAATTTCAGGGTCTCCAGCACATGTCATGCAATGACAGACTGAAGTCACTGTCACTGTACTCAGTAGTGTACACACTACTTACAGGAGACTTGTGCCTGGCCTACAGAGCAATCTCAGATCCAAACCTAATGGAAATGTTGCACATCTGCAAGTCAGATGGGACAAGGGTCACCAACTCCAGGGACCTTAACCCAGCCTACAACATATATAGGACTTGCTAGAGAGACAGATATATTTCTCAGAAGTTGCCACTCCTCTGGAATAAACTAACATTTCACATTAAACAAAGCTGTTCTATGACCCTATTTAAAAGTAGCCTAGATGACTGGATGGGAAACAGTAAATTCTTGATGGGGATTTCACCTATAATCCTCCTAGATATGAGCAGTTGTTCCTAACTAAGATCGCGAGTCTAGGCAAGATCCTTTATACTGAGTTCTCTAGCATTACATTGGGGACACATGGCTAGGCGTAAATATTCCTTTGGGTCAATAGCTTAGTAACCACCTATGACCCTATGAACTTTTGACATCACTCTCTTAATTCACTGACACTATCTTGCCTTCTTCATAATCATGTTTGACTGTCACATATTTTCTCTCATGCATTTTCTTCCATATCTTAGCTGGATGTCATCATTTTCTCCTGTGTTTTATCTGTCTCTCCCAAAAGTTCTTCACAAACTCATCTTCTGCTTTCCTGCACATGCGATTGAACCACTGTAATCTGTACTACTTGACCTTTTATGGAACTGAGGCTACTTTGACTTTTGCTCTGATGTCCTCATTTTTCCACAATTTGCAACCCATAATCCATCTCAGGCACTTCATTTACATCATATCAGGATTCTGCAACTGCTCAGACAAGGCTTCTGTGCCATAAAGAATTAGTGGTCACATTACTGTTTTTAACACCTTACTTAAAAGCTTCTATACCACCCTTCTGTCATACAATTTTTCTGACATGTGCTAGCTGGCTGTAGCACCTCTGATTCTACAATTTTTGTTCCCCTTCTGCTTCATTCTTTCCAGCTACCCTAGTGCCCTTGCCAGATCTACAACTTGTACTGCCCCCTGACTATTTCCATTCTATGGCTCGATGCAGCAGAGAACCTAAGATTATACTGTGGTGTTGATTACTTCCACCAGGGGATTTCTTCATTTATGACCTACCCTTTGGTATTTCCACTTCCAATCCATTCACCTGTTATTTCCAAAGGCTACTCCCCTATAGGGACCAAACCTCCCTGGAGGGAATACCTAAACGAATGCCACCACTGGTAGGCATGCCCATCCTTCCCTGACAGTGTGTCAGACACCCAAGACATTAATTAAACCCAGGTCAGCTGGGCTTGTACTGCATAACACTAGCCTGTTATTCCAGCATTCACCTCCTCATTCAGATTTCCCGTCTCATCAGCTACCCCTCCCAGTTACTAAAAGATGTTAACCTGCTCCACTGTTTTCCCTTCTATTTTAATTTTCAATTTCAATTTTCAACTTCTTCTGATCTATCCAATTTGCTGTAATGAAAGCTGACCTGCCTGTAGTGACTTTCAAACCATGCCCTTTCAGTTTTGCATTTCAAGCTCCTCTTATATGCTGAAGGCCCTGTTTAAATGTCTGCACTTTAGGTCTTCATCATCTGTATTCAGCAGCTTTATCTGTCTCCTCTGACCTGTTTGCTAATGTTGCAGCAGTGAGCTCTGAACTGAACCATGATGCACACCCACTCCCAGCGGGAACTCCTGCATGAATCCAAACACTGTTCGTACTCATGTCATTGAGTTGCTGTACATAGCCTGCACTAATTCTACCAATGTATTCTGTATTTCATATCATCATAGGACTGCCCGAATCACCTTTGTTAGAATTTCATCATATACTTTCACCAATTTTAGAAATGCCCATTTCAACTCTTATCTACAGCTTCTACTCCATTATGTCTCACTATAAATATTGAGTTGCTTGTGTTGCATCATGCTCTGAATCCAAACTGCTAATCTCCTATCTTGCTTTCTGCTAATCTGCGTATTCATTTAGTAATCACCATCTCCAGCATGTTCTATCCGTGAGACAGGAGTGTGATACCTTAGCAATGTGGTGGTTTTAAGCCTTGTTAATTACCCTTTGGTGGTGGATAGAAGACACTTCATGCCAAACCTGATGGGGAATCATACCTCTCAACCTCTTAGAGAAAGAAATCTGGACAAAGTCATAAATAATGGGAGTACCAAAGTCCAAAAATAGGGACAATTTTAAATATTGCAAACTTAGTTAATAAAATAATAGGTTTTGCGTTACTAGTACTTTTCTGAAAGGTATAAAGTCTGAATTTTAAATGCCTGTCATTATTTTCTGACTTCAATCCTCAATAACTTGCTAGTGATTTACCAGCAAACCACAATTCTGTGAAAAGCAGGCCAAAAATATGAGGCAAAAAGCAATACTTTCTGTGAAAATCTGTACAGTTGAGAGGTATGTGGGGAATGTTTGCTCTTTGAAATATTCAAGTGCATCTAGCAGATGTTTTTTTTCCTAATATCATTATCATTGAAGGATTTAATAATATCACTCATGAATGTGTAAGTCTTGGATCATCGTGGTGTGTGTATCTGAAGAGCACTTCATTCTGCTACATCCTCAACATGGCCACAAATCGGCAGTGTGACTTTGGCATTCGCAAGTATTGATTATTAATTCTTCCAATCAAGGTCATTACTTTTAAGATTCATGAGGCCCTTTGACAGTTTGTTGCTGGTCTCATTTACCACAATGACAACTGGTCAGACACCTAGCAACAAACAAGTAATGCTTAATATTATTCAGGTTCACCACTGGTGGGTACAGAGTCAAGATTTCCACCAATGTGTACAGGAGAAAATACTTTATTTCTTGAAATGCCTGTAATCCAGATTCTAAAATCATGTTCATATACCTACCAATGTTTCTCTGGGTATCCCAAAACTCTGCAGATTGTTGCAAGTTGTCCAGTTTGGAAGGCCATTCATTTTAATTATTTTTTTTTCAAAAGCAACTAATTTTCAGGGAATAGAAGGTTATCCAGAGTTTGTTTCTTTTGTGATAAAGGCCACAAATTCCAACTCTGACTAGTGGATTTTATAGTAAAAGGTGTCCTTAATCAAATTCAGTAGCTACACAAATGTTTTTAATTATAAAAAAAAATACTCAGAAGTCATGCATTTTTCATTTCCTAACCTCTGTATAATGAAAGATTAGTATGTGACTTTTCCTCACTGCTTTGTTAATATATGCAACAAAACAGTTTTTTTATTCCTTTATTTTATTTTTTTTGGCATAGATTTTGCAGCATTCTCCTAGAAACCATGAACCGAACCACATCGCTGCCAATAAAGTAACTGGCTACCTGAAAATTACAAAGACACGTTTCTTCTTATCTGCCACATTTAAAAGCTATAAAAATGGGATACTGTCCCCCACCAGAAAACAAAATTACAAATCAAGCTGACTAATTACACACACAGATACAGCCAAGAAGACGGCATTATCTACATTAGACCTCATTTTAACCCTCCACAGGAGAAAGAACTATTTCTAGGGTAGGCTCCACTATTTGGAATTTGCTACCTACAGAAGAGATGCAGAAAGAGTCACTTCAATTATTTAGAAACAAACTAAAACAACAACTGTTTAAGGACACCAAATATCCTGCGAGTACTGCCAGGAGTATGGAAGTGACATCCACAGCTAGAGACATTGCTGGCAGTGAGGCCTCTTCCAAACCAAGATGGCCTGGAAAATGTGCTCACAACAAACAATTACAGTCTAGAAGCAGCAGGGCTGGATCCAGACTATGCAACAGCTACTAGCTACCCTTCTTTCAGTGGGAAGTACTAGAGAATATTGAACACAGCAGAAAAATAGCAGTGAGACACTGAAAACAATGTTTAAAACAGCAAAAAATCAGCCAGAAGGCTCTAAAGAATGATTTAAATGGTTAACAGGTCAGTTAATTAAGTACTGCTTGGTGAGAAAACCAGAGCAGGCAGAACAACCCCTAGCTACCAAATAGGTGGCAATCCACTGAGCACAGAAGAAGTTATCAGGGACCTGGGGACCCAGGTTGATAGTAGTCTGTCATTCGACACCCATGTAGCTAAAGTAGCTAGGAAGACCTTCTACATTGCCCACCTTATCATGAAGGGATTCTCATCTAGATCAAGGGAGGTCATAGTCTCCCTTTACTCATCACTCATCAGACCAATGATTGAGTACAATGCCCCATTCGGAATGTATCTGACCCAACACTTGCAGCAGCTGGAGAGGCCACAAAAGTTCCTCACCAAAAGGATAAAGGGTCTCAAAAATCTGTCCTATGCTGCCCGACTGAAAGAACTCCAGCTCTATTCAGTCGCACGCTGCTCAGAGGTGACCTTTGCCTAACATACAAGGCCATGTCAAACCCAGATTTGATGAATATGCTTCACCTCAAAAATCTAGATCCATCAGAGCCACAAGGGCGGAGACTTAAACCTTGACACGGCTATTAATAGGACGTGCTGGAGGGATAGATTCATCACCCAAAGACTCCTATGCTGTGGAACAAAATCCCGGTACATGTGAGGCAGAGCACCTCGCTGGCCTTGTTCAAGAGAAATCTTGACCAATGGATGGGAGATCGCAGATATACCCCAGGGATTACCTCAGTGTCACTGCTCGACAGAGGCACAACAAAATAATGGGTATAGTTCCCCATACTAAAGGGGTGGCGTAAGCCACAAAACGATGGGCTAGGCTTGTAAATGCCCTTGGGCAGATAGCCTAGTATGAACCTATGAACCTATGAACCTATGAACAGATAGCTCTGAAATAGTGACAAAATACCAGTAAATACTCAAGAAAGAATGGAACAACAAGAAAGCTTGCTAAACAGTGAAAACAGCAATAAAATTAAATTTTACAGGCACAGTATAACAGGCAATTGCAGTATGAGTGTAGTTCAGTACACAGTAAATAAATACAGTATAAAAGTAGGTGACGGGCAATAAAAAAGTGCAGTAAAGAGTATAAATAAGCAAAAAACAGGCAAGATGTTTTTTTGAAGCTCAGAAGCCTCTAGTCATTTGGTATCTCAGCTCAGAGTTGTGGCTGGTAGCTCGCCTCAGTTTAGCTCGGGACAAACAATTAGAAACCTGCTCAGATGCAGGGCCTAAATACCAAAAGTTAAAACTTGAAAAAAAAAACCTCTAACTTAATTTGATGGATCCTGGAACACGGCAGGTGGCTGACTTGACCTTCTCCTTATCCACCCTATTGAGTGGGACATCTGTGTGTGTCTCCCTATGGAGTTGCCTATGACCAGGGCATTTGGGTTTGAGGTGGTTTGTCTTATAGGCTTATTTGCTGAGACACTGGTGTGTGTGTGTGTGTGTGTGTGTGTGTGTGTGTGTGTGTGTGTGTGTGTGTGTGTGTGTGTGTGTGTGTGTGTGTGTGTGTGTGTGTAAGTTGTTATGTGTATTGAACTCTATTTGCTTTACAGTGCATGCAAGTGATTTGTGCTTGGGAGGTCTCTGATCTTTTGGTAGGCTTCTATTGAGTACTTCCTCATATGTGGGTTTATGTGTTGTGGTCTTGTTTTGCAAGAGAGGTTATATGTGGGTGCTGACAACCTCTTTGATGTCCAGTTTGTTGTTACGTAAGACAACTGATTCTAAGTTCATAGTGTAGTTACATCTCTCACATATTGCATTTGTTTGCTTTAGAAGTAAGTGGTTGTCAGTATAATGAGGCAATTACTACATCAGAAACTGGCCATCCATTATGGCAGGTTTATACCATAACTATTATAGGGGAGTGGGCTTGTTTGACCAGATATTACTCTCTTGAATTATTCTATTAAAGGCTAGGGGTGAAAACTATGGCAATGCTTCTCAGTGTGCAACTGAGTTTCCCGCAGTGCAGCAGGAGAGTTTGGAAGGGTTCAGATTTCTAGGTGAAAACTATCTTTCAAGGTGTTTGCATCTATACAGGGCACCATTGAACTCCACTGAGCAGTGTGCAACTATGCACAAACACAAGGCTTAGATACAGGTGAAATTAAACACTTTTAAGCTAAACTACCAATGGGAAAGCACACAATGAGCTTTCCTCCAGTAATTTCCAACTCAGATGAGGTTCAGACTACACACTTTTGCCACAAGGGTGCAGGCTATGCCCTCATAAAGAATGATGGCTGGAATAATGCTCATTTGTAACAGTACAGTCTAGATTAGCAGATCTGAATCTAGTGCATATTATGTACTAGCTACCTACAGCAACAGAACAGCTTTTTTTAAAGTGCAGAAAAATACAGTAAAATTCAGCAAAATAATATAATGCAGTCATCAAAGTGTAAAGAAAACTCACAAGGTACTTATTTTTTCAACTTTAGCAGTGGATGCCTTAGATTTCAACAGAATGTCTATAGACTTCTAGCAAAAGTTGGGAAAAGTTGAGCAGCTCCGGTTAAAAGAGAGTAAACCTGCACAAATACGATGCTTAAATACAGGACAAATTAAGTACTTTTAAGCTAAACTATCAATGGGAAAGCGCACATTGAGCTTTCCTCCAGTATCTCTCACTTAGATGAGGATCAGCCTACACACTTCTGCCAAAAGGGTGCAGGCAGGGTGCTCCTATTGTAAGATGTCTGGAATAGTGCTCAAGTATAACAATGTAGTCTAGATTCAGCACATCTTAATCTAGTCTATGCTATGTACTTGCTAGTTAAGGCAGCAGAACAGCTTTTTTAAAACACAGAAAAATACAGTAAAAATCAACAAAATTGGGGTGGAGGTTCTGTTGCACTTCCAGCTTCTGTTCCTGGTGGGGAGACAGCTAGGAGAAGATGTGAAGTAATGGAGGGAGAAAATAGTTGTTCTATGAGTGATAGGAGTGTGGTTCTGTCTGCTGGACAGAAAAATTGTTGAATGGTAAAAGGATAGTACAAATAGTGTCTAGCTGATTTTAAATCTAAGGATTTTGAAGAAGTTGTTGCATGTGCAGTGGTGCAGTGGTCTGCATTGTCACCTCACAGCAAGAGGTTATCCAGTTTGATTCTCAGCTGGGTGCCTTCTGTGTGGAGTCTGTATGTCCTCCCTGCATGCGTGTGGGTTTTCTCCAGGTGCTTTGGTTTCCTCCCTCATTACAAAGACATGCACTTGTTCCAACTCAAACTTTCTAAGTAAAAAATAATAAATAAAATAAATAATAAATAAATGAAATTGCTTCTGAAGGATTAATTTATTGAACAAAGGTGATACTGGAGAAGACTGTGAGATTTTGTGGTTGGAAATGATGGAAAAGGTTTTCAGTATGGACAGTGAGTTGGACGGAAACGAAGTGAGTCATGAGTTGAATGGACATAAGCCTGCAGGTGGGATGCAATCTAGAAAATCATATGCTGATGCAGTTGGAAGGAAAAATGGTAGTGTAAACTTTAGTAAAATGAAAAAAAGGATTTAAAAAGAAGAAATAACACACAGATATTTTGTGTGTAAAAAGTCAGTGTTACCTTTGGGTTTTGAAGCAAAATACATTACATCTTAGATTCATTATTGGAAGAGATACATTAGGTGACTTAAAATTTGAGACTGAAAACTTAAGGGAAAGTTTTTTTTTTTTTTTTAATTCTGAAAAAAGAAGGACTGTTAAGAGTGTAATGAGTTTATTTTTTCCATGCAAGGTACTCAATTAAAAAAGAAAACTCTTTGTTTAATTTCGCACTGATGAAATTGAATTAAAATATGTTAAAAATATTAACGATTTTGAAAATTATGTATGAAAGCGGTATTTGGAATGGGGTTGGGAAGTGGAATTTATTTTAAAATATCAAAGTTATGTGATAAAGCATTTACCAAGTGTTACATATAGGAACAATTAGGTATATGGGACAGCTAAACACTTACTTTTTTGCAGGAATTTCAATAATCTGATAAATGAGCGTACACAAATAAGATGTAATCAATGCAGAGAAAATGCCACATGATGATAATATAATGTAAAATCGGATGTAGAGCATGGAAAGTGAAGGGCATTTTTGATTTGATTAATAAAAGAATAAGCAACATCATTTTGATCAGGATGATAAAGAAAGTATAGTAGTATCTGAAAGTAATGAGAAAGTAGAGAAAATGGGGAAAAGATGTTAATGAAAAAGAGAATGAAGTAATAAATGATGACTTAGATAAAAATGTTAGGTTTCAGGAGTGTGAAGGTAACTGTACTGAGAGTATGGAACATGATGACAAAATTAAAAGTGATAACTTAGATGTTTATGAGGGAAGTGTAAAGGATGTTAAGAAAATAAATTTTATACCTGCTAGGGTGAGGGTGAGAAAAAGAAGATTTAAAAAAACATCACCATAGATTAAAAAGATATTTATGGAGTAGTTTTAGATACATTTCAGTTAATGAAAATAGTAAAAATCTGATTATGAGGCTCAAGGAACAGTTGTATATCAACTCAGAAAATATATTCAATTGGGGAAAGAATAAAAAAATAAGAAAACAAAATTTTAAAATACTTCCCTTAAACTAACAAAAAGGAAAAGCAATAACTTTGGAGTGCTTTCAATAAACGTGAATAGTACTATTACTAATATTGTAAGATGGATAGGGCTACTGGACTGGTATGCTAAATGTGATTTAGAAATTACTCATTCATGGTGTCACCAATAAGTGCACGATACCTCTTCTTGTTTGTAAAAGTAAAAATGGATTTATTGCAAGAGAATAAAAACCATTAAACAGTGTTTAGCACTTTCACCCACCAGAATGTGGGCTTCTTCAGAACACTTTTTTAGAAACAAACAAGCTGTTTAAATTTAAAAATTGGCGCCAAAGAAGATGGCATTTAAAGCCATATACATGTTATTCACTTCATTGTACATGGTATATAAAGCACCATATAACTATACTTCCTACTGAACATAACATTCAACTAAAAACTAGACATAGAATTTGAATGCATATCTGCTACACTTATACAACAACTTCACAAATCACTCAGCAGTCATTCAGTAGTTGATGTAGAAATTATTCTTATAGAGGATGTAAGATTCCTGAGAAGTGAAGAAAGAAATAATATGGAATATAGAGATTAATGTTGCTCTATAGTGGCTTTATTGTTAATAAAAAACACTAAACATATTAGATGTAATGCTGGTAATGATGGCAAGGTTAACCATTGTAGATGTGAGTTGGAGAGAATATGTTTATAGGATTATAAGATTACATTCAAATACAAATGGAAAGGAAAGGGCGAAAATATATTTCATCAGATATTTGATTGTGTGTTGGTTAATATGAAAATTATTTTTGCATGGGACTTTAATTGTGATTTAAGAAAAAAATGTTAAAAGACAGGGACGGATGTTAAAAATACAAAAGTAATAAAATGTGGCAAGTTAGCTGTGTGGTATAGTCAATTGACTTATAGAAAAGGGACCATTGCATCTGAAATTGATTCTTTTCTACTATAGGGGGGTTGTGAGGATAGCAGATGGTGATTCAGTATAAAGTTTTTTTTATTTGAATCATCTAACAATATGGAAGGAGTTGGTGGAAGAAATGGAATATATTAAAATAGGAAAGGAAATTAAAATAAATTATTGGATGAAATTGGAGAGTGGGAAGCATTTCAGTTATAGAGGAGTCATACAACCATGGGGGACCTTTATAAAAACTGACCTAAATAGTGTATTGAATTTAAAAAAAATTATATAAAATGTTTTTTTTCCAATTGCAGGATGATGTAAGACAGGAATAGAAAGCAAAGTATGGAAAGATATATAGAAAAATATATTGGGGAATTTAGACATAAATACAAGAGAGCATTATGATATGGAAAAGGAAATACACACAATAAATCAAGAGAAAAGGAAGATATTACTATTTAAGGAGAGATGTTATTTGCAAGGTAAATATAGGAGGTGTTTCCATACTTGGGTCAAATAGTAAAGGAGGATATTAATATAATGATGGAAATTAAAAATGTGAAAGAGAGGTAAAAGGAAGACGAGGAGGATATTAGCATAATGAGGGAAATTAAAAATGTAAAAGGAAAGGTAAAAGGAACACAAAGCAAATTACAAGGACCACAGTGCAGCATGTAGAAAATATGTATAAATATAGAAAGAAAATAAGATAATGTAAAGTAAAAAAAAAATCAAGAATGATTTCTGGAAGAATTTGAAAAAGAAATTACTATTAAAGAGTTGGATGAAGTGTTTAGATAAGCAAATGGTAGTTCAGTATCTAGTACATATGGTTTCGGGTATGAAATGCATAAAACATTAAGGGATTGGCAATTGGACTGTTTTGTAAAAGTTTTGAATGAATGATTTAAAGGAAAATTTGTTTTTGAAAAGTTATATAATGGAATATTTAAATTTATATGGAAGTAAGATGAAAAAATGAAAGAAAAATTAAATAAGAATTTGGAGACTTATCAAATTAAATCATATAGATTATAATGTGTTATGAAAATAATACACAGGAGACTGGATGGAAGGATGAAGGGCATTATAGAAGAAAGTATATATGGTATAAAAGAGAAGGGATGCTAGGAATTATTACTGGTGGCTTTGGAAATCACGGATGATATTATAAATAACAGTTAAAATGTGAAATGTATGGTATTTGATATTAGAAAGGTAGTTGATACAGTAGGACATGATGTTTTATGGTAAAATGAAAACAGCCATAAACTGAGAAGGTGTCTAGTTTTGTAGCATCATATAATTTAATAATTCACACATCTGCAGTAGTTACAGGGGGCAAAAAGGAGAGCAGCAGCAAATTGTAAATAAAACTGTTTTTAAAAAGTAGAGAAGACCAAATGTGAAAATAAGAACAAAAATGATACTGTGTAATAGACAGACATATGTGTGAGACAACTGGGTAATTTTCTATACATATATATATATATATATATATATATATATATATAGAGAGAGAGAGAGAGAGAGAAACTTTTTTTGACTTAACATTTGAAACTGATGGACTGATGAGGATTTCTGGAACTATGTAACAAAAAGAAGGACAATTATCAATGGAGTAATTATTTGTTTTCTGGTAGTAAACTAAATGTTAAAATGTTACTTTGCAGTTTAGTAAGAAACAAACCAAGCAATGCTGATACTGAACAAATGTTTAATAAAACAGAGCTCTCAGGTCAAACAAACCCTTCCTCGGTGTATATATTGATGAAGGGTTTGTTTGACCTGAAAGCTCTGTTTTATTAAACACTTATTCAGTATCAGTGTTGCTTGGTTTGTTTCATACTGCATCCATTGTTGGTTTCATGAACTAAGCTTTGTTCTGCAACTGTTTAGCTTTTTTGAGATCTTTGCAGTTTAGACCTGATGAGCTGGAAAAGGAGGATGTTTAAAAATGCAAGTGAGGTCTGTGTGAAAGTGTTGATACTATTTTGAAAGTTAAACATGAGAGTAACTTATCGAACAGTGGGTAAATATTGAAGCTGTTTTGAAATGTGAAGAAAAAAAGATGGTGAAACACTTGGCAAGTGATATTTTTATGGCTGGTCATAGAGGGATATTAAAATATGCTGGCCAGCCTAAATCATATTTCTTTTGTGGAGACTTTTTGCATTTAATTAAGGGTTGTGACTTGGTATGCTGTAAGCAGTCTGGAGAGAAAGGAAATACATCAAGAGGATGAGTGCATGAATGTAAGTGAAAAAATGGACATTTTTGGATAGTTTATCAAGAACAAATAATAAATAATGAAAAAGAAGGAAAAGAAAAGAAATCATCACAGGAAAAGACAACAAGAGGCTGGGGGTGAACTAAGAGAAGAAGAAGAAACTAAAGAAAAAAAAATATAGAGGGAAAAATAAGGAGGGAGTCCTGCAGAAAGAGAGGTCAGATTGATACTATAATATATATATGAAGTTTTAGCCAGTGAAAAATCTGATTCTGAGGAACAAATATTATTTGTTCATAAACTCAGGAAAAACATATTTAGGCAAAGAGCAAAAATAAGAAAATAAAAATTGTAAAACTAGTTCCCCTAAATTTAAAATAAATCAAAAGTCACAATTTTAGACTGCATTCAGTAAATGTGAACACTATTATTAACATTCTAAAAAGGATAGGAATACTGAAATGGTGTGTTAAAAGTGATGAGGATGCCATTTTGTTAGGGGATGCAAGATTCCTGACAAGTGAAGAAAGAATGCAAACTGAAAAAAATGTGGGGTGGAAGTATAAACTTAGAGAAAGTGAACATTGTTCTAGAGTAGCTGTGTTGTGTAAAAATAATAAAAATACTAGATGTAAAGTTGCTAAGGGTGGGAAGATTAACTGTTGTGGATGTGTATTATATTATATTACATGCATATATAACTAGAAAGGAAACAGAGAATCTGTTTATATCAACAAAAAAACAGCCAGTCCTGAGTAAGGTGCCTCTTCAGACCAAAATCACGAAATAGAGAAACAACAAAAGAGGCTCACCGCAGCTTAATCCAACGTAGTTTAATACAAACATTATTACAGGAACAGGATCCAATAGTGAGCGCTTTCACATTTAAAAACGTTTCAGCAGACTTCAATACTGTTCATCATTTTCCTCTAGCTTTTATACTAACTATTAAACTCATTCATCCAATCTCACCTTGCCAGTCATCATGACCTCATAAAAACAATTAAACAATTAATCTCCTTAAGGTCGAAATACATCGACTATCTTATATATCTATATATCTATATATCTATATATATATATATATATATATATATATATATATATATATATATATATATATATACATTTTTTATAAGCTCCATATATATTTATAAGGCCAGTATATTGAATAAATAGACAATATTTTCACATTACACTACACATGGTTTGATGTTATACAGATTTTAAAGTATTAGTGTTTTAAATTATGAAATGAATTTGCAGGTCATGTGATTGTATAAGCGTATTATAATTATTATGTATTTATATATATATATATATATATATATATATATATATATATATATATATATATATTTTTTTTTTTAGTAAGTGGTTTTAACTATTATATTTGCAATAGTTGTGTTTTATATTGTGTTTACATCAAATTTAATATAGAATTATTAACATATTTTTATGCATATATCTTTATATGCAGATAAGCATTTGACATCTAAACTATGTTGAATTAAGCTGTGGCATGCCTCTTTTGTTGTTTCTCTATTTAGAGAATCTGTTTAATCAAATAGTAGAACATATGGTGGTTAACAGGATAATTAAAAGTGCAGGGGACTTTAATCATGATTTAAGGGGGAAATGCAAAAAGAAAGGGAAAATAAAAATACAGGAAGTGATAAAATGTGGTAAATTATATGCGTTTAAAAAAAGCTAATGGACTTATAGAAGGGGGCACTTCGATCTGAAAACAACTATTTTGTATTATGAGAAGGCTTGGGGAGTACCAGGTTGTGATACATTTGTGACAGGTTTTTCAGACCATTTAGCCATAAGGATGGAGGTGATCGAAGAAAGGGAGTATATTAAAATAGGAAATGGAATAAAAAGAATACAATGAGAAAGTAAGGGATGAATTAGGAGAGTGGGACTATGAGAATTATGGAAGGATAATATGACCATAAAGGACTGCTATAAAAAATGGTCTGTATGATGGCTTGAACTTAGAAGTTAAAAAAGTAGTTTTTCAATGGCAGGATGATATAAGAATGAAAATGAAAGTGAAGAATGGAAAATGTATAGAAATGGGTTAGATACATTAAAGCATGCTACAAGAGAGTATCATGGTATGGAAAAGGAAATATATAAAATGAAACAAGAAAAAATAAGGCATTACTGATTTACCAGAGATATTTACAAGGGATAAGGGAGGGGATATCTGCACATTTGGGTAAAATAGCAGACGATGGTATTAGTATAATGAGGGAAATGAAAAATGTAAAAGAAGAGGTAAAAAAGACACAAAAGTAAATTATGAGTAGTGTAGTACATCTTGTAGAAAATATGTATAAGAGCAAAAAGAGGGAGAATAAGGCAAAATGGAAAACAGAACAATTTGCTGAATGAGTTAAGGAAGAACATGAAAAAGTAATTACTGCTTGTGAAATGGATGACATTCTTAATAAAGTTAATTTTGATTCAGTATCTGGCCCAGATGGTATAGTGGTATAGATAATGGAAAGTAAAAAAATAATAATCTATAGGCAAAGGGAATAGTTTGTAAATGCACTTAATGAATGGCTGAAGGGAAAGATTTTTTATGAAGAGTTCTGTAGTGGGGTATTAAAATTTATATGGAAGGAAAATGAGAACAATGAAATCAAAAACGTGGATACCTATCACACTAAATAAGACAGAATGTAATGTCTTAATGAGACTAACAGAGAGGACAATGGAAGGAAGGATGCGGAATATTATGGAAGAAAGTATATATGATATAAAAGGGAAAGGATGTCAAAAACTGTTATTGGTTGTGAGAGGAATTGTGAACTATAAGTAAAAGGGAGGATGTGAAACTTAATATTAGCAAGGCATATGATGCAGTAGGAGTTGGTACTCTATGGGATTTTATGGTGAAGTATGGAATAGGTAATAGAATTAGGAGACTGTGTATGTCTGCTTATCTAAACAATAGAGTGAGAATGTTAGTGAATGGGTGGCTAAGTAAAGAAATATGCATGATATGTGTTATAAGACAAGGATGTCCTATATGGAATAATGTTTGCACTGGTAATATATGTGATAATGAGTGAAGTAACTTATAAAATAAAAGATGCTAGATATGCAGTGCAAAAGGAGAAGGTGATTCCGTTAGTTTTCACATACAAAGACAATTTAGTTGCTTATAACAAAATTTGGATGAGGGAAGTGTTTGTTGGTTTGAATGGATATTTAAAAGAAATGGTAATTGTTTGTGTCTTTTGGCTTTTCCCAGTTAGGGTTCGCCACAGCGTAACTCCGGTCCGCTAATGATTGGCAGTAGAGTTTTACATGCTGGCTTGCAGGGCCTAATGCACAACCTTCAACGAAGGAATGCCCATTCATGCATGTCACCACACAGAAGACGCTCTAACTGAGAATCGAACGGGCAACGTCTAACTCTGAGGCGACAACGCTACCGCAGCACCACCACCGCAGTATTTAAAGGGAATGGTAATGATCATGAATAAAGATAAAAGTTAAAGTTTGGGTAATCTGGTGAAAACTGGGGATGTGAATTTTTCAATGAATTAGTTGTTTTTGCTAGGGATAACATTTTGGAAAAAATATGTAGTTATGCAATAGGATGGTTTGATGAAATAAATGAAAGCCTTATATCTTCTGTTGAGGACATATCACTGACATTCATAATATAGATATGAATATGATTCTGCATGGATATTATAAGGACAGGAAGAAAGAATATGTGAGAATGATAAATAAGAATTTATTTTATGTAATATAGGTAATTTGAAATGAAAGACTGAATGAAATTTTGTTTAATGGAAAACGGACTTTCATTTATTTTACATTTGTTTACTGGGAAATTCCGACTGAAATAAAACCTGTTTTGAGTAGATGCCCGGGGAGAAAAGCTCAACATAGTAACAATACATAAAAATATTAAACATAGTGATGATTCAATGGAAGAAAAAGACATAGATATAGTAATACAATTATAATAAGACAAATAGAGTTTGCAGTTGTAATGGTTGTGCAATATTGCTTAAAATGGAAGCAAAACTCAGTGTGGCCTATAATGGTAATTAGAGCATATTGCACATTTTCTGATTACCTTGTTTTCGTTGCATTTTGGACAATACATTTCAGCTACTGTGTTCTGCAAGATAATAAGTGATGCCAGAGGCTGGTTAAGAGAGCTGAAACACACAGTGAAAGATGAACACTCACATAACAATGTGCTTTACGCAACAAACCAGAATTACTTAACCTTGACATTAATTCAGGCTATTTAGCCATGGGTGTCTTGCTGACTTTTATACTGATGATGTGAGCTACACAGCTGAATATTTGCCAGTTTACCTGATTGCAAAATTAGATTCGCTCTGATAATGGTTTGATACATAAAAAATTATGCAACTATTTTTAAAGTTTATTACAGAAAGGCTTTTTAGTTTGTATAACATCCAGAAGCCTTTTCTTGCCAACTATTTGGCATGTGTCTTCTGGCCTCAACTGTCCAGGAAAAGAAGGAACACTAATTAATGATTTCACACAATGTTGAGCAGTACTCATCTTAACTAATATATATCTATATCTATATCCTGAAGAAATATAGGTGGGGACTATAAAGCTAGAAAAGAAATAAGGCACTGTACGATACACTGAGATTGCTGAAGCTTTCAGCTTTCACAAATGGTTTCTTTGCATGAAAAATACTGCACATGAACAGTAAAATATAACAATCAACTATTTTGACTTAAGATGCCGCTAACAGTTCTATCCTCTTCAGAGTAGTGCAAAGTGCAAGTTACTACTGTCGGGCTGACACTCTGAGTAACAATTTATCTGCCTTAGAGCTTTTATGCATTACTCACCTAACACGTTTTAACAAGAGCATTGATTAGTTTTTCATCAGACTGTCTGTACAGTCAATGTAGCGATATATGCAATCATCTATCCAGTCAAAGCTGTGGGTCTACTTTACCAGTTCATAATACTTTTCTGTTCAAAGTTTTTGAGAACACCTGGAATCAACAGCCTCAACATCATCATCATCATCATCAACCTCCATTTTAATATGTGTGGTTGGGGTGTTAGGTCAACTCATAAGGGATGACAAAAATAATTTCCTAGCTCCTGAAAATTTGGTACAATCATTGAATCCCCCAAACAATGTCAATATACTTCAAGAGGGACTTACACAAACCAATGATTGGTGCCAAAGCTACGGACTCAAACTCAGTGCTAAAAAATGCATTATCATCTACTTCAGTAAAAACAATATCACTGCAGACTATCATATAAATAATAATAATACTCTAAGTAATAACTCAGTAGTGATACATTTGGGAATGCAAGTTGACCGTAGTCTAAACTTTGGCCATCATGTATTTGCTGAAGTAAAAAAGGCATTCTATGTCACACACCTCATTAGCAAAGCCATTGATTCAAGAGTGAAAAAGGTCATAACTCCCCTGTACTCGACCCACATCAGGACAATAATTTAGTACAATTCTCTCTTTAGTATGTACCTCATCAGGCACCTGCAGCAAATTGAGAGACCTCAGAGATTTCTAACCAAGAAAATTCAGGGTCTCCAGCACATATCATACATTTACAGACTGAAGTCACTATCACTGTACTCAGTAGCATACAGACTACTTATAGGAGACTTGTGACTGGCCTACAGATCAATCTCAGATTCAAACTTAATGGAAATGCTGCACATCTGAAAGTCAAATGGGACAAGGGTCACCCGGTCTTGGGACCTTAACCCAGCCTGCAACATATATAGGACCTACTGAAGAGACAGATATGTCTCTCAGAGGTTGTCAGTCCTCTGGAATAGGTTACCATTTCACATTAAAAAGAACCTCTCCATGACATTGTTTAAGTATAGCATGGATGACTGGATGGGAAGGCATAAATTCTTGCAGAGGATTTCACCTATGACCCTCATAAATATAGGCAGTCATTGCTAACTAAAATCTCGAGTCTAGGCACGATCCTTTAGATTATTTCCCTAGCATTGTATTAAGTGCACATGAGTAGGCTTAAATATACCTTCAGGTTAGTAGCCTAGAAACCACCTATGAACTTTTGCCATCTCTCTTAATTCCCTGGCACTCTCTTGCCTTCTTCCTAATCAGGTCTGACTGTCACAAGTTTTCTTTCATGCATTTCCTTTGCTCTCTTAGCAGGATGTCACCATTTTCTCTTGCATTCTTTTTTTTTTTTTCAATAATCCGTCTTTTATTGTTTTTCAATTACATAACTACACAGTATAAATATTTACAATATATACATGATTGCTTCCAAAAGTTACATAAACATTGTATATTAATGCAAATTATTACAAAAAGAAATACAACATGAAAAAGTCAACAATCTGTATTATTGTTACGATCTATGTCAAATCTAAGATTGAATCAGTCTTATAAATATGTGTCCTGAGTAATAGTGGATAGGAACCTCTAGGCCAACACAATATTGAAGATTTGCTCCCATATTTTTATATTATTTATGCTTTTCTTATGGTCATTGATTAACAATTTATGCGCTAATATGTGTCTGATTGCTAATGTTCTAAAATTTTCCCAAGATGTCTGAGTCGGGTTCAACCAGTTTGAATCTATGTATAGTTTCATTAATAAACAAATATTCATAATTATGATCTTTTTTGATTAATCTAAGTTATCTGGAGGAATATGTAGGATTATAAATTCCCAAGAGAGTGTTGAATGCTGGTATCCCATTTTCTGTAATTGAAGTTTTAATGAATTCCACAGTTTAAAAATGCATTTGCAACTCCAAAACATGTGAAACAAGTCAGCTGTCTGGTCTGTACAATAAGGACATTTAGGCGAGTTCTTTGAGTCAAATTTATGAAGAATAAGACGGGTATAGTAGGCATTGTTAAATATCATCAATTGTGTGAATAGTAATTTCTGAAGGGATTCTCTTGCATTCTTTCTGTCGCTACCAAACGCTCTTCACAAACTCATCTGCTGCACTCCTGCACATGTGATTAAACCACTATAATCTGTACTCCTTGACCTTTTAGGGAACTGAGGCTACTTTGACTTTTGCTCTGATGTACTTGTTAGAAAAATATGTATTAATGTATATGTTTAGTGCTTATTAGAAGCTAAAAGGGTTAACACATTTCATTCTATTTTATGTACAGCTTAGTTTTGTATGAAACTACAGATGCTTTTCAGACTGCAATATGCTTTCTGAAACTGCAAGATGCTCTCTGACCTAATATTTGCTAGCACAGCAAAATTCATGTTTATGCCTTTTGGAAATTTACTGAGAAGCAGGTGAGTATCTGCTAGGTCAGGAAAATAATGAATAGAACAATACTGTTTTCTATAATGTTACTGAACTTGAACAATCAGCTCTGTTCGTGTTATGAGAACATGCTCAGCTGCAGAAAAGATAGATACAGTTGAACAAAGACTGCTTGAAGAAATGAACTATAATCTGTACTTGCTTTGTGCTCGAATTAGCCATAGTACCTTGAATGGTAACATTGCATAGTGAGAAGTTGTATCTGACCGGTGGTCATCAAGGCCACGTTGTTTTTCTTAGGACGTTTTTTTTGTAAACTTGATAGGCCAGCAGAAAATCATGGACAAACAGCTGCTATGAAATAATATTGAAAGAACTTGTGATTTATTACGTCAGCTTAGTAGGCAATGTCTTGTAAGAAATGTATAAGAATGGCTTCAACTTCCTGATTCTAGTTAGACAAACTCTGTATTAGCACGTTTTTGTCTCCTTGCTGCAAGATTAAAGTGCCTTAACCTGAACCTGCCGTGTGTTGATCTTTTTGAAGTTGTTTTTCCTTTGACAGATTGGTCCTTCGGACCGGAAACTCTCACTTCTCCTGAGGTCAGATGGGCCAGGTGGCATGAAACTATACGAGGAAGAGACCACATCGGTTCTTTTGCTCTGAAAGACCTCTGACTGAATTGTCGTTCAAAAGATGCCAGCTACTTTTCTAATCTGCGACTGGAGGACGAGTTAACGGTTTTCCATCAAACCTGGTGATCAAGCACGGAGGCTCAGGTAAGGTGAGAATTACCTTTTTTCTGTTTTAGATCAGGGACTTGATTTGTATCATCTGTCAGGAGATTTGTTTTGTACAAGTCAGGGACAGGAAGATTGCAGTCTTGTCATAGATCAGGGAAACAGAATAGGTAAGACAGTTATTCTAGATAAACTGTGAAAAAGAGAAATTGTGGTACCACGTAAAGATAAGAAGGGTTACGTAACATTTTCAGAACAATATGGGAAATAAGTGCACAGAACGTTCCCAAGATCCACCGTTAACTGAAGATGCAAAATATATGCAATTACAGCGTGCCTACAATGTTAGGTACTATACAAAATGGGTTAATAAATATGAATTTGATGGCAAATTAGAAAAATCCTCACTTATTAAACTTGTCAAACAGCTTAAAACTGACGCAAAAGGTCAGGTGAAAAAGCAACGTCAATTAGGCATTCCTCAGGCACACAGGTGGATTGAGGAAGCAAACTGTAGGGAGCAAAAAAGTAATAATTCAAAAGTTATGTTTCTAGATAAAGAATACAATAATTTGGTAATAGCATCAGCCCCTCTGCCCCGTCCACTTCCCTTACTGGAATATGAAGCGAGTGGACAAGCTGATCCACCTCCGCTATACCCGGCTGTCTCCGCGAAGCCAAGACCGTATGTCAGAGATCCCATCGAGACTAGGTCTCAAACACGTAACTTAAGAAGGGATACTGAGTTATATCAAATAAACAAAAATTCACGAGCTATGAGTGAAGAAGAGATATGTCCACTCAAAGAAGTACCAAATCCTCAGGCAGGACAGGAAGGGCTGGACCCGACTCTCCTAGTATATAGACCGTGGACACCGGAAGACATCCAGAAAGCCACAGAGGGAATTCCCCATCCAAAAGTTAATTTTAGAAAATTCTTAGAAGACTTACAGGGTATGAGGTTAAGTTATCATTTAAATGGAGAAGAAGTAGAAAACGTAGTTAGACAAATCATAGGTCCAGACTGGCACATGATCAGGGGCAACTGGAATCCCCGTGACACAGAACACAAGCCACTCCCACATAGCAACGCGGAACTGGATAACAGAGTGAAAGGTCTAACAGACCAAATCTCTGAGAAATGGAAGCCTAGGACAGACTGGACTTGCATTAATCAATGCATCCAACAAGAAGGAGAAACTGTTGACAGATATTATGCTAGATTATTAGAGTGTTTTAATAACCACTGTGGAATGCAGGTGCCTGAAGACCAAACACATGATTCCCCGTATGAGCAGCAGCTAAAGAATGCATTTTTGAAAGGCAGTATTTTGCCTATAAGCAGCTTTATTACAAAACACATGGTAGACCACCGTACAAGTAGATTAATGTCACTACTTGAATATGCTAGACATGCCGAAAGGCATTTTAACAGTAAAAAGAAAAAGAAAGCCCAAGTATTTTCTGTAGAAGATGGAGCAGAAGTTTATGTAGTACAGTCCGGGAAAAAGGGCAAGAAAAATGCCCAGGGAAACAAACCATCTGATAAACGATCAGACGAGTTTGAAGAGAGAAAGAAAAGGGGTGAATGTTTTAAGTGCGGAAAAAAGGGACATTTAGCAAGAGATTGCAAGCAAAACAAGAAGGTAGCCATGGAAGATAAGGAGGGTGAGGACTGACTATATGATAGTCAAGAATCACTAGAAGGGAGTAACCGAGAAAAGACAAATGCAAATGTGATAGAGGGAGTAGAGGAAGTGCAAGAAATCGCAGATGGTGAAGAAAGTGAAATTTTAGACTTAGCATTATTGAGCCTAGAGCTCTATTTAGCAGACACGAAACCGGAAGTTACACTTCTGGTAGAGGGGAGGGAAGTAAAATTCTTGTGTGACTCAGGGGCATCACGGACCCTGATACATCCTTCCAAACTACCAGAAAATTCAGAATCATTTGATTACATATTAATGAAAGCAGCTAATGGACAGCTGTATCGGGACCCACTCTCCCATAACATAGCAATAACTGACCCTGTTTCAGGGATGACCCAGAAAAGCAAAATTGTTGTTTCTGCAAAATGCCGAGTAAACCTTTTGGGCAGAGATCTTATGCAAATATTCGGCATAGCAGTAGTTCCGACTATGCAGGGTATGGAAGCACAGCGACAAATGGATACTTTTGTGGTGCGACCGGAGGGTGAAACATTTTATTGGTACAGCCAGGACTTAGTAACAACTGGTCCAGGGGCAGTAACCGAAGAGCTAATGAATGTAGCCATCAGTAAGTCCCCCTCCCTTGACACTGATAAACAGCATTTGTTGCACTGTACTCTGTATTACTGTAGCACACCAGGACCTGATAAGGAATATGAGCAAGAACTGTATAAAAACCATGCAAACAGATTAGTATTACGTAATCTGTACTGGAACACAGAAGGGAACAGTGTAGTTAGCTGTTTATTGCCCCAGGAATTCTTTGCACTCTATAAATTTAATCGATTTCCACATGTTAGTTTAACTAAGGACAAGAATGTGAAATGGGCAGACCTAGGAGAAAAACTCATATAGTGGGAAAAACAGACAGAGTTAGAACTGTCAGAACAGGGCGTACAGAAGCAGAGGCTAAATTGGATAACACAGACACACCCAGCTGTACACTTGCAGTCTAGCAAGGACAGTTGATTAGCACTCTTACTAGAAGAGGAAGAAAATGCCTTATGGAGCATGCCAGAAACTCTCTGGTCAACAGGGAAATCAGATGTAGGACTAATTCGTACAGTGGGACCAGTTATTATCATGCCAAAATCAGCATTTAGACCTGAAAAGAAACAGTATCCCTTAAGGAAAGATGCAGAAGTAGGAATCAAACCTATAATAGCAGCTTTACTTAAGGAAGGAGTACTGGTAGAATCTCCCGATTCACCATGTAACACATCCTTATTTCCTGTCAGGAAAGCAAACGGAGAATGGCGTATGGTCCAAGATTTAGAAGCTGTAAATGACGCAGTAATACCTAGGGCACCTACGGTGCCAGATCCACACACCCTATTGAATGATTTGAAGCCTCAACAGAAGTATTTTTCTGTGGTAGATATTAGCAATGTGTTCTTTTCGATACCGATACATCCTGACAGCCAACATTGGTCCGCATTCACATTTCAGGGGAAAAGGTATACATACATTTGACTACCACAGGGGTATTGTGAAAGCCCAACAATATTCGCACAAGAGATGCAAGCAACTTGGCGGGATTTAGCCCACCAAGAGGCAGTCATATTTTACTTTATGTAGATGACATCCTGCTGGCAGCCCCCACCCAGCAAGAATGCAGAGAAGATACCATAGCATTACTACACTTTCTAGCCACTCAAGGACATAAAGTAAACAAAAACAAATTGCAGCTTTGGAGAAAGCAGGTTAAATACCTGGGATATATAATATCCAAAGAAGGCAGAACATTAGATGAAGATAGGAAAATAGCAAGTTTACAAGCACCCAAACCGACTACCAAGAAGGAAATGATGTCCTTCCTGGGTACGACTAATTTCTGTTGGAGTTGGATTCCAAACTATGCCTTGGAGTCTACTCCACTGACCAACTTGATATACAAGAAGCCTATGGCAGCACAATATTTATTACAATGGACACCAGAAGTAGAATCAGCTTTCTGTAAACTAAAACAATTGATAGCATCCTCATTAGTTTTAGGATTACCAAACTATCATAAACATTTTTTCCAAACTGTAGATTGTAAGCAAGGTTATATGACATCAGTGTTAACACAGCAACATGGGGATAAGCAATGCCCCACAGCTTACTATTCATCACAGTTGGACCCAGTGGTGCGATCCTTGGTCCACTGTGTACAAGCAGTAGTCGCAGCTGCAATGGCAGTACAGGCTTCGGCCTCAGTGGTGTTGTTCCACCCTCTCACATTGAGAGTGCCTCATGCAGTCGTGATTATTTTACTGCAAGAAAAGGTAGCATATCTTTCTCCTGCTAGACATCTCTCCTGTATGACTAAGAGCTAAAAGGGTTAACACATTTCATTCTATTTTATGTACAGCTTAGTTTTGTATGAAACTACAGATGCTTTTCAAACTGTAATATGCTTTCTGAAACTGCAAGATGCTCTCTGACCTAGTATTTGCTACCACAGAAAAATTCATGTTTATGCCTTTTGGAAATTTACTGAGAAGCAAGTGAGTATCTGCTAGGTCAGGAAAATAATGAATAGAACAATACTGTTTTCTATAATGTTACTGAACTTGAACAATCAGCTCTGTTCGTGTTATGAGAACATGCTCAGCTGCAGAAAAGATAGATACAGTTGAACAAAGACTGCTTGAAGAAATGAACTATAATCTGTACTTGCTTTGTGCTCGAATTAGCCATAGTACCTTGAATGGTAACATTGCATAGTGATAAGTTGTATCTATCCGGTGGTCATCAAGGCCACGTTGTTTTTCTTAGGAAGTTTTTTTTGTAAACTTGATAGGCCAGCATAAAATCATGGACAAACAGCTGCTATGAAATAATATTGAAAGAACTTGTGATTTATTACGTCAGCTTAGTAGGCAATGTCTTGTAAGAAATGTATAAGAATGGCTTCAACTTCCTGATTCTAGTTAGGCAAACTCTGTATTAGCACGTTTTTGTCTCCTTGCTGCAAGATTAAAGTGCCTTAACCTGAACCTGATATGTGTTGATCTTTTTGAAGTTGTTTTTCCTTTGACAGTACTCTTTTTTTTTTTTTTCACAGTTTGCAAACCTCAACCCATCTCAGACACGTTATCTGCATCATATCAGGATACTTCTACTGCTCTGCCAAGGCTTTTTTTGCCATCCAGAATCATGGTCACACTACTGTTTTGAACACCTTACTTATCAGCTTCTATGGCTGCCTTCTATCACACAGTATCCTGACACCATGTGCCAGCTGGCTGTAGCACCTCTGATTCTACCTTTTTTGTTCCCCTTCTGCTTCATTCCTTCCAGCTAACCTATTGCCTCTGCCAAGTCTACGATTTTCAATGCACTATTTCTATTCTAAGGATTGAGCCATCAGGAAACCTAAGATTATGCTATGGTATTGACTGCTTCCACCAGGGCATTTTTTTTGATTTATGACCTACCCCTTGGTATTTCCACTTCCACTGCATCCACCTATTATTTCCAAGGGCTACTCCTCTCTATGGATGAAACCTCCTTGTAGGGAATACTTAAATGAATGCCACCCCTGGGTAGGCATGCCCATCCTTCCCTGCCAATGCTTCAGACACCCATGATTTTAAGTAAACCTGTGTCTCCTGGGCCATAGTTAGGGCTTTATCCCTCTACACCATAGCACTAACCTGTTATTCCAGCATTCATCTTTTCATTCAGACTTCCCTTCTCCTCAGCTACCCCTCCCAGTTACTTGTAGAGTTGCCAGCTGTCCGTTTTTTGACCGGACTGTCCGGTTTTCTGACAAATTGTCTGGTTATAAATTTCATTCAAAACCGGACACATGAAGTCCAGGTTTTGAATGAGTCAAAATTAGGGACACCTTGGGGTAAACATAGAGGCGATTTGTGTCCTTTTGCATAGGTGCTGAAACCACAGAGCGAGGGGGAGGGGCTTTTACAGCTGCAACCTGTAAGACTGTAATGTTCAGGACCCAATGGAGGACTTGTGTGTGTGTGTGTGTGTGTGTGTGTGTGTGTGTGTGTGTGTGTGTGTGTGTGTGTGTGTGTGTGTGTGTGTGAGTGCATCACACGCAAATGTGAATTTTAAAAAGTATGCTGGTTCCCTATCAACACACTAAGCCTGCTGTCAGAGTCATCCACCCACAGTAAGCAAACTCCATTTTATGTCATAAAGCCTGTAAGCAAGCAGCTCCATTTTTTCCTGAAGGCAAGCAGGGACCATTTTCTGAAGTGTGTTTTTCTGAAGGCAAGCAGTGTCCGTTTTTGCATGTAAGCAGCTTTGTTTTCTAAGCCTGTAAAAGCATGTAAGTAGGGTCCATTTTCTGAAGGCAAGCAGGGTCCATTTTCTGAAGTGTGTTTTTCCTGACCCACATAGCAGAGACTAGTTGAAAATTGGGGTCATAACAATGTTGATGGTAATAACAGACAGCACAAGAGTAGGCAGGCTTGAAAGTGGAGGAGACATTTAAATTGGATAGTTGATACTGGACAATGCCTTGAAGAATGTTAAAGGTGCATTACACATTTCACACTGTGTTTGTTGAAGTGATACTTAACATACATTCTTTGACAAGAAATCCTCTTCCAGTAATAGACAGCAAACAACCACTATCCTTGATTTTTCTGAAGACAAGCAGGGTCCATTTTTGCATGTAAGCCTGTAAAAGCATGTAAGCAGCTCCGTTTTCTAAGCCTGTAAAAGCATGTAAGCAGCTCTGTTTTCTAAGCCTGTAAGCAGCTCCGTTTTTCTGAGCAGGGCAGTGCTTTTACTGTTATTATTTTACAAATGTGTCAGATTTTTTTTTTTTTTAAATTCTAAGTACACGTTTATTTTATTTTTCTGAATTTGTTTACCGGCGTAGTGCACTTTGCAATTCTGACCAAGTAAACTGAAGAAAGTTTTCATAACTAAATCATGAACATTTTTAGTGGGTGTACTGTGACTTGTATTATATTGATGCCTGCCTGCACTGTGTCTCCCATGACTTTAATTTCATGAAAAATCTTAGATAGTTGTTGTTTAGCTGAATTAATATGATTTTGTATTATTTACCATGGGTATCAGTCCAAAAAGTCTTAGCACTGTATGTGTGACAGACCCTTTCAATGTGGATTATTGACTATTTAAGACTCAGAATGAGGTACACTTGAAAGCTATGCCTGCTCCAGTAATTGTGTCTACTTTATAGTAATTGCACTTGGTGTCATACCCCTCAGCTGTTCCTGATTTTGGCTCAGAATGTTGCTTCCCCCAATCCCAAATAAAACTGGTGATTTTGGAAGAAGGGAAGGTAGATTGCACTTAAATAATAATAATTAGTATTGTAGACTAAAAAATGCATGCTAATTCACCTTCACTAATTCTGTCACCTTCACAAGTTAACAGTACTAATACTTTTAAAAATGACCCTATTTTTTCTGGATTTGTCCCCTGATTCTGGTAGTAGGGATTTGAGAACTCTGCTCACTTTGAGTTCCATTACTTGTCTTGGGACCGTTTTTGCTGATGCACTGCCGGGCCTGGTGAACATTAGGCCCTGCCTAATCCCTGCAGTTGATAGCAGGAGTGTTAAGGATGTGAGCTATTTTAGATTCAGACAGGAATATAGTAAAGAATAGCTTAGATGTTTTATTTATTTATTTGAGACTGTCCTGCAACGTTGTTTTAAGTATTTCCTGTGATTTTGAACTCTGAAGTTACTTTGTTGATTTTCTGAGTATTGTCTTGCTCTTTTATTATTAAATATATTTAAACCAATCTTTATGGCTGATATTTGTGAGACATATTTAAGCTCTTAGACTACTTGCTATATGGTGACACTGTACAGGCCACTCCTAAATAGCCTTGTTCTTGGTCAGACTACCATTTGGATAATAGTAACATTACACAGTAGGATTGGACACCCTTAGTTAAGGGCCTTATAGTAACTGGCCTTTAACAGAAAAGCATAGTAAATCAGCTGAAAGCAGGCATCCAGAACAGAAAAAGAGGGTGTTCCCATCAGCTGATGTCATGGTGGCATCAGAAAATGGGCAGAGCATGGATGAGAGAGGGGTTGGAATGGGTGGCGTTATGGGTGATGCAAGGGCCTTGACCTTAGTCCGGTTTTAGCCACAAAGAAAGCTGGCAACCCTAGTTACTTGAAAATGTTAACTTGTTCCACTGTTTTCCCCTTCTATTTTAACTTTCTATTACAATTTTCAACTTTTTCCCATTCCAGGCTCCTCTTATTTGCTGAAGGTCCTGTTTAGAGTCTGCATTTTATGGCTTCTTCATCTGTATTCAGCAAGTTTGTTTATCTGTCCACTCTGACCTGTTTGGTAATGTTGCAGCAGTGGGCTCTGAACTGAAGCATGATGCACACCCCTCCCAGTGGGAACTCCTGCATGACTCCAAACACTGTTCGTACTCATGTCATTGAGTTGCTGTACATAGCCGCACTAATTCTACTAATGTATTCTATATTTCATATCGTCATAGGACTGCCTGAATCACCTTTGTTAGGATTTCATCTTATACTTTCACCATCTTTAGAAAGGCCCATTTCGACTCTTCCTCATCTACAGCTTCTACTCCATTATTAGTATCACTGTAAATATTGAGTTGCTTGTGTTGCATCATGCTCTGAATCCAAACTACTAATCTCCCATCTTGCTTGATGCTAATCAGCATATTCATTTAGTAAGTGCCATCTCCATCATGTTCTATCAGTGAGACAGGAGTTTGATACCTTAGCAATGTGGTGGTTTTAAGCCTTGTTAATTACCCTTAGGTGGTGGATAGAAGACACTTCATGCTGAAGCTGATGGGGAATCATACCTCTCAAACTCTTGAGCAAGAATTTTGGACAAAGCCATAAATAATGGGAGTACAAAAGTCCAAAAACAGGGAAAGTTTTTAAATATTACTATTAGAAACTTAGAAAGGTGATAGAATAATAGGCTTTACCTTAGCATTACTTTTCTGAAGGGTATGAAGTCTGAATTGTAAACGTGATGATTCATGGTTCATGATTTTCTGATTTCAATCTTCAATGACTTGCTACTGATTTGCCAGAAAACCACAATTCTATGAGAAGCAGGCCAAAAATCACTACATTCTGTGAATACCTGCACAGGTGAGAGGTATGTGGGGAATGTTTGTTCTTTGATATATTCAAGTGCATCTAGCAGATTTTCTTTCCTAATACCATTATCAATGTGTAAATCTCGGGTCATCCTGGTGTGTGTATCTTAAACACATTTCAGTCTGCTGCATTCTCATCATGGCCACAACTCAACAGTGTGAATTTGGTATTCAAAACCACTGATTATTAACTCTCTCAGTCAATGTCATTACTTTTAAGGTTCATGAAGTCCTTTGATAGTTTGTTACTGGTCTCATTTACCACTGACAACTGGACAGACACTTAACAGCAACCAAAAAATGTTTAATAGCATTCAGGTTCATCACTGGTGGGTACAGAGTCTAGATTTCCACCAATATGGACAAGAAGAAAAACATGTTCATATACCTACCCTAAGTTTTTCTGTGTATCCAGGGATGGCCTTTGGTCAACTGGTGCCCTAGGCAAAGGTTTCCACAGCACTCCCCCAATACCACCTGATAACCCCATCCTGGTCTTCCTATGCCATCCAAATTACTGGAAAGGTGCCCCTGCTAGAGCAGTGCCCTGGGCAGCTGCCTAGTTGGCCTATGCCTAAGACCAGCTATGTGTGTATCCCAAAACTCTGCAGATTGTTGCAGCTTGTCCAGTCTGGAAGGTCATTCATTTTATTTTTTTTTTCAAAAGCATTTAGTTTTCAGGGAATAGAAAGTTATACAGAGTTTCTGTTTCTGTTGATTTTGCATCTGTGCCAAAGGCCACACATTCCATCTCTGACTAGTGGATTTTATGGTAAAAAAGTGTCCTTTATCAGACTCAGTAGCTACATACATGTTTTAATTACAAAAAATACTGAGAAGTCATGCATTTTTCATTTCTTAACCTCTGTCTAATGAAGGATTAGTATGTCGCTCTTCTTCATTGCTTTGTTAATATACGAAACAAAACTGTTTTTTCTAACTCTTTATTTTATTTATTTTTTTGGCATAGATTTTGCAGAATTCTCCTAGAAACCATGAACCTAACCACATCACTGCCAACTTCTACAGTAATGTAACTGGCTACCTGAAAATTACAGACACATTTCTTATTATTTGCCACATTTAGAAGCTGTAAAAATGGTTTACTGTCCCCCACTAGAAAACAAAATTACAAATTAAGCAGATTAACTGCACACTTGCATACAGCCAAAAAGAGAGCATTATCCTCCTTAGTCTTCATTTTAAACCCTCCACAGGAGAAATATAATGATTTCTAGGCTAGGCGTAGCTGTTTGGAATTTTTTACCTACAGAAGAGAAGCAAAAAGAGACAGTTCAGTTATTTAGAAACAAACTAAAACAACTGTTTAAGGACACCAAATACGGTGTTGGTGCTGCCAGAGATATGGAGGTGACATCCTCAACTAGGGGCACTGCTGGCAGTGAAGTTGGCTGTGGTGGTACAGTTGCCATATGTATTTAGGAAACCGGCCTGGATGGTGGCAGATGTGCTGCGCAGATGCTACCACATATAAATGCAAAATAGATGAAAAAAATACAATAAAAAATAAAAAACATAAATTAATTTAAAAGATAGCAAGAAAGAGGGTGGCAAAAAGAAAAAGATGACTACAAATACAGTGAAAATGTTGGTAAAACTTAATCTGTGTCTGACTATTTCATGTGCAGTATAATGTAAAAGTCATGGAACACCATGCCATTTTCACAATGCTGTTCTAATATACAGCCTGTAGAGAACTTGAACCCACAATGTGCAACTATTGTAACCTCAACAAGGCTACAGTTTCATAGTGAGCTACATCAACAGTCTCAAAATAAAATGCAATGTAACACACTTGCAGAGTGGAAGACATAACAACATAATAACCCTTATGGGACATGGACCCACTACTTTCAGGCAGAAAGGCACTGCATTTATATGCTAAACTATATCAGTAGTCAAAAATCGCTGTAGTGAACACAAAGTAATGGTTGTATCAGTACACAGTGTCACTAACTGGTTTATAACTGATGTATAAATACCTGTTGTCTCTGTAATTAATTAAGTGGAGCTTTTCTCCACGGGCCTCCGCTGAAAATGAACCTCGTCCAGTCGGACCACCCCGGTTAGCAAATGTAAAATAAAATAAATAAATAATAAATAAGTATCACACACTTGCAGAATGAAAGAGATAACACACAACCCCTAATGGACTTATAAACTGAAAGGCACTGTATTTACATATTGAACTACATTACCAGTCTAAAAAAGACTGGTAAAATTCACACGAAGAGTGAAAACTCCAGCAAGAGGGGAGCTAAACCCACTGCCAGTATACAAGTAGGACAGCAACACCTTAAATGTTGACCTACATGTACAAGCCCATGGACTGCTGTGACCATTGAGATCTATGTAATCAAACGTATAGTGCTCCCATTCAACACAAAAAGTGCCACCTAAGTGCTATTACTGTATATTGCAAGGTATATCACATATTTCTATTTATGCTTAACACTCCTTATCTGGGTAGTTGTGGATTTCCTGATAAAAAGTAAAATCTTAAGTAGCCTGAAGTGGTAGGGAAAAATATTCCATGACATACCATTGCATTTGCAGTAAACTATTAGCCTAAGATCTTAATCAATGTAACATTATGGGAGCCATCCTAAACAAATGACAGTAGTGTACAACATAACTTAGATGTATGGTAACAGTTCATTTACAGTCTATGGCATCGGTGACAACGCATAGATATCCAAAAGTAAAAACTACCCAGGCCATCTGATAATGACTCAACCATCAGGCAAAACAAAGACCTATCCAGAGTACTGGTATGACAACTGACTGGTTTGCTATCATGTGACCTGTAGCAATTATACTTGCCGCACACGTGATGAAATGCTCAAGCCTCCTCATTTGCAGCTACACATTTTTGTCAACCTGTTATGGGGCTGTTGATAAAGAACTGGTAGCTCATTAGATGTTGCCTAGCAGACAGTGGCTGTTTGCATGCAGGGTTTAAGTCATGGCTTTCTTACAGAACACATAGCATACATTGGCTGTTTGCATGCAAGTTTAAGCCATGCCTTACTTATAAAACATAGTTGATGGTTGCTCACTCATCTCAGCCTTCCATCAGCCAAGGATGTCAGGGTTCCTACACTTAAGATTACTATAATGGTGTCAACATTGATCCATGACATGGTATGCTTTTGACATGTGTAGTATCTTGTGACAGACTGATCCAGGGCTCTGCCTTTGTATTATGGTCCTTGGTACTGTTCATCAAGGAGCCTTGGTCTGTAATGCTGGTGGTAGAAGAGGTGAAGGAATATTTTTGATTCCTTAGAATATCACATTTGTGATCCAGACTCATTTTCTTAAAGTATATCAAGGGTGGAGGCATTCGGTGCTCGACAGAGATCTTTATATAGACCGGATGTTTTCCATGTTGAGTGATGAGACTACATGTGTGACTATAGCTAAGTACAGAGTGGATGGTTTTATCAATAGAGTTCATTTTTTTTTAGTATATGATCTACTGATGACTGAATTGATCAATCAAGAGCTCTTTGAATATATTACTGTTGAGAATCCAGTTATTCCAATTTTGTATGGGCTACCTAAGATACATAAAAATCTTGTGGCACTCCCGATGAGACCTATTTTATCCAACCGAGGACAGGTAACAGAACCCTTACTGATTTATGTTGAGGAGACCATTATAAGTGTTCTAGATGAGACTGAAACAGTTTTGAAGGACTGTAAAAGTTTTGGGGAAGATTTATATATGTGGGCTGAGTTGAACCACTGCAAACATAATTACATCTTTGTGACCCTTGATGTGTCATCTTTGTTCACAGTTATTCCAAACACTGTTGTGGTGGAATATGTCAGACAGTATTTAACATCCTATACAGCATTTTCCACCAATAAATTTGAGCTAATATGTTTGTTACTCGAAATTATTCTTGAAAATAATGTTTTTGTATTTGGTGATAATTTCTATCTACAGAAAAACGGTGTGGCAATGGGCACTGCATGTGCTAACAGCTAATTTAGTGCTTGCATACTGGGAGAAAAATGTTGTTCTAGAAAGTAATGTGCATGCTCCTTCTATAGGTTTCTATAGCATTCCGTGGATGATATATTTATCCTCTGGAAAGATGGTGAACATGACCTAAGTGATTTCATTGATTTTCTGCATGGAACAAGTTTTCTTACGTTTAACTACACATCTTCCAGAGATGCTACAGATTTTTGGACATCTCTGTCTGCAGAAATGATCTGCATGAGCTGGATATGTGCATCCACAAGAAACCTTGTAAGAAAAATACTCTCCTCTTGAGAAGTAGTATTTATTCAGATCATGTCACTCACAATATTTTTAAAGGACAATTCCTTAGAAACATGTGGTTACATAATAAAGGAGATGATGTTGTTACAGCCTTTCAACAACTTAAAGATTTTAGCGATAGAGGCTACAGTAAGACTGCAGTAGACAAATGTGAAGTGGAGACACTAGCTTTGAGAGACACTGTTGGGAAACCTTATTTCTCAAGGAGAAAGGAACATAGACACCCTGTCCACTTACCTCCACATAATGGTGCTAAAAACAGACCTCTGTTTACATATTCCAATGATATCAGCTTAGTCTGTGATGTTTTACAGAAGAACTGGCCTATTCTATTGGCAGACTCGGATATCAGGAAAGCAGTTGATCTTGAATCCAAGTTTTATTTTAAGAACAATTTATCGCTGAAAAGACAGCTGTGCTGTAAGAGTTTAAGTGGTTTTGGTACGCCTACTTCTAACAGGAAGGGGACGTTTAGGTGTCGTAACTGCAAAGCCTGCAATTCTGTCTATACTTGCTCTTTGTTTGTTTACACAATCTCTGGTATCACTATTAATCTAAATTGTTATGCTGATTGCAGGGCAGGAGACCTGGTTTGTTTTGCTACATGTTGCGCATGCATTGCCTTCTATATAGGCAAGACCCATATGATGTTTAAAGACAACATTTATGAACATTTTAATGACATTGTGAAATGCAGAAGCACTAAAGCTTTTCCCAAACATGTCATGCAGAAAGGAACAAGACTTTCATTCAAATGCTTTGCTATAGAGCTTATGAAGAGTAATTTAAGGGAACTTGATATCAGAAACCAGATTGAAAGTAATGAACAGAAAAGGATACTTTTGTTGAAAGCACATGCAGAACCAGCCTTGAATGAAAATGTCTCACTCAAACTTGTATTGAGAAAGAGACCTCTGTGACACTGATTGTCTTAATTTTTCTTCAATGCTTATATGATATATTTTATTTTGATGCCATTGTAATTGCTTTTGTTCATTGTGTTGGTTATTTTGTAGCTTATGTGCTATGCTAGATATAAGTGTTGTTTTTGCATGTGTTTATATCGTTCTCTCATTGCAACTGTACTAAGGTTTCCATGCACAATGCTGTGTAAACTGCAACTTTAATATTTCTTTACTTTTCATTGGGCAGATGTAGTCACATGCTAGTGGCATCATTGATTATATATTGAGTTAAAATACATTTTTCATTGCAATAGCCGTGTTGTGTCTGACAGATTTTTTTGCTTTAGAATCTTGATCTTCATCCTGCAGGTTTGCATAAGATCTAATTTAGATTGTTGATGGAGATGTCTTCTAGGATATCCATTGTTAATAGCAAGTAGTTAGCATAAATACATTTCCTATGCTTTCTTTTACTATATAATGCTTTTGCATATATTGCTAGGTAGCCACGTATGTTATAATCAGGAATTCTGTCTTAGGAAGCTTTTTGCTTTATCTATATTGCTTATATGTGTGTGTTACTACTCTTAAGCTGGCACTGTAGTTATATCCCACACATTTTTTATATTTGGCAACTTGCAACCTTTAATTGATGTATTCCAGAATATCTGTGAATATTTGTGTTTTGATATATGTAAGTGTTGTTTCTACACAAGTATATATATCTATGCCCTAGTCAGGGTCTGTTATTATCTTTTAGATAATTTTGTGTCTTCACATTCTTTTGTCACTACATTATAATAGTTGAGGGTAAGCATTTATTTTTGTGTTTTGAAAACTGCACCCTTTAAAAATGTGTTATTCTTTATTGACTAAGTTTAGTCATGTGATCGTTGCATGTCTAAACGTATATGGAGTTGGGTACATTGTTTATCTTGACCACTGGATTGTGTCTGACAGTTTTTGTTTGAAGAACTTTTCTGCAGGTTTATACTAATTTCAATTTAGACTATTTTTAATTACGTCTTTGAAGATGTGGTTCATATTGCAAGTTGCTAATGTATATATACTACATATTTTCTTTACGTTTAATATATGTGCTACACTGTAAATGCATTTTTATCTCAATAGTTTTTTAAAATAGTTGCTAATTCTGTAACTAGGAGTTTTGTTTCGGGAAGTTTTCTGTTATGTATGTACAGACAAGTTATTGTTCTTAAATTGGTTTAGCACTTTTAGTGCATATTGTTTACATTTGACGATCAGTGATGTCCAAATTGCAACTTGCTAATGCAATAGTTTTTTAAGATAGTTATCAATTCCGTAACTAGGAAATTTGTTCTGGGAAGTTTTTTTTTTGCCTTCTATCAATATGTATGTAAAGATACGTTCCGGTTCATAAGTTGATTTAGCAATTTTAGGTATTGTTTACATTCAACAATTAGAGACGCCCAAATTGTAAGTTGGTAAAGTAAATTAATTCCTTGTGTATTTCCTTTTGGATGTTTAACGCATGAGCTTTATTATTAATCATTCTTATTTCAGCTGCTTTATATGATAATTACTATTTCTGTAACCTGGAATTCTGAGGAATCTATTGCTCTTGCACTGTGTATGTAAAGATAAGTTACTGTTTCTAAATTGATTTAATAATTTTAATGTATTTTGTTTACATCCGATGATTAGTGACATTTAAAAAAAGCACTTTATAATATATGCAATTTTATTTTGCGAGTGGCTTTGAATTTAGTTACTTTTATAATGTGTATTTAGGTAATAATGAATGATGTGAAAGAGTACTATAGAGATGTCTTTCTAGTGATCTTAAATATGCAATTTTAATAGACTTTTAAGTAGTTCCTTTTTAGGTAGGCAGTTAAGTCGTTACGTGACTTTTATTGCTTAATTGATTTGATGACATGTGACTTCTCTAACCTATTATGATTGGCTGTGCCTTACTTTTTAAATGTTAATGCTCTGAAGAAGCAGACTACTGTCTGCGAAAGCACTTACCAGTTATAATCAATAAAAGCTTTTTGGATTCTGCGTGTGAATTATTTGTACAGCCATGTTTGGAAGGGGTCTTTAATTCTTTTGAACTTCATTTTTCTAAAACCATAGTTACCACTGAAACAGTTTGCAAAGAAAAATGCTTCAAAATCCTTGGTCATAGCCATTTTCACATGTACCAACTATTGTTCAGTGATATACAGCTTATTTGTTTATCTGATGTTGGGAAAGCCAAACATATGTCATGCATGACAATGGCTGGAGCTGTGAAGTATGGCAATCTAGCTGCTTGGTATAAGATGTGCAGTAGCAGCGTTCATCAGTTGTACACATGCATCGATGGTGCTTGGCATGATCTCCCACACATAGCAGCAGCAAGAAGGAGAAGCGATTTGGAAGGTAGGTAGGTTTGGCATAATGGTTAAGGCCTTCACCTCGGAGACAAATGGTGCAGGGTTTAATTCTGATCACAGGTTATTGGCTAGGCTTAAAATGGCAATGCAAGACAGTTAGCCTAATACTCAGCTGTGAACCTAATACTCAGCTGAGAAGTCTTCAATGGCCATGAGTGAGTGTAGAATTGGGAACATAATAATGTAATGAAAAGGTAAGCAAATAAATGGTAGAATATAAGGTGAAAATCTAAGGAATGATCATGATGGAAGTGAGGAAGGTGGGTTGATTTTTTTTTTTTTTTTTTTTGGGACAAGTGCCATTTTTTTCATAAATAATTAGAATGCACATTGGAAAAGGAAGTAAGGGATGTAAGAAGAAGGTAAGACAGTTAGGCTAAGTTGCAGGGGAAGACAGACAAGACTGGCAAGGGGTTTGGTAATGCAATGAGGGAGGGGGTGAAGGAGAGATCAGACAGAGGGATGACAATGGTGAGGGTAGTATTACAGAACAAATGGATAGGCATAGACACAAAAGGTAGGAAAAGACTTAGATGAGGATGAGGGGGAGGTTAGGATTCTTCAGCTGCTGTCCCTGCCAGCTGCAACAAAGTGTGAGTTTACCCGCCATCCTGAGTACCCTCATCACATGACGCTAACTCAGTAGGTGGATCCAGATCTGGGCAAGGTTGTGACTCTGCTGGCATACAGGTATAAAGCCCTAAGTACACCCCAGTTGACCCAGGTTGGATTAGCAGATCATGTAATGAATGGTGTGGCAGGAAAAAATGGGCATTCCCATCCAATGTAAGACAACATTTGCTGATGAAGCTCCCTTGAGGAGGCATGATCCATGGGGGGGGGGGGTTGTCCTTGGACAAATCAATGGGTATGGGAGGTGAAGTAGGCAGTGGGTAAGGCATCTAAAAGAAAAAAAATAAGATAAAGGCAGTGATGCTGATCCCCCAAAACACACTTAGGATCCACAACTGGTCCTATTGATACAGTAGAAAGTATAGAGAGAAGGCAGGAGACAAGCTGTTAGACCTGGCTTGTATGTGGGCCACTGGGGCCCAGGCTGGTGAACATGATGTTGCAAGGGGACCAAAATTAAAAATAAATAAATAAATAAAAAGTCACCAGAAGAGATATTTTCCATGTAGCTGATGTGGGCATCTAACCTCAATTCACTCGCCTCTTCCACTATGTCTGTCAGCCGTCAATGAGTGACAAAGCTGTTACCTCCTCTGGCACTGCTAGTGGCAGGTATAACCATGCCAGCATCAAGTGGGTGGCTACCTGTAGAGGGTGGTGCAAGCAGGGCATGGGTGTGGAGGCGACTGAGGCAGGCTGGGATGCAGATGTTGTGGGTGTTTCTGGTGGTGTCCCTTCTGCTGACACCTGCAGGAGAAAGGTGAAGGCCTAGATGCTGCTGCATATAATAGTAAAATATATAAATAGGAACAAAATAATAAATCAAATAAATGTATGGAACTGAAAGGATAGTGACAAAAAGGGTTAGTGGTACAGAGAGAATGAAAAAAAAAGCTAATATATATTTTTACTATGATAATGTTATAGATAATATGCTTGAAGAAACAACAAATACACTTCTCAATTTAGCAAGGCTAAGGTTATCAGACACAGCTGAGAGGGGGACTCAGGATACAGCCATTATCACCAGTATTCAGAAAAATGCACAGCTATAATATAGTACATCATTTTGAACTCTGTAGTCCATCACACAGAAGTAAGATGTCGCTATATACAAATAAAAATGATGCTTAGACATACGTTCATAGATGTATACTAGGGCTCTTATAAGCCCAGCTGTACATTCCAAATGTGACCCAGAAGTTTGATTTATATAGGAAAGCATTTACTGAATGCCTCTGTCTATCACAGACACAGTCCAAGCTGCATTTAAATATGGATAGGGAAGAACTCTGTTTCACATAGATGGGGAGCCTGTTCCAAAGAACAGGAAATCTCTGAGAAATATATCTGTCTCTCCAACATGTCTTATTTATGTCACAAGCAAAATTTAGGTCTCTTAATCTAATAGTTCAAATGCTGTTTGTTTTGCAGATGTGCAAAGATTCATCAAAACAGGGTCCAGGAATGCCTTGTATGCCAGGCAAAGATCACTTCTCAGAAGTATATGTCATACCTAGAAGTAAGACATGGCTTTGATGTTATCAAAGTGGGACATTGTGTTTACTTCCTGTATTCTTTTAGTAAGGAACCTGTGTGGACGTTCCAGTTGCTGCGTGTCTCTGGTGAAGTACATAATGAAAGAGAAATTATATGGTTTCTCCCTTTTTAATTTCTTCAAGTCTTTTCGGTTTCTAATACTATGATGGGAAAAGATCCCATTCCTAAGCCAAAAAGTTAATGAAATTAGTATTGTTTAATTCTTAGATGTTATCCAGAAGCATACCTCTCAACCTGAAAACATCAAAAATCTGGACAAAGGCCCATGGAAAATAGGTACAACTGGCCACAAATCTGAGCAATGATTAACATCAAATTTGAGTATATAATTATGTAACCCCATCGACTCCAGTGAAATTGTGGAATACCAAAATTCAAACACAAATTGAGGAACAGACAAAATATTAAACCCAAAATATAACCAAAACAATAGTGTTTTATTTATATTAACATTTGTACTTGAATAATTTGTTGAACTTGCCCCCCCCCCCAATTATTTAAGGCATTATCCAGGTGTCTTGTGTTAGGAAGTTGAAAGGTATGAAGTACATTTGCTAGCAATATGGTAAATATATGGATGCACCCTAAAGCTCCCTCCTCGTGCACAGGAATAAAACACAGTCACAATCAACATGGTGGGTATTCAAAGCTCACTTGATCTCCTTCTCCTTATTTAGTTTAACTAATAACGAACCCAAATCCATGATGACTTACTCAATTCTCTCATTTCTGAATCTGTTGTCTTTTAAGATGGGACTAAAAAGCAAGGCACAGTTCTGAACCACAGTAATGCTCAGTGCTACACTTCTGCTATTGTTTTCTATTGCCCTGCTTGCACTGATGACATATCCCTTTGTACTGACAGAAATGTTACTCTTCTGTTGGTTTCTACATCACTTTTTTTTTCTGCTTACAATGTTTCTACATATTCCCAGTCCATGCCTGAAAGAGGATAGTGTCCTGCGTGAGGGGCCTACCTAATTATTACAAACTAAATTAAATAGATACAAATGTTAGTGTTATTTCCCATCACTCACCTGTATTCAAGAAATGTAGCAAAAATATAACACCCATAAAACCTAAATCCTATGCAGTATAAAATTAGTATTGTTTAAATCTTTGATGTTAGCCAAAAGCATACCTACAGCCTGTACATTTCCATGTGTCTCTGTTGAAACTGCATAATGTAGCAGAATTTCTAAAATAAATTTTATACTTATCTCATTTTGTCTGGCATTATGAGGAACACCTGAAAGTCACTTATTTTTGTTTTAAGCAAATTAACTCAATTACCTAATGCATGTTGCATTCAAATTTATAGCATGGCAGAAAGTGCCAAATGGATCATACCAATTACTTTCTTGCATCAATTTGCATATATGCATTTTTGGCAAGTGTTAAAGAATTGAGACGATCACCAGACTGAATTTTTACGAAGCCCACTTCTACAACTCTTATTGCCAAAACAATTTTTCAAACAAAACCATTTTGATCAGTAACACTAACGGATATGTTATTTCTAAAATACTTCATGTTGCCATCTCAAAATTAATTACACAACTTCACTGAGCAATATTTTATTTACATTTCATTTCATAATCAGGCAGAGGTAAATGATCCTAATGGACCCATTTAAGCCAAAAGCTAGCGAAAGTATAAAAAACAAAAAAGATAAGCAGTATAAATGTGTAACAGACAGTATACAGCATTGCTGTCAAGCTCAGATATATAAACTAAATATGAAAAGACCACAAAATATTCTTCAGCGTACTACAGCCATAAGAATAATATAAAAAATACATTGCCTAGCCATGACAAAACAGTAAATCAGAATTTAATAATTCAAAACAATTCAAAAGATAACCACTTTCCTTAGTTAAAGTACCAGACTTGAATGGCATCCATTGTTAAGTTGTACATGTAGCTAACATAACTTGTACTTACAGTACATAGCTGGTGCGCATGCTCTAACCTTATCTTCTCATTAGTCTAGGAGGTTGGGATGCTGATGTATCTTGTCACTTTAATGGTGATGGCATGGCTCTAAACTTCTCTCACTGTAACAGTAATGGCATGATTCCCACATTTGTAGAGTGCCAGTGGCAAGAGTGACAGAGTGAGACAAACTATTGTATGCCTCAGTCGTGTTCTGAGGCCATTGATAGCCTTCCTGCAATAGAGGCTGTAATCTTTATGGAGGAATAGGAAAAAGTTTAAGGATTTATGAAAAGTGTATTGAGAGAGGTAATGCAAGGGTAAGACAATTCTTTAAGCATAATGAGAGCTACACTCAGAGCATAATTCATCGCATTCTGTCTGGCCTTGTAAAATCTCCTTCAATGAAAAATGTGTCTGTTGTAATGTTAACACATATATGCCTTATTATAAAATAGTCATGTCAACCTGGTCAGTTGTGATGTGATAGGAGCTGTACTTTGGGGGACATTTGCTTAGTAAACTTATGTGTTGACATTACTTAAACAGTGTGCACAATATGTGACTTTCAGACACACTAGTAGGATGCTATGTGGTCAAAGGGTGACTAGTAGTGTAAGAAGTTGTTAAGGCCCCTCAAGAACAAGAAGTTAATATCACTGTTTTCCATGCCTACAGAACATTGCCTAAAAAGCAGACAAAGCCGAAGTGGACTGCAGACTCTGCTAAACAGACTACCTGGAAACCAAAGTTGTCTGATTCAGAGAATGAGGTGTTACTCCAGGCCTTCCGTGTTCATGTCTTATGGTTATCTGGCCTGGATGCTGCTTGTTGAGTCAACAGGGGCCTAGCCTGGAAAGATATGGAGATGACAGTAATATGGTCAGTGATCAGGAGTTTAGGTATGCTGGAGAAACACTGACATTGTACATGCAGCTTGACAAAGAGCTGCCCACTTGGAAAAAGAAAGTAAAGGCTCCCAGTGAAGCCACCTCCCATGGAGACCGAGGAGTTTGGACCTCTATCAGAGGCAGTAACACCTCCCCATGATCCAACAGTGTGGTACTGGCTGTTGTGACAGAGCTTAAGCAGCCAAGAGTGTCTACTAGAGATTCTGAAGATATGTAGACCTCTTTCTGTGTAACTTTGTATGATGATTGTGGCAAGGATGAGGTGGCACTGTCAGGAAGCACATCATGTATGACCACTGGATCCCTTAAACTGACCATAGGCACAGCCTCTATTCCTGTGGACACCCACCAGACACACACCACTAAGAGAGGACAGGTTACTAGGGCACTAGTAGTCAGGGAAATGTGGTAATCCCATGAGCACATGTTGAAATCTGCCTGTAACTCATTGGTGGACAGGTACACACAAGAGATGCATAACAGTAGTCACAAAAGGCCTGGTTACTGATCTCCCTCTGAGTTTAGTGTATCAGTAGCTGCAATCCAGCATATGTGCAGGGCTAGCTTGGAAGCACAGTCTGGTACCACTACAGCCATGGCAATTGATAACAGGGATGCAGGGTCTGAGAATTTGACCTACAGGACTGCATGTCCTATACGTGTGATAGTTTTGATAGCCTCAGTCACATACTGGAACATGTGATGTCCTCTCAAGCCAGACATGAGACACTGTCCATGAAGCCATTCCAACAATACCTCCATAGATGATAACCATAATGGGTATAGGTGACTTACATCACACTCTCACAGTACTAGCACTTCCATTGCAACAGCTGCTGTATAATGTCAATGCCCAGGAGTGGATATCCCTATGTTCATGGCAGTAATGGCAATGGCACATCTGTTAGTAGATGTCACTCACTGTCATGTAACATGCCAACATCTAGTCATGGTCAAGGTATAACCAGTGCAACTCCTGGTAAAACCAGCTCTCTTGGACAGGTGTGTGCACAGGATATTCAAGATGTCTTCATGATAGAGGCAATATATTCCTAACCACTTTCCTAACCACTTTGGCAATGTGTGAATGAGATTGACAACCTGGGGACAACTAGGTCCCTCCTCCTTACCTTCCAGACTTATGGATTACCGCCTATGTGGTAATTTGTCGGTACCTTTTTTTCTCCAAAGGGTATGACTATACATTTTTGGTGTTTAGCTTAAGGCCATGGCTCTGGCACCAATTATCCATTTCTATGAGGGCCCTCTGAAAGATGTTTTGTGTCCGCTGAGTATCAATTATGGTGCCCAGTTTGTATTGTGTCAAAGGCTAGGGTAGGCTGTGCTGTGTGAACTGCCTTGCCTTTCAATCATCAATGGCCTTAGTTTCAAAAAAAAAAAATCTATCAGGAAAGGCAGGATGATCTGCCCTTGAAGCCAAATTGTAGGATCCAATGTCTGTCAGGTCCCCAATGTCTTTGTTTATGAGTTCCATAATGATCCTCTGACCTATTAGTCACCTATTACAAGTGTTGTTGTGGCCCCTTTGTGTGTATTTGGCTGTGAGCACACTGACTTTTGTGAACCATGTTGCATTTGCTATGTCTTGAGGTGGTGAGGTGGTGGTTGCTTGCTGAGGCCTCTGTTGTTTTGGGTAGATTTTTTAATCAGCGCCAGAAGTATGTGTGTTTTGTTTGTATTTGTTTTTGTGTTAGAGTTTGTCCTATATGAGACTGGGTTTGTGGTGTGCGGTTGGTTTTCCTCCTCCCTGACTGGTCTGCCAGTACTGATTGAGAGGGAGAGCTCAGCTCCCAGTTTTATATTATAGTTGCATCTCTCGCATATATTTGTATTTGTTGGGCAGTGAACTACAAAGAGCTAGGAATGGTCCCAAACAACCAATTACTAACAGCTTATTTTGCAGTGTGAACTACAAAAGAGCTAGGAATGGTCCCAAACAACCAATTACTAACAGCTTCTTGTGCTAAAGCTCTACTATGCATGCACTGAATCTGTCCAGTAGATCAATATGCAGTGCTGCTATGCTATTACTACTGAGGCTGTGTCCAACAGCCACACCCTCACATCACCACAGCCAGCAGTACATTACAAACACACACACCACACAGACACACATACTCTCCCACTGACAGCCCTTTACAAAATCTGTTACATTAAGACCTGCCCCTTAGACACTGAAAGCCTATACACATTTCACAAAGCCTTTTGCATTAGACCCCACCCCACAAACACATTAAAAGCCCATGCACACAGCAGCACATTGTAACTTTAATAATCCTCAACACTCACATATTTCCCTTTAAAAGACATCCACACATGTGCTCCCTTCCTCAATTGTGCAAATAATGACAACTATGCCCTGATCTTTGTACATCATTAGTTGGGTTGCCTATGTCTGACAAACTGTGTGTTCAGCCTAGCATGGGTAAGCATACCCTGTTATTGGTTTTGCTTGCATCACTTTTACTGTAGTATATTTGCTTTTCTCTAGACTACCATGTTCCAAAGTGTTAATAGCTAAGCAATGATTTCATCATAATCTCCAAAGATAACATCACAATCACCCCAACAAACCACACAAAACTGCTAGGGGTAGTTATCAATAACAACCTCAAATTTGACATTCGCATAGCCCAAACAATCAAGAAAGCAAACAAAAAGCTGTGTCTCCTTTATAGAAGCAAGCATTTCATAACCAAAAATACAAAATCCACAGTCACTAGGACCCACCTCTTATCCATCCTACTGTATGCCTCCCCATACTGACAAATCTGCGCCATTCCGAACTTAACAAAATGGAATCTTGTTACAACAAGATTGCCAAGTTGGCAACAGAGGCCTCTCATAGTTCCCACCATTGTTTTGCCCTACAGCAGCTCAACTGGCTTGAGCTGCCCCAACTACTGTTACTTAATCAACTCTCTACAGCACACAAATTGTGCTACCTGCCCAACAAAACCCCATTACTACAGCATCTAATTCAGCCCTACACAACCACCAGAACCTTAAGATCCATTAACCAAAACCTTATAAACGTCATCAAACACAGAAATTATGCCGGTAAGTCTCTCTTTGCCTACACCACAGCCAGAGTTTGGAATCAACTCCCAAATCACATTACTACTACAACCTCTGACTCCCAATTTAAAGGACTCCGCAAAAGCCACTATTCAAACAATTGGCTTTGCTCCTGTGTCACCCCCAGGTTAAGCTAAACCACTGCACTGTTGCATGAATGTATGAATTCATCTGCTAAAGATCAGCAATAACTTCCTCTAGTTACTCAGGTATACCTGTTCTACCCCAAACATATGGGCTTGTCAGATTGAGCTCCTATTCAAACATTTTGTACTTTTTTTCTCAAATACTGTGCTAATTCTAATATCACAATGTACGACATAATAACCTTACTACCAATAATGCTTCAAAAACTTTTTCTACTTCTTTTCCCAAATACTGTACTACTCTCAGTCTTACAATGTACTGCATATAAACTGACTACCAGAGATGTCAAACTGTCTACTACATGCTGAAATGAGTCTGTAACAGTACCTGTATATTGTACTGAGAACAAGATGTTAATATCTGATTATTGCATGCTGTAATGAAGACGTACCAGAAATGTTTAACTCTGTCTACTACATGCTGAAATGAGTCTGTTATGTCCTTGTATATAGCCCTGATAACAAGATGTTAATATCTGAATATTGCATGTTGAATTGTAGTAATAGATGTAAATGAAATCCTCACTTGTACTGTACTGTATGTGGAGCTTTTCTCCCCTGGCCTTCACTGAAAAGGGACCTGTGTCCAGTCGGACTTTCCTGGTTAACAAATGTAAAATTAACAAGACATCTACAACAACTGGAAAGACCACAGAAATACCTCACAAAGAGGATTACTGGCCTCAAACAGATGCCCTACACAGACCGCCTCAAAAAACTACAGCTTTACTCCATCGCATATCACCTACTCAGGGGCGATCTTTGCCTAACATACAAAGCTATGTCAAACCCAGAGCTGTTAGACATGTTCCACTTAAAGAAATCCCAATCCCTCTGAGCTACACACTCTAGGGACCTAAACCTTGTCACCACAATAAACAGAACATGCTGGAGGGATAGATTCCTGTCCCAGAGACTTCCCATACTCTGGAACAGACTACCTATCTATGTCAAACAGAGCTCCTCATTAGCACTCTTCAAGAAAAATCTTAATGATTGGATGGGAAATGGGAAATTCACCCCAGGGATCACTTCTGTGGCTCTGCTTGACAGGGGCACAGGAAAATAATTTTCTTGGCTAGGCTTATATAGGCCCTAGGGCCAATAGCCTAGTACCTACCTATGAACCTATAAATAAATAAAATAATAGTGTTACACCATATTGCACCTGCCTCCATGTTGCATTAGTATCTCTTTCAGCTAACTTCTGGTGTGCTGGGGACTGCTGCTCCTGCAAATGCTAGCCTTATTGTAACTACCTTCCAAGTATGTTATTGTGTAACATTCTCCACACTCAAAATATTTTTGCATATGTGCCAGAGTCATACTGCAAGACATCACCAGATGAATTCAGGCAGTAAAACATTGCTTTCAGCAGGCCAAACATGTTTAGTAATGTTCCTTGCTTGTGACTGGGCATAGCTGTACTCCTGGCCTGTTTCATTTTGTGTATTTCTAGCAAGTGTCATCAGCCATTGCTCCAAGGCATATCTGGCATCACCAAAAGGATGCCCCCGGGGAAGTCACCAATCACAAACAATTGGTGCACGTCACAGATGTACCATGTGTGGGAGTCATGATAACAGTCTAGGTGACTAGCAGACATATTGTAGATGATTATCCTAGCTGTATGTGAAAGATCACTTGACAGTTGATGGAGTGATACACTTTGTGGTTAATGCACATACTTCCCAGGTCACCAGGTGGAGATTTTATTTTAGTGTGGGTACAGTCTATGCTTCAGGTACCTCAGCCAAATAGGTTATATCATTACATTCTGCATGGTATTTCCTCTCTCCTCTGTGGTATGTGGAAACCACATATTCTCCCACATGTGGTTAAAGATGGAATCAAGAAACTGATTGAGAATTCTCACAGCAGATGAATGAGATATCCCCACTGTGTCCCCAGAAGGCTGCTGAAATGCATCAGTAGTCAATATATGTAAAGCCACTCATATCTTAATATCCCCTGAGATAGGTACTCCACAAATCACACAGGGCTGCAGACAAGGCTGACACATGTCCACAGTTTTTTGCATGGTGTCCCTATCAACACTGTACCAGTCCACAATGTTGGTGTCATGGATTGCATGAAACATCCAGTGAGGTCAGGTGACTCAGTGCCTCCAGTACAACGGTACACACTGTCATGCATAGCAGCAACAACTAGAGCATCTTATGGATCCATTTACTAATGCTGCAGCAACCACTAACATTAATAAGCATATCCATTCGCAGGAACACAAACATTTATCCCAGTTCAGTTATGCAGTGGCATAGCTCCATTGTGCATTTTTTGTACATTTATACATTGCTCTAATAACTTGTAGTGCCTCATTTTCATAGCCCAACCCACTTATTTAATAATGTTGCTCATTACCATGTCATTATATGGCCATTAGCATATACTGTGCCCAACTCTGATGCCCGGTATTCCCCACTAGTGGTACATGTGCCTCTGAATCGGGGTTCCTATTATTACATCGAAAACTGTAAATGTCAAACGGCCTAAAGGCCAAAAATGCCGGACCTTGATATGCTTTCTGTGAGATCGCAGTACAGTGAAGATTGGAATATTTGCCCTTTCCTCACTGTAGTGTGATCTTGAAGTTGGTATATATATATATATATATATATATATATATATATATATATATATATACATATATATATATATATATATATATATATATATATATATATATATATATATATATATATATATATATATATATATATATATATATATATATATATATATATATATATATATATATATATATATATATATATATTTAGCGGGTGGTGTGGGGGTCTGCAAGTTTGAGGTCTGGTATTTTTGGCCATTAGGTTGTTTGATATTTGCAGTTTTTTATGTTCTTATATAGACCCTCTGAATCGGTGTGGCTGCTGATCACACATATTCCCTTACCACAGTGCAGCAGTGTTCTTAATCTTGCCCACACATTGTGCCTCATGATGACTTATAGAACAAGCTTATCCATCTGAAACTCTTTAGCTCCACATTAGCTTCTATATTTAAACCTATAAAAATGTCGTACTTCATGTTAAAAATGCAAATATACATATCTTTCCTTAGAACATTATGATATGTGTTTTAAATATTTGAGTATGCTAACCTTATAAATATGTATAAAACTGTATACCACTGCAGATGTACTTTATTATCTATGAAATGTTAGGCATATCCCATTGCTATAGGTTTATAAAGTAATAACTTTTAGAGTTTTACAGTCAAACTGTTAATCATAACATCCCAGCTCCCCAATAGTCTTTAATGCCACATATTCCTTGACTGCTTGCAATTTTTTTGTATAATTTCTCAAGAAATTTGATACCCAGATGATTAAATAAAACCCAGTGCATAATGAAACTCCTGGAGGTACTGTGATTTATTACATAAATGAAATGTGTCAACTGTATCTTTTTAAAAATAGTGTCTATTTTTCTATGCAAAAAAAGTTATTTAAAAAGTCAGTGATTGAAGTTATACATTACTAACAGTCTTGCAATCCAAAGCTATTTTGTTTGTAGAGGAATAAAAAAAATGTGAGAGGAAGAGTTCTCATTGGGTTTTTTACCTCTTCTTCTCAGAATGCTACAGGTTTTACTTGTAGTAACAGATTGAACAGTAATGGACTGTCTTATTAGGATTGGTTCATATAAAACATTTGATAAGTAAAAATTTCTTTACTGGTGTAGAATGTATCCACAGGAGAGACAGGCATAATTAAAATCAGTGACATATGCAAACATAGTAGCCTTTGATCCTCCTGAGTTAAGGACTGATTTGCATTACAAAACACTTGCATTTTATTGCAGCACATTATGCAGTGACGCTCTGCTATTGTCTTAAATGTTTGTTATTATCCCAACTTAGTAAAGTAAATTATGGATTTTCGCATTCCTTTCCTTTAGTTCAATGACCCTAATTTTGCCAAATGTCAGTACTGACTTCAGAGCCACTGCAGTGATGCAAACTGAGAAGAGCTGGTAACATTCCCAAAGACTGACCTTTGATCTGAACGAAATAGCTAGCACAGCAGTCAAATGTGTTGCCTGGTGACAGTAGCCATGGAAGCATTGCTACAGAGCGTCATGGTATATCTTAGCACACTATGGAATTGTCATAGTGGATGATATAGAGTTTATAGGTGTGCTTTTCAATATGGAACTTGTATTCTTCTCACATGATTCCATGTTAATTTTATTTATTACAAAGGAATAGTGGGATTTGTTATTCACAGCTCGGAAGCAGAAAACCTGACATTAAAATTGTGTATTAAGAGGGAATGTAAAAAAATGCATTGATTTAAGCATTAATATAGAACATAATGGGTTTCATCTCTTTATTTTCTTGTACTATGTTGGACAACATAAGTAGTTATTTTGTTGATGACCAAACCTCAAAGAACAGTATAATTTCTCCTGAATAATTCTGTGGTATGCTGTCCAAGGTGTTTAGAGCCAGAAGAACCACAAAAAAATATTACAAAATGATATGCTGAATTTATTGATGATTTATAATACTTCTTTATGCAGCAGAATTGTCTATACCTTCATAAAATAATTTGGAGTGTTGCAGATGATTCAGTCATAATTTGGTATGAAGAAAACAAGGCAAGTATTTCCAAGGGACATGTTTCTTATTTTGACTGTAGGCTATAACAGTAGTTAATGCAAATTGGCCTTGTTGTGCTACTAATATGGGTAGGTATTGAGGTTGTTGATCTAAAGAAGGTGGAGATATTAAACATGTTATCCTTGGGAAAATGCAAATTGTCTGCAATAATGCCACTGTATTACATGCCACAGATCCATAACCAAAGGCAAAAAAGAGAGGCGGGGTAAAAACATTTTGACTAGTGTTGTGCATTCATGTTGATCCATTAACACAGGTCACTTTGGTGAAAACATTAGTTTGAAACAACTTTCCACTAACCTCAGCTATAACATCTTTTCCAGGGGGAAAGCGCCCCCACCTCACACACACACAACCCTAGTTATATCCTGCAGAAGTGCACATCACTATTTATGTCACAGGCTAAATTACAAAATGGCTTGGGGGTGGAATAACATCCTATATTGAGCAGTTACCCTACATTCAAGTCGAAAATAAAAGGGTGCTATATTCCTCTTCCAGAAAATGGTAATTAGAACTGGTACAGCCCTAATCCCAATTGAAAAAGAGAAATCAGGCCTGCTACACCAAATCAATACATAGTTGTACATTGGGAAAGGCCACCAGTATATAACTTGAAGCAAGAGTAGCCCTTTGAAGTTGATGGGCTGTTTTTTTCAAAGCATCAGCACCACAAGCATGAGGAACATTGTACTGCAGGCAGTACATGAAAAGAAACCAGACTGCCTGCAGCAAAACGTTTCACATTTGGTTGGAGCTATTCCACTATTGTGTGTGAGCCCTAGGGATTGCCCATGGACCATGTGAATGCAGTAATTTGGTATGTAAGTCATTGCTGAAATTCAGTGGGGATAACAAAGTGAAAAACAGATATACATTCTTAGTGGTCACTGATACTGTATGCCACCAGTGTTCCCATCATTGGATAGTGAGAACATATGCATGGTAACTGTGGTACCTGTTATGCATGTATTCTCCTGTCTGACATATAAGCGGAGCTGCTATGTAAGACTAGGAAAGATGGCTTCATAGACATACACCTCCACCTGTACCTAGTACCAGAACAGTCATAAAAGTGGAGCTGTGGTGATAGAAAACATCACTCTATCTGTACTGGTATGCTGAGTTCTCAAGTAGGATTGCACTACACTAAGAATGGGTAATGAAATCCATGATGTTGCATTATCTGCTCCTAGGGTACTTGTAATCCTAGCCATTCAGTGTCTTTGCATTACAAGGTACTGATTTGTGTATACCCTGCCCCTGGGAAATGTCATTCTGTGGGGCAAGAATGAACTTCATGTTTGGGATAGTGAAGAAAGATGGCAGATTCTCTTTGCAATTCTACTTTAAACCTTTTGAAGTCTGGTACAATATCTGGCCATTTTTCGCTACATGAAGTGCATTATTCATTGGAAACATGTATCATTTTCCATAGCCTACACTTAATCCCCTATAACCTTGTGCATATGCTCTCCATATTTCTCTAAGGTGTAACCAGTGGCTTTCAAAACTCACTGCTTTTATTACCAGGCCTACTTATCTGCCTGTACACAGTTTGTCTCCATGGAATATAATCTTCCTGCTCTTTTATCAATCATTAGTTTCAAACATTAGAGGTCTACCCTGAAATGGCCATGTTTGAAGTGCCAGGCTGTATAAAAAAGCAGAGGTTAAATATACCCATCCATCCATAAATCTCTTTTTACAATTTTTACACATGGGTTTGGGGTATCACATCAACAGTGACCATTTTGCAGAGCCAATGTTCACACTGTTGGGTCACAGACGATAAACACATAATCACTGTTACATGATTACTTATAAGACTTATTGAGTGGCATAGTATTTGAATTTGATGGCAGAAGGTTAACATATTTTGCTGTTATTATTTTTTTCCATTTTCATCTGAGTCAACATCACAGTTTTACATTTACAGTGACTATCCTGTGGAGAGATAAGCTGTTTGTGAAAGAAAATGGCAACTACAGGATTTTCACTAATCACAGATATGGCTTGAAAAACATTGCTGAAGACAGTATTTCTTTTACTTTTATCAAAATCATACATCAAAGGTATATGCAGGACATAACATTTTTGACAGGGGTGGAGGATCAGCCAGTCTGAGAAAGAGACTGGCCATTATTCTCAGATTTTTCAAAAACACAAGAAACAACAAACTGATAATCCAGAAAATGTCAAACAAGGAAACAGACTTGTATCCAAACTGTTTTAGTCAATGAGCGCTTTCGTTTTTACTTAAAAACTTCCTCAGATAAATTTATATTCAAAGCAACATCCATTTATACACCAATCAAATTTTTAAAAACCAATCAGTTTTTAAAATACAGTCATATGATCACTGAACCCCCAGCAAAGTATTTAAAGTAACATAATATAATTAAAAAAACTAAAGTTCTACAAGATTTTCTATATAAATATATGTATGTAGGAAAATATAATTTTAAACACCTTAAAATATTAGTTCATCTTTAATGTGCCTTTAGTTTTAAAAGGCAGTTTACTGACACTTGCTCATTCAATCATGGCCAGCTGTTTGCGTTTACCTTCAGCTGCCAGTAAACTCCACATTTTTCCAGGTTCAAAGACCATTCAAGGTTGAGAAACTAAGGGGGTGGGTCTTCCCAAATGATCTCTCTCTACTCAGTAGAATGAACTGATGAGATGGGACTGGCAGGAGTGTCCAAAATGAGATTTATAGTAGGGTTGAGCAACTCAAAAGCAGGAGAGGAAAATGCAGCCAGAGATGGGCAATATTCAGAGCAAGCAGGCCACAGAAACAATTCAGCTAAATACAGATATTTCTAAATAAAAGAGCAATGCTGTTTCTCAGCTCCCCCACTAATTAACTGATGTTATTCACAGTCTGCAAAATAATTCTTTGGTAACTTTTTTAACTGACCCTAGCCAAGAACTCTTAACTCCAACAGAACAGAAAACTTAAAACAAAACAAATATAATAATAGAAAAAGATACAAAATAGAAGTCATCAAACCTTAAATGATGAGCTTCAAATCACAATTAAATGCAGTCAGAGATGAATGATATCCAGAGCAGGCAGGCCACACAAACACTTCAGCTACATACAGATATTTCCAAGTAAAAGAGCAATGCAGTTTCTCAGCTTCTCCCACTAATTAATTGATGCTGTTTACAGCTTACAAATGAATTCCTTGGTACCTTTCTTTTAATGTCATGCCCCATACCCAAGTACTAGGCATGACAACTGATGGTAAGCTTAAATTTGACTTACATGTGCAACAAGTTATAAAAAAAAAAAAAAAAAATCAGCGAATTTAAGTACACTCAGTAGAATTAAAAAAAAATGTTTAACTGATTCATCCAGAAAACTCCTGGCTTCTGCATTCTTACCATCTACTTTGCTGTCTGGTTCCCCAGTAATGTGTTACCTTAAGCTTCCATTCAAAATAAACTACACCATTACTACAATAAAACAGCAAAATTTGCCACTAACTCACAAAACAGACCCCATCATTACTTAACCCTAAACAGCTTGATTGGCTTGAATTACCCAAGCAACTCACTTACACCCAACTACTCCTTGTCCACAATAATATACAAAACAGAACATAGCAAAGCTCTTATTGAATACCCCCCCCCCCCACTATACCACTTCAATCTGAAAACAAAATGCTCCTTATTACATACAGACCACATCTGTCAGCAGGAACCACTCTATATTCCAGCTATGTAGCCCACTCCTGGAACTTTATCCTCTTATCCCTTAAACATAAAAACAACTTTTTCAATTTTAAGACCAGTCTAAAAAAAAAACAAATCTGACACCTGGACCTGCCCTTGCACAGCCCTCATAACTGATGAATGATTTTTTGGCAGAATCACTAACACTTCCATATCTTAGCATATAATAATGGCCTAACATTAGAAGTAGCTCACACTTTAATTATACACTATTACTATTATAGTCTTTCCTTCCTCTTCATCCAAGTAGCCAACATTTGTTAATATTTATTTCCTCTCTAATGTCCTTCAATCAGTAGCATAGATAGGGTGGGGCAAAAGGGGCAACTGATACTGGGCACAGTGTTGGGGGTGCAATTGGCCAATCATGATCACTGTTTAATGCATAGCAACTTTTAAAATGTCAGTATTACATTTGCAGTCAAACCTTAGCATTGTAGTGCTCAATGTGTTATCTAAACTGTAGCAACCATTTGCTACATTTGTAGAAAATAGTTTGCCACAGTTTAAAACATGTTTTTCTTTTCTTTTTCCTTTTTTTGTTAAAGTAAATACTGAGTATTGTCACACTTTGCACAGAGTACAAACTGTAGCAAATGCTTGCTAAATTTTAGCTGACAGTTTGGTACAGTTTAAAAGAGAGATAAACTAAAACCTAAGCACTGTAGTGCTCTTATGCAGGTGATAAACTGTAACAACTGTTTGCTATATTTGTAGCAAGCAGTTTGCTACAGTTTAAAAGAAAAAGAAAATATTTTTTTAATGTAAACCTGAGTGCAGTGGTGCCCTATGCAAGGAATAAAGATTTTTTTACTAAAGTAATGACAGGAAGGAAGGTCAGTGGCAGGTTTGGAACATGTTGTGTATCTGGCCACTTGATTGGTGTGTCAATAGAAGGTTTTGGTTTGTTTGTTTTGTTTTTTTGTTTGTTTTTTTGCTGAAGGGTGGGGACTAGCTCATGGTACCAGCACAGGGCACTGGTTGTGCCAGCTATGCTTCTTTCTTCCATAACATTCTCACCTCTCTAATACTAATCAGCTTCTCTCTTCATGTTCATAATTTCCCCTTCTGTACTTTACTCTCCCCCATCACATTCAATTACTCTGCCTATTTTGACATCAGAATTCTCTGTAGTTTCTCACCTTCATATAGTATTAGAAATGTAGTCAGTATTTTGAATAATTATATATTATTTTACTTCAACAGGCTTTCCATTTCTGCAAAATGTTTTACTACTTGGAGTATATATTGCATCTTTGATCGCAATTTCTCCTAGCAATATTACATACACATCTTTCAGTCTTCTGTGTGAGCTCTTTTTCCCTTGTAAAAAGTGGACACCCCACTCTATTGTAAAGAGTTTTATCTGTTTTGGGGCTTTTCTCCCCTTGTATATAATTACTTATCAGGTATTGTAAAATGTTTTTATGTGGGTTTCTGCAGCCTTTCTTCACATCTCACTATAAAATATTTAAACTGCTGTGGGGTTTTCTCCCCTCGTGTATAATTACTCATTAACACATTGTAAAATATTTAATTGGTTGTGAGGTTTTCTGCCCTTGTGTGTAAATACTCATAAACTATTGTTTAAATGTTTTGGAATCTGTTGTGAAGCTTTTTTCCCAAGCCTTCTGCTGGAAGTGGGCCATTAGCTCTGTTTAACTTTCCCGGTTACTAAAGGAAAATAAATAAATAAAAAAAATGTATGCTTGTACAATTTATGCAAAATATATTATACTACTATATAATGGCATCAAAGTACATGCTGAATATACATTAGGATATAGTTATGTTATTAAATCAAATAAAGTATATGCATTTGACAATGACTTGTGGGTAATATGCAAACTATAGTTTATTTTATTTTATTTATTTTATTTTGACCACATCTCTACTGTATCTTGGTATACACATAAGAGAGGTCCAAGTGAATGTTGGAATTGTAACAACTTTACTTTAAACCACCCACCAAAACAATTGAGTTATGGTCATTACAGATACTAAAGGATAAAACAAATCCTTCTTCATTTGTTTCTGGAACTTAAGTATTATTGTCCAAAAATGTACCGAGTTCATCTATATTAAAAATATCACACATTCTAGGTTGCATTCTCATCAGCACCAGCACTTGAACTGATTTAGACTCTGCCTATGCACAGGATTTTTGCATGATTGCTGGAGACCATCCAGTGTGACTCCTCTACACAAAGATGGCCCCTTTATAGACCCAGTTAATTACAGGCCCATCAACCTCACCAGCTTTAAATCAAAAAGCCATGTAAAGTATCATAGCAGAATTCATTTATGAGGACATGAGCGACTGAACTTATCTATACCCCATTTAGTCTGGTGTTGTGAAACTGTCTTCTAAACCTAGTACAAAAAGACTACAGGGGCTCTGGACAGTGGGTCTATGTTATAAACTTGACCACTTACTTCATCGAATACCTAAATGTCGACCCATCATCATCGAACTGCATAAACACCGAAATCCCTAAAGCATGAAATTTAAAAAGTCGAACTGTCATACTTGTCCCACCCCACCACCCACTATATACTACCTGCACAAACAAACCAAATGAACCACATACATACACTAGCCAAAACCTTATTTCTAACCCTAAACTAAACCCTACTTCTAACCCTACACTAAATCTTACATATACCACCATGTATGCACTTAACCCTCACCCTAACCCTAAGGTCCGTAACTATTGCACACTTACCTTAAAAAGCTAAACCCAAACAAACTAAATAATCTACACACATACACTTAACAAAACCCTACACTAAATCTAACATACATTACCATCTATGCACTTACCTTAACCCGCACCCTAACCCTAAGGTCCATAACTATCTCACACTTACCTTACAGAGCTATACTGCAGAAGGCCAACCATGCCGATTCGACATTTCTGCTTTCACTCTTCTGGACAACTGATGTTTTCACAGTTCGATGAAGATGGGTCGACATTTAGGCGTTTGGGTAAGTAAGCAGTCGACTTTATAATATAGACCAGTGGACAGCGATCAGCCTGTGTATGCTTCTAATCTTGATCTGGCCAAGGCTTTTGACATCATTCCTCCCACACTGCTATTATTAAAAAATTGGAAATACTTAATGTAATTCTACCTACTTTGTCAACTGGTTTTTGGTTGGAATATCCAGCAGATCCTAAGTTGTGAAGGTCGATGGTTCCTTCTCTAAAAGTAATGTTATAATTAATGGGACTGCTATAGGGATCAGTTCTGCGTGCTCTCTGATTTAACATTTAGTTTGCAGACATTCAAGCCAATATCCCAGAAGTGTAGCTGATAAAGTTTGCTGATGACTACAACTAGCCGCTATAATCTGCTCACCAACTGATGTTAAACAGATTAAGCAAGGGCTGCAGCATGCACATACATGGTGTACTAAAAAATCTCAAGAGTAAATAAAGGAATGTGTAGTATTGCTCCAATATATTTCTACTTCATATGTTATGGTAGTCTTCCTAAGATAGACATGGTCATAACAAATCTGAGTACTTAATACAGACAATTCTCTCTCATTCAGTCTTCATGTTTCCAACATATTCAGAAAATACTTCTATCTGGTCAGATTTCAACAGAAAATATAAACATCCAATGAAGCCGTCTGCTGCTGTTATCTTCCCTTATCTGCCTCATCATGGAATCCAGTGCCCTCCTTGGCATGACCAAATTCAAGCATATCACTCATCTGGAAAGGCCCAAAAGATTTCCAACCAAGAAACATAAAGGCAGTAAATCCTACAAATATTTCTATAGATCAGCATGTCTCTGCTTATAATCAGTAGTCTGCTTGATGTTCTGAGATGACCTATGTCTCACTTTTAAAACAATGAAAGAACAAATCTTATTTGAATTCCTATTTTTTCAGAAAACCAGTGGTTCTACAAAAACCCACACTAGACATTTAAAAGTGCATCAACAAATAAATAATATGCAACAATGAGAGGTCATGAAATGAATGGAGTGCCCAATCAGTTATCTGACACTCTCTACAGTCTGTGATAATGAATCTCATTACCTATGCAGAACATATCAGCAAAACTTCCAAAGTACTTGATGGGGTTGCTGAGTTGGGCTATAATTCTTAGAATTAAGAGCAGGTCCATCTTTATGTCAGACCTGTTATTATAGAAGTTGGACATGGATGTGGGACAACTACCTAACCAGGATTTCTAGCTATTTTGTAAGAAAACACCACAGTGAGCCATCCCCGAAGAGTTTGGGAATGACTGAAATTACATATAATCACAGGGTCTATGCCTGATGATTTCAGAACAGCAAATCTGTCTCCGCTACAAAAGGATAGTCTCTCTAAAGACCTAAGTAATTACAGACCCATACATTAAGTATGTCTAATTTTTCAATCCTACCATCTCCAGAAACTTTCAGTACTGCACATCCTATATTTAGAAGTAGGGACTGACGGTGGTCCGGGATCTCACAGAGTACTGCAGTAACTAGCTTCACATGCAGATGGAACTTTTGCTACTCCAAGAATACCCACCATTTCAATGCCCTTGTACCACTAATTCAGAATTGTACATTGGCAAGCCTTGTCAATGTACGGCAGCAAATTCCTTCAGTGAGGTGAGACACTTCCCTGTTTGGAATCAAGTGAGCAGCTGCACAAGTCCTCGTTAGCATACATTGAATGAGGACGAGTAGACCCCTAGCTTTTGGACTTGGGCACTGGGTAAAATGCTCACTTTGTCATGTTAGTCCACTCTCAGTCCTTTTGGAATCCATCCTTTAATCATTTGTGCAATATAATCACCTGAATAGCTTTTTGGTGAGTTGGAAGCTTTACCTGCATCTGGAACTAGATGTTATAGGCAGTGCCTACTGGGAAGCCAGACTGTTTTCAGTACCTTGTTATACATGCAGGTAATGCTGCAGGTTTCAGGAGTCAGGATGGAGGACCCTGGAAATGAACACATGTACTATTGATTGTAGGGTGAGCCATTCTCCAAAACTCCTCTGAAGATGGCTCACATTGATCTTTTATTAAATAATAAATGTAATATCTTGGTAAAGTAATAGACACACCTGCTCTTAGTGTTCTTGAATGAGGCAAATGCAAGCATAATGGCTGTCTAAGCCACCGTGCATGTGCCCACCAGTTTGCCTCACAAGTAGAGCTGTTGCACTGGAAGACTTCAAGGTCATGATGCTATACCTGTATGTCAGACGAAGTATTGCAGACAGACTTTCTGCCTACAGTATTCTATCACTGTCTGCAATGCCATGTTTGATGTGCAGATGGGGCTGCTGCTCACAGATATCTAGCTGAATCCTTCAGTTGATTTGGGATATGTTGAGAATAGTTAATGAGATTCTTTAATACATAATATTAAAGAGTTACATTATCTATTATGGGCATAACAGGACTCAGTTTAATTCACTACCTAGGCGTTATGAGCTATAGGGTGATGTCATCCTAAGGAGCAGAGTGAATTGCACAGTTCAGTGTATCAACACTGGAGAGCTTCTATAATCTTGTAGTCTCAATACTCCTTTGTTTTATTTAGTGCACCAATTTGTATTTAATTGAGAATGATTAATTACCTTTTCTGTGGACTGTGCTTGTGGCAGCAAGGATCTCAAAACTGGAAAGTGGAAGAAGCCTACCTACTGCTAGTATTTTGTATTTTATTAGTTTACTTTATTTTATGATAAAGACATCTAAACAATAGGAACAAGATCCAAGAGTAATGTTATTAATTATATATGTTGCCCTAAATTAGAATTTGATATGAAAACCACATTCTGAAAGGTTGATGTTTGTAATTCAATATTTACTTCACATAATCCTTTTATTGTAAGGAACGTATTATGGAATTTGGATGTTAGACTAATTATTATTTGTGAGTACTGTGAGTTTTTACCTGCTCTTTTATTTTCCTTCCTTTTTTGTGTTGTTAAGCCAAAATGTCTACAAGATTCATAACTGCCACATTAATTAATATCTATGTAATCAAATGATCACTTAATATGTACATTATATTTAACAAAATGTATTAATTAATGTAGCACAATAAAACAAATGATCCAACTGTCTACTTATTCTAAGCAAAAACATAAAAGAGAAATAAACAACTTTTAAATTATATTTTCTTTACTTTATTAACAAATTTTGCTGCAGTTGTTGATAACTCTACCTTTTAAAAATTAAATTAGCAAGTCCCTTAACCATAGCTTGTTTTTAATATACAAACACAAATTACATCAAGCAGCATAACACGTGCTATGCACATAGTCTGAAAAGAAACATCAATTCTTGTGCAAATCATACATCATTTTGTCATATCTAGGTACATGGTCTACAGGATAGAGAATTAAATATATATTGATCTGTTATCCCCATTAAAACAGTGCATCATTAAATTTTCTTGTGCAACTCCTTATGAGCACTAAAGGCATCTTTAAATTATATAATAACTATACATCTTTACATTTATGCAAAAACCTCTCCCCTTAAAATTACAGGTTTCTAGGTTCTGATTTGAGATTACACTCTCCTTAACCACTTTAATTGTTGCCTTTACTTTCCTGGATAGATGTAAAGGATAGTTCTAACTTCTTGGCACCATTGCTTCTTTTCTTTAAATCCAACTGAAATGTTTTCTGAGATTAAATGTTACTTAGTTATGTCCAAATCTTGCATCAGAATAAGGCATAATCCAGTGTTGTAGAACTATAAAAGACATATTGGGAGTCTTCCTGATATCCTCAGTCTCTTATTGTATCACCTGAAAACACTTTTTCTTCTCATTGATATTATGATATTATCCCTTTCTCTTATCCTTACCAACCTCATGACAGTTTTCTTTCTTTGCTTTAGTCAGTCTGCCTCCTGTTAATGCTTTAACCTCTCCACGTATACATTTCCTATCAGCTTCTGTTAAATATGAAGATGGAGGAGTTGCAGTGCCTTTTACATGAATTATTTTTACACAGTCAGTAACTTAGGATTATGGTTCTATTTTAAAAAAGAAAGCAAAAATAAATAGTCTGATGGCTAGGGTCAGCAAAGTGTATAGGATGAAGCAGCTGGAAGCCACATCTCCTATCTGGAGAAAAGATTGAAGGGAAGAAACTACCTGTGTGACCATTGGTGGAGAGGAGATGCCTCACATGGGACCTACTTGAAGGAGTGGCAAGACATTATGAAGTCATTGCTCACACCACTCCCCTGGTTATGTTTTCTGCTTGATCAGTACTACGTACTTAATGGTACAAAGTGCTGGGAACTATATACCTCTGTTGGATCCTTTGCTCCATAGGCACTTCTGACGAGTACAACAAGTTTGATTCTCTAAGAAGTTGAGAGGCCATCATGGTAATAGCATTATATCAAGGATAGCATGATAAGGAAAATTTGTAGAAAGCAAAATGTGCAGCCACAGTATCCAGGAGAACAGCTGGAAGGCTAAACAGTCTACATAGTAAGAACCATAAAAAGAAATTAAAACGAAAACGAAAACATTCCTAGGTAACAATTCTACAGTTCTAGTAAAAATAGAAGCAGAGTCCGAGTCAACTGTTGAATTAAGCAACTTACTACCTAAAATAAGAAAAAAATAAAATAAAATGTACTCTCAGACAAACTGGCCACTAAAGGATTAATCTGATGAAAAGTTGTTAACCATCTGTATAAATAGAAAGTGCATATATTTTATTACCATTGGTCTCATAAAATGTTGTTTACTTGGGATCTGTACTATTTTCTTATGAGTTTCCTCCATCTTTAAAGTATTCTGTTATAGTTCCTGTGCAGTTTATTAGTTCCAGATCCTGTCTTTGAAGTATTAAGATTTCAAAAAGGCAGCTTGCAAAAGTATGGTTCAATTCTGTGTTAAAACATTAAGACATATGGAATGTTTTCTTACTTACCCAAGTTATTAAGTACATTAAATGCCATTTGATTCAGCAGATGAAGAAACATCTTCAAAATATTGCAATTAACAATACACTGGCATACATATGGCATTGCTATGTGCTGAGTCTATAATTTTATCACTTTTATAAAAAAGTGCCATTTGGTGCACAGACTTGGTATTCAAACTAAAGTGTTGTTTTATTTTTCATTTTTGCAAGATGACTTCTTGCACAGCAAGTGTTGGGAGTCATAATTCACATCTATATTTCTAATGGTGAATGTATGACATGTGAGATTCAGTGCTCAGAGGACAGTAGCCATAAAAACAATTGTCACTGTACAATCTTGTAAGAAGAGTAACTTTCATTCCCTAGAACTAAACTAGCAAAATAAATCTGCATGTGTTATCTTTCTATTATGCTGACAGCAAAGGAAAGAATGTGTCTATTAAATCACATAAATACACTATTGTTACTCACAGAAAAGGAAAACAAAATAAACATATTGACTATAATACCCAAGACAGGAACACTGAGTACAGAACAAAAAAAAAAAAAAAAACTTAAAATAGTTTAAACTTAAGTAGGTTATCCTTTGGTTGACTGCCCGTTTTGTGATTTAATTTATGTTGTATAGCTGTTTAATTTGTACTAATCAATGACAGGCATGCAGAGGTTTAAAATCAGTTGTGTATATACACATATATATCTACATATGTATATCTTATATATATATATATATATATATATATATATATATATATATATATATATATATATATATATGGATATTGATTGTACATCACTTATTGTATGAGATGTGCAAAGTCAAAATCTGTGTCAATGAGGCATTACTATCTTGTGTTTGAAGCTTATATAATGATTTTGTTGTGCCCACTAAACTACAGCAGTTATATATCTGAAAAGAATTATTAGAACAAGAGTTAGTATAGAGTCCGTATATGTCACATGACCATTGCTTACATAGAATGAATGGAAATTTGGGTTTTTTAATTTGTTTACCCAAGTATTTTTTTTTCTAGTACCCTGCTCTGAGTCATTGTCTTTGAATCTGTTATTAGTGTTTCAAATTATGGGGAAATAAGTATTTCAAAGGATACGGAAGAGTAAAGCTTCTGACATATTGTTTAAGGACAACATGAAGATCCCTTTTATTTGTATAATTTGGAAGGCCAGCAAATTGCACAATTAAATATCTGCTGCAGAGAAAAGTAAAACGAAATCTTTCTTCTTAGCATTTTTCAAAACTTCAAGACCTTCTTCTTCTTTCGGCTTTTCCTGGTTAGGGGTCACCACAGCGGAACACCTGTCCACTCTTGATTGGCAGTGGAGTTTTATGGTGTCGAGTTGCCAGCCCAGCACCCAACCTTCCACAGAAGGCACACACACACTCGCACCTAGGGCCAATTTAGAGTGTCCAATCCACCTACAGCATGTCTTTGGGGTGTGGGAGGAAACCGGAGTACCTGGAGTAAACCCACGCGACCACAGGGAGGACATGCAGACTCTGCACAGAAGGCACCCCAGCTGAGGCTCGAACCAGAGAACCTCTTGCTGTGAGGCGACAACGCTAACCGCTGCACCACCGTGGCCGAACTTCAAGACCTACGGATATATAATTATAGTTTCCACTGGTCTAGGCCGATGACAGCCTGTGCCCTTAGATGTTCCATTCATTCCTCATTTGCAGTGTTCATCATCACATAAGAGGTTAGCAAATGTTTAATTTTAATAGAAGCACTCTCCCTTATGGCCAGCAAGCATGTGCAGTGCCTACCTTTAGTTTTACCTTTAGATTTTCTTCTAGCTGCAACAAAGGCATGTTTTTGCATCTGTTGAACTCAGGATTGCATGCACACTTTGGACAGACTTGTGTCCTCAAGTTCTAGTGCTGTAGATTCCAATAATGGACTTTCACCAATTGTACTCTTGTGGCTGTTGGGTGAGCTGACCTTGAAAACTTACTTTCATCACTCCCTGGGAAGATCCATGAATAACTGAACCACTAATTCAGGTTTTTGTCATTTGGGATACAATCTTTGTTCCATGCCTCTGTGCCACAGATCTGACCTGTGCTTCTCTTAGTTTTAATAATCATGAAGGATGATAAAAATCAGAATTTCATTTAAGTTATCTATCTAGACGACATACGATCAGAATTAAACACATCACTATAACAGCAAACAGATTATTATTGAATGAAGTTAAAACTGGCTTTTTCAGGTTTAATGAGTAGATTATTACATAATTTAGGAAGATATTGCATACTGATCCTGTCATTTTTTTTTCAAATGATATTTATTATTACTGCAAGGTCTTCTGATCAAACATTACTCCTGTCAACACTATGTCCCAGACACAGGCTTTCAAATACAATGAGATTTGCTGCTGCCTTTTAGAACGTTTTATTAACATGAGAGAAGCATATAATGACAGATCAAATGTTCCAGCTGCAGAACTCTAGCAATAAATCATTTTACCTTTTTAAAAAAATTTCAGAAAGCCTTTTTGAAGACTAAAAAATACAGGACTGTATTCAATAATGGGTCAGAGAAAGAGGAGTAAAGCAGTGCAATGGTTTCTTTGGAGTGAGTAGACATGCCCTTTTGAATTAGATGGGCTACAGAATCTTTGCTATTATGCCTTTGGTGGATACATACTGGTCAAAGAATAATTGATCAAATCATTGAAGATGACACCATCAGCAAAGATTTAGGAACAATAGTAGACAACCATTAACACTTTCATTAGGCAAACACTTGCTCAGACTTAACTGATTTTTCAAATCCACATGATACATCCTTGTAACTCCAAATATGTTTTTTTTTTAATTATTGGAGACTGAGTGATCAGGAAAACTAATGCTTTTGTAACTTTCAAACAAAATATAACTGTCACTTGCTCTGTGGGGCTACAATTCTTAACAACCTTAGTAGCCATTATTGCTCACCCATTTACAATATTAATTAACAAATCAATAAAAGAAGGACTTGCTAACTGATCTGGGAAAAGACACTTATTGCACATCTACATATTGGACCAACCTCAGACGAATTAACCAGATGCTTTTTTTATCCTCTATCAAAAATTCCAAAACATGCATTCACTCATAACTGCTTCAAAATCCAAGAAAATGCATTGCTATTTTCAAGGTACAACATACCTTTTGGCATGAAGTTTCACTGACAGTGCTGCAGCTGATATTATGAAGTTCAGCTTTGCCCATCTGGATTATCACAGAACCTTTGGATTGATACTTTTCAACTTCTCCAAAGTACTCAGACCTGTGTTTCATGCAATGGTTTTCAGGAACTTAAGCAGCTGTAGTCTTTTTGTCTGACTGCTACAAAATACTCGAATCACTGTCTAGAAGAAAGATGTCAATCATTTAGAAGGAATGATGGCATCCCAGAACCACTAGCTGATACTGCTGAAGTCCTT